>NW_004443981.1:13233619-13293205 GCF_000243295.1 Trichechus manatus latirostris
TTCAAGTCCTCTTCACTTTCAGCAAGCAATGTTGTGTCATCTGCATATCACAGGTTGTTAGTTTTCCTCCCATTCCAATGTCGAATTCTTCATATAGTCCAGCTTCTTGGGTTATTTACTCAGCATACAGGTTGAGTAATGGTGAAAAGATACAACCCTGATACACACCTTTTATGATATTAAATCATGCAGTATCCCTTTGCTCTTTTTGAACTACTGCCTCTTGGTATATGTATACATTCCACATGAGCACAGCTAATTCTTCTGGAATTCCCATTCTTCCCAATGTTATCCATAATTTGTTATGATCCACATAGCTGAATGCCTTTGCATAGTCAATAAAATACAGGTAAACATCTTTATGGTATTCTCAGCTTTCAGCCAAGATCCACTTGACATTCTGTGTCCTCTTCTGAATCAGGCTCAAATTTCTGGCATTTTCCTGTTTATGTACTGCTGCAACCATTTTTTAATTATCTTCAGCAAAATTTTAGTTGTGAGTGATATTAATGATATTGTTATATAATTTCTGTATTCTGTTGGAGCATTTTTCTTTGCAATATACATAAATATGGATCTCTTTCAGTTGGTTGGCCAGATAGCTGTCTTCCAAATTTCTTGGCATAGATGAGTGAGCAATTCCAGTGTTGCATCCATTTGCTGAAACATCTCAATTGGTATTTTGTCTATTCCCGAAGACTTTTTTTTTTTTTTTTTTTGTCAATGCCTCCATTGCAGCTTGGAGTTCTTCCTTCAGTACCGTAGGTTCTTGATCACATGATACCTCCTGAAATGATTGAACATAGACCAATTCTTTTGGTACAGTGACTATGTGTATTCTTTCCATCTTCTTTTGATGCTTCCCATGTCCTTCAATATTTTGCCCACTGAATCTTTCAATATTGCAACTTGAGGCTTGAATTTTTTCTTCAGATTTCTCAGCTGAAGAAATGCCAAGAGTGTTCTTCCCTTTGGTTTTCTAACTCCAGGTCTTTGCACATTTCATTTTATACCTTACTTTGTCTTCTTGAGCTGCCATTTGAAAACTGCAGTTCAGCTCTTTTATTTCATCATTTCTTCTGTTCTCTTTAGCTCCTCTACATTGAAGAGCAAGTTTCAGAGTCTCTTCTAACATCCATTTTGGTCTTTTCTTTCTTCGTATGTTTTTCATGACATTTTGCTTTTCATTTATGATGTCCTCGATGTTATCCCACAACTCGTCTGGTCTTTGTCATTAGTGTTCAATGCGTCGAATCTTTTCTTGAGATGGTCTCTGAATTCAGGTGATGTAGACTCAAGCTTGTACTTTGGTTCTCGTGGACTTGTGTCAATTTTCTTCAGCTTCAACTTGAACTTGCATATGAACAACTGATGATCTGTTCTGCAATCGGCCATTGACCTTGTTCTGACTGATGATATTGAGCTTCTCCAACATATCTTTCCACAGATGCAGTTGATTTGATTCCTGTGTATCCCGTCTGGCGAGGTCCACATATATAGTCACCTTCTATGTTGTTGAAAAAGATGTTTCCAATGAATAGGTTGTTGGTCTTGCAACGTTCTATCATGTGATCTCCAGCGTTGTATCTCTCACCTAGGCCATATGTTCCAAGTACCTATCCTTCTTTGTTTCCAACTTTTGCATTCCAATCACTGGTAATTGTCAATGCATCTTGATTGCATGTTTGATAAATTTCAGACTGCTGAAGTGGTAAAAATCTTCTATTTCTTCACCTTTGGCATTAGTGATTGCTGCATAAATTTGAATAATAGTCATATTAACTGATCTTCCATGTAAGCTTTTGTATATTATCCTATCACTGACAGTTTTGTACTTTAGGATAGATCTTGAAATGTTCTTTTTGGTGATGAATGTGATGCCATTCCTCTTCGATTTGTCATTCCTGGTATAGTAGATCATATGATTGATTCACAATGGCCAATACTTGTCCATTTCAGCTCTCCAATGCCTAGGATGTCGATCTTCAAACATTCCATTTCATTTTTGACAGCTTCTAATTTTCCTTGATTCATATTTCGTACATTCCATGTTCCAATTACTAATGGATCTTTGTAGCTGTTTCTTCTCATTTTGAGTGGTGCCACATCAGCAAATGAAGGCCCAAAAGCTTTACTCCATCCATGTCATTAAGATTAATTCTACTTTGAGGAAGCAGCTCTTCTCCAGTTGTATTTTGAGTGCCTTCCAACTTGAGGGGCTAATCTTCTGGCACTATATCAGACATTGTTGTAGCGTTGTCCATAAGGTTTTCAAGGGCTAATTTTTTTTTTTTGGAAGTAGATTGCCAGGTCCTTCTTCTCAGTCTGTCTTAGTCTGGAAGCCCCACTGAAGCCTGTCTACCATGGGTGACCCTGCTGGTGTTTAAAATACTGGTGGTATAGTTTCTAACATCACAGCAACCCACAAGCCACCAAAGCAAAATAAACTGACAGATGAGTGGTGGTATATAACTATAGTGAAATGATATTATGGAAACTTGATGGCTCTTTTCTTGGGAGGCAAGTATGCTTGAGGAAAATACATCTGTTCTAGACTCATTGGGATATTGATTTATTATCATTTGCTGATTCACATCAAAATCCCATAACAGTCTATAATGACAATGCGTACCTTAAGTCTGGTGTCATATAATGCTCTTTGTACTCTGCTAAATATTTCAACCTATATTATCTCAGTTTAATAACAGTCTCTTAGAGAGGCAATATTGTACGCATTTTACAGATTAAGAAATGGAAGTTCGGAGCTTCAGGTGACTTGCACAAGAAGTTGGACTTCCAAGCCAGGAATATGAACCAAGATCTTGAATTACAGATGAATGTCTGGGAATTAGGATGCTGGGAACAGGCTTTAGAATTTTATTTTGTAAGCCAATGATTTGTTATTTTATGAAACCCCAGTAAACCTGAAGATATATGATAGACCCTCTCTCAGTTCATGACATTTGGATGGGGGCTTGGCAACTCGAACCCATCCAGCAGTACAGTAAAAGAAAGGCCTGGCATCAGCCTGAGACCAGAAAAACTAGATGGTGCCCGGCTACCACCAATGAACGTCCTGACAGGGAACACAACAGAGGGTCCCTGATGGAGTAGTAGAACGACGGGGTGCAGAACTCAAATTCTAGTAAGAGGACCAGACTTAATGGTCTGACTGAGACTGGAAGTGCCCCGGAAAGCATGGCGCCTGGACTCTCTATCAGCCCAGAACTAAAACAGTTTCCGAGTCCAACTCTTCAGACAGGGATTGGACTGGACTGTGGGACATAAAGTGATACTCGTGAAGAGTGTGCCTCTTAGTCAAGTAGATACAAGAGACCAAAGGGGCAGCTTCCAGAGGTGAGATGGGAAGGCAGAGAGAGTTAGGAGATGGTTGAATGGTCATGGGGAATCAGGGGCTGAAAGGAGGAGTGTGCTGTCGCAGAATGGGGTGAGCAATTGGGGTCTCATAACAATGTATGTATAAAAAAATTTGTATGGGAGACTAACTTGAAATGTAAACTTCATTTAATTACAACAATAAAAAAATGAGGAAAAAAAAAAAAAGAAAGGCCTGGAGAGCTACTTGCATAAAGAAAACTCTATGGAGCTTAGCTCTGCTTTGTAACACAGCGGGTTATCATGAGTCGAAATTGACTCGATGGCAGTGGGTTTGGTTTTTTGGTTTGGTTTACCTCCTTCTGCAAATCAAGAATGTACAGGTGGCCTGGACATAGGCAACAGGTACATTCCATTGCCCTGGGTACAGTGATTAGTTCAGGGATGGACAATGACTCAGGGTGGTCCAACGAGAGTGAATACTGGGACTGTTTCTGGTGGGACCCGCAAAAAGGTGTTCTACTTTCTGGTAGCATAGTTGCAGCATAGATGATGCAAGTCTGTAGCTGTTAGGGACCACCAGGTTGATCCCAAGACCACAGAGACAAACAGCCAAGACCAAGAGATGGAGAAAGAGTAGGGTCCCATTGCATTGTTGAAGCTCCGGGATCCCGTAAGGCTAGAAGCTAGTCCACCACAGATTTCAGAGGCACAAAAGTCAATGAAGCCCTCTTTTTGCTCTGCTGAGTTGACTTTCTGTAATCTGGAGCTGAATGTTTCTTATGCACTTGGAAACACTGCCCCAGGCAGGGCAGAGGTGGCATCCAGATGGTCTGACACTCTGTGTGAAGTTTTTTCCATTGGACTCTTCCCAGTACCTCTCAATAATCTCTTCCAACACTTCAGTCCCTCTGAGAATGCTGCTCTCGGGATGGAAGAGGAAGTCTTAATCACTGACTTTGCACCCTGTATCTCAGGAATGGATTTCCCCACAAAGACTGAACTGAATAGATGAATGAATTATAACTAAAAGGTTGTCACTTGGCAAGTTTTGTTTTAAATGATCTAAATTAAAGGAATGGTCTTTCCCTTTTAATGTGCATATAAAATTATTGCACTTTCCTGTTTAACAATATAGCTTCCATTCTCATTATCAGAATCATAAAAAAGATTGAGGTGACAGTTTCTTTTTAAAATGCAAAGTGTTTTATGCCAGAAGTTATGAGAATTAGAAGGGGACTTTTCCTTATGTGGGTACGACAAGGTGACTTTCTTTCTGTCTTTCGGTATTTTCCACAATTTGGATCCCATTCTCTTGCCTTAAAATCGGTGATTATCTATACCGTTAGCCGAAGGAAAGAAGAAAGCGCACACAAACTCCTGCATTTTTATGGAGACAAAAAGGAGTTAGTGAGCTTCTCGAAAGGAAAGATATAAATGTAATGATAGGAAGGCCATGTGATGCTCATTTATTCAAAAGAGGCCCTTTATTGGATTGTGATCTGATTGTGTTTACAAATATATAGCCAGAAGGCTTTTAATTTTGGGGCAATTTCATTGTTCATAGATATACATCCAGCTACAGATATACGTCTATGAAATTACGTGCTTATGTGTTTTAAATGAGATACAGCCTTCTCTTTTAATGCAATAATGTTCCTACTTTATGATCCACAGTTGCCCAAAGTTGGGGCAATTTTATAACAATCTTATTTGAAAAATCATAATAGATGAAAGATGTAAATAATGGGATGTTTAGAGACAGGGCTGAAATTTGAATTCGCAGGAATCCAGCATTCTCTGCAGTGAACAAGGGCAGACTTTATTAAATCGCACAGGATTGGGTTCTTGTATTTCCAGCCACTTCTTGCCTCCTTGCTGTTTATTTTTCTTTTAAGCCTGAGTTCAATAAATAAACCCAACTAACAATTAAAAAGTCCCCAAATGATTCTAGATTGAAAAATGCAAAAATAGCCTGGCTGGCACTGCACTCAAAGTGGAGTTTGATTAAATTCTCTAATTGCATTCAAATGGGCGGGGAAGGTGACAATGCGCTGGCGCTTTTAGCAAGAGCCACCGATGGAAAACTTCAATTACCACTAAAAACGGACAATGTTCGTAATAGATAAATGCTCTTCCTATGTGAGAGCTGCCTTTTAAAAATTACATAAGCGATTTGGGTGAGATACTATTCTATTTCCTCTCACACTCTGTGGACCGATTTATGCTCCCGCCTCCCCCATCACCGCTGTCAAATCTGGGAACCTTCTCGCTCCTCTGGGGGAGACCCTTTGCCTGGAGCCTGATGGGTTAAAACAGCTCTTCTCCTGACCAGAGGCTGGGATGTTCTGAGGTAGGGGAGGGAGTTTGGAGGTTCCTAGGACAGAAGGAAAAACAAAGACTGAGGAAGATGTTAGTGGGATATGTTTGGACCAATGGTGGAGTCCAGGGTTGATTTGGACTCTGTAGGGTTGCTATGTGTTGGAATAGACTCCACAGCAAGGGGTTTGGTTTTTGGTTTGGTTTTATAGGAGCTCTGGTGGTGCAGTGTTTAAGAGCTTGTCTGCTAACCAAAAATTAAAAGGTCGGCAGTTTGAATTACCAGCCGCTCTTTGGAAACTATGGGATTGTTCTAATCTGTCCTCTAGGGTCGCTATGAGTTGGAATTGACTCGACAGCAACTGTGTTTTTTTTTTTTTCCATAGGAGGTAGAAGGAGCCCTGGTGGCACAGTGGTTAAAGCCCTCAGCTGCTAACCAAAAGGCCCGAGGTTTGAACCTACCAGCCATTCCCCAGGAGAAAGATGTGGCAGTCTGATTCTGTAAAGATTATAGCCTTGGAAGCCTTATGGGGGCAGTTCTACTCTGTCCTATAGGGTCACTATGAGTCAGAATCTACTGGAAGGTAGTGGATTTGGTTTTGGTTGTTTTTTTATAGGAGGTAGAAGGAGCCTTGGTGGTACAATGGTTAAAGGCTCAGCTGCTCACCCAAAGTCAGTGCGTTGAACCTACCAGCCATTCTGCAGGAGAAAGATGTGGCAGTCTGTCTCCATAAAGATTTACAAACTTTGAAACCCTATGGGGCAGTTCTACTCTATCCCATAGGGTTGCTATGAGGTGGCATGGATTTTATGGCAATGGGTTTTTATAGGAGGTGGAAGAAGCCCTGGTGGCACAATGGTTAAGTGCTCAGTTCTTAACTGAAAAGGTTCAAACCCACCAGCTGGTCTGTGGGAGGAAAGATCTGGCAATCTGCTCCCATAAATATTACAGCCTGGGAACCCTGTGGGGCACTTCTACTCTGTCATGTGCGGTCGTCATGAGTTGGAATTGACTTGATGGCACCTAACAACAGCATGGGGGTGGACAGTCCTTAAGTGGTGCAAATGGTTAGGCTCAACTCCTAACTGAAAGATTGGGGGTTTGAACCCTCCCAGAGGCGCCTCAGAAGAAAGGTCTACTTTGGAAAGGTCCTAGCCTTGAAAATCCCGTGGAGCATCGTTCTACCGTGCACACATGGAGTTGCCATGAGTTGGTTTGGTTTGGAATGGAGGTAGGTGTATTTGGGGTAGGGCAGAGAGCAGGAAAGACTGGCAGAGGGGTGCCAATTTTCAAACACTGTCCCGAACAAAATGCTCCTCGATCATCTGGAAACATGGACTGTGACTCACACTCAAGACTTGGTTCCAAGATCACCTCTTCTGGGAAGCCTTCCTTGCCCTCTCTCCTCTGTACATACAGCTTCTGCTGGGACATGGTCTGTCTTTAAGGTGACCATTGTCCATGCCACTCTCCTGCTTCCTCCTGCTTCCTCCTGCACCCATCTCATGAGCTTCCTGGGGTCGGAGTTTGTACTTTAGACATGTTTGGGTTTTCTGTACCCAGCTCTGGGTCCGGCCCCTGGTGGTTTCTAAAAACACAGAGCCCCCTGAGTATTCCCTGGTGCTGCTCATTTCCTCCCCCTCTATGTCTCCTCTTCACTAGAAGCTTTAGAATGACAGAGACCTAATTTGAAGCCTGTCCTGCCAAGGTTTTAGCTGGGAAGATGGCTTCAGTCTTTAAGCCTAGGTTTCCTCCTCTGCGGAGCCCCTGGGCAGTGCAAGCAGTGAATGTGCTCGGCTGCTAAGCGACAGGCTGATGGTTCAAGTCCACCTGGGGAAGATGGACATCGTAGTGGATGCTGTGGTTTAGGACTGTACAGCCCTTTCGAATCAAGGACTCACTTCCCAGCTGCCAGGATTACTGGCTAGGGACGGCCATGTCTGCATCCTTCTCCAGGAATCGCTCTGGGCTAGGGAAGCTGCCTAGCCCAAAGTTTCTCCCTCCCCCTGGGGGTGGCCCATAGCTGGTGGCTCTGCCTTGTGTGGGTACAAAGGCTTCCATTCAGGACACCTCTGATGGGTTATCCCAACTTTGTAACTCCCTACGGGAGCTTCTCCTTCTCCCCAGTTATTTCTTCCTCGCTCTCTGTTATGGATTGAATTGTGCCCCTCAAAAAGTTATGCTGAAGTCCTAACCCCTGAACTGGTAAATATAACCCTGTTTGGAGACAGGGTTTTTTATGTTAATAAGTTCACATCAAACTAGAAAAACCAAAAAAAAAACAAACCTGTTGCCTTTGAGTTGGTGCCGACTCATAGCAACCCTATAGGAGAGAGTAGAGCAGCCCCATAGGATTTCTGGTGGATTCGAACTGCCAACCTATTTATTACCAGCCTAGCTGTAAACCACTGTGCCACCAAGGCTCCATACCAGACTAGGACGAGTCCTAAACCTAATCCCTCCCGAGTGATGTCTTATGAAAAGAGAAGACTAGACGTAGACACGCAGGGGCAAGTAGCCAAGGAACACCGAGAAACTCCTGAGGCTATAGGAGCTAAAAGAGACAAGGATCTTCCCCTAGAGCTGAGAGAGACAAACAGAGACTAGCCCCGATGACATCCTGAACTCAGACTCCCAGCCTCCAGAACTATGAGACAATACATTTCTGTTCTTTAAAGCCACCATTTGCGGTGCCTTTGTTACAGCAGCAAAAGGAAACTAAGATGCTCTCTCACAGGGGTTGTTCTGAGAGCTCTCCTCCATAAGCTTTTTACATGCACATCTTCAGTCCATAGTCTACTACCTGGGAGCCCATCAAGCAACCTGTGATACTAGGGTGGTCCTAGGAAGGAGACCCAAATGGGATTTTGGAGCTCGAACACCTGCTGGCTGGTTGGCAGCGAAGACCTCATCCCTGGCCTTAGGTGCTGTATGGAATAGACCCTGCCCGCTGTAGCAAAGCAATTGGTGAAACTTTCACTGGTAGTGACATTGGCTAGACTAGTGCACAGGGCAGGTGCAGTATTTCAGGAGAGGGGGAGGAGATAGCAATTAGAAGTCTTACGGAACTGGATGCTTGTGGCTATGGGCAGTCTTCATTACAGAGAGACAAGGAAAGGCTCAGGGTGATTAATCACCAATTAAAAGCTAAGCGTGAAGCCAGAGGGGAACAGTTAAAGAGACTCGTCCCCCTAGAGGGCAGAAAAAGTAGACGATCAGCCCAGGTTTCGATTGTCAGAATATCAGAGTGCTCCAGAAGAAGCTGAGATCTCAAATATGCCAAGGTCAGACCCCTAATTAGGAAGGAGTGGAAACCCGCTACAGTTCAGCATCTCCCTTTGCCCAATTCTGCTTCTCTTGCTCCCTTAAAAGTTAAAATTTTACTGGAGGTGAAATGAGATGGGGCCATTCCACTAGGTAAGCTGTCCGGACCAGTAGTGATGCAGGCCAACAAGAGGACTGTAGAACAGGTCACGGGTGGAGATGAGTATGAGATTTAGCCACGATACCAGTGCAATGTCAGGGCTCTACTTGGACCTATGAATCTTCTAAGTTTTCCCAGGAAAAGAGGTCAACCAGGATGCTGGAACAGCTGTTTCCAGATCAGGTGAAAGTAGTATATGCAGCAAATGGATCCAAGTGGTGAAAGGGGTGGACTGTAGTGGATGCTGTGGTATTCTACCCAGGTCCCTGGAGTGTTGACTATGTCATCCGTCTTTGGAAATTGCCCTTGGCCAAATGCAGCTGCCTTGCCTGAGGCTACTCGCCCTCTCCAGGGCCACCTGCATCCAGGGTTTGGTTAACGCAGGAGTACAAAGGCCCAGCCCCTTTGCCTTGATTTGAGACTTTCCTGAATGTCCGTCCTAGCTTCAGACCTCACTGTGGGATCAGCTGCAGCTCCCCTTGCAACTGAATCACATTTCAAGTTCGCCCTCTGCTTTCCTCAACTCACTCTCCACCCCTCTCAACATGTTCTCCAAAGCACAGTTCAACAAACCTTCCATGTGCAACTCCACATCTCACAGGCTGTTTCCAGGGAACTGGACCTCTGCAGACTTGGGTTTGGGGCTTTTGTCACAGCTATCTCTCTCTTGGGTTAGTCACCAAATACAAGTTCCCTGCTCCATGAGCGGGGCCCTGCTCACTGTCCCCAGACTCCCCAAGGCTGCTGCTGGGATGCTGTGTTTGCCTCCTGCCACCCGCTTCCCTGGACTTGTTCCCTCAACCTACCTCTGCTGCTTTACAAAGGGTCCTGGGCTCCAGTCTCTCCTGCCTGGCCCAGCCAGCTACGGAATGCGTCCTGGTCTTTCAGGGAGAGCAGGAGAGGAGAGGAGACAGTGACCCACTGATGGAGAACTCACAGGAAGAGGCTAGCATCCAAGTACACGAAGCCAGCCTCCTCTGTCACCTGGGGATCATCTAGGAAACACTGCTTTGAGAATAACAAGAAAGAAAAGGTGAGGTACCAGGGCGGGCACCAGAGCCACTTCCCGTTCTAAAGACGTGCGAACAGATGGGCGGGTCCCCCCAGAGGACTCCTTGCTGGGTTCCTTTACTTCTGCCACAGAAACCCAGAGTCCACTGAGTAGCAGAGTGGGCTGCTGTGGATGCCAGGCCATAGTTAAACATATTTTTCAAACGTTTGGGTTAAGCAAAGCCCAAAGCATTTTTTTTTTTAAGGACATTCCCTTGCCTATTTCCAAGCCTCTTGTGTTTCAAGAGACCTTTAACTCGCAGATTTGTACTCATTTGCATGGAGCTCGTCAAGGGGCTATTTTTTAAGATAGGTTGGATGTCTGAGCAGTCATTATATGCTGGTTTTCTCTTTTCTTTTTTCTCGTTGACCCGATGATTTACGCTTTGCTGATGCTGGAAGGATTACCGTGTGCTTTGCTGAAGGAGTTCAGCATCTTTCCTGAATGCAAACTGCCCAGTGTCCTGGTGAGATTTCAGACTTGGCACCGCAGATTGTCTCTTAGGCCTAATAATTTCCATGCTTATGAGATGGAAGAGTATTTTGGAAGAAAAGAAGTTTTTTTTTTTTTCTTTTGGTAGCCTTAAGAGTCTGCGTTATGAAAAGAGAGCAAAAGCAACAAATTATCTCCCCAACTTGTGGCTTTGCTGCAAAGGCCTCTGGGAAGCTCCGTTCTACGTGCTGGTTGCTCTTGCCGACCACATCCTGCAGCTCAGGGGGCAGGGCGAGACCCGAGGCAGCTGGTGGCACGGCGTCAAGTTCGCTTCTCGTTGGAACACACCAGTCTGTCTGAGCCTCCAGGAGAGGCCGGTCAGGAGCAGCTGGCCGCAGTTTGCAGGCTGACCTGAAGGGGGAGGAGTTCCCAGAGCACCTTCTGCACGTGGGGGCTTCACATCTGCTCTCGTTTGATCCTCCCAAAAGTGTTGTGAGAGGGATGTTTGTTGTCCCATTTTACGGATGGAGAAGCCAAGAGATGGCCAAAGCCTCCCTGATGAGGCTAAAGCTCCGTTACTTCCTCCCTCATGTGTCCAGGGGGGCGGTGGGGGCTCAGCGGTAGAATTCTTGCCTTCCGTGTGGGAGACTCAGGTTGGATTCCTGGCCAGTGGATTCCTGGCCTCATGGGTGGTCACCACCCATCTGTCAGTGGAGACTTGAGTGTTGCTATGATGCTGACTAGGTCTAAGACAGACTAGGAAGAAAGGCCTGGTGATCTACTTCTGAAAATCAGCCAATGAAAACCCTATGGAACACAACAGTCCCATCTGCAACTGATTATGGGGATGGAGCAGGACTGGGCAGTGTTTTCTTCTGTTGTGCTTGGGGTTGCCATGAATCGGGGGCTGACCTGGCAGCAGCTAACAACAACAACAAAACAGCAAGCCCAATGTGCAAATAACCCAACCATTGGCTGCCTGTCACCTTAGATGTTGAGAATGTACTGAAGGGAACTGGAGTGATTGCCAAGAGGGCCTGGGGCCTGGGATCCATCCTCACATGGTTCCCTAACTCTGTACCACAAACATGTGATGCTTTGTCCACGGCAAGATGCCTTGAACGTGGGCCCGGCTCTTGGCCAGGCAGGGTGTGGACCTGGGCATGCCACTTTGCTCCGCGGATTTCTGCCAGTGCGTTTGGGTTGTTGGGAGGACTACTGAGAAGAAGGCTGGGATGTGGTGAGCATGGTGCCAGCTGAGACACAGGGGGCTGAGTGCTGTGATCCTGGGGAGTGGGAGTCCAGCTTTCTCTCCTTCTTCCCTGACACGGTGGGCTTCCCGTAAGCGGGGGGGTTTTACTCCAATCACACTGAGAAGTGGCCATGGAAATAGGTAGATGGGGGCATTTTACATGGTCTTGGGGTCCTGGTGGTGCAGTGGTTAAGAGCTTGGCTGCTAACCAAAAGGTCGACAGTTCGAATCCACCAGCCGCTCCTGGGAAACCCTATGGGGTTGCTTCTCCTCTAGGAATCGGCATTGACTCGATGGCCACGAGTTTGAATCCCCTGGGAGAGGGGGAGCTGCGGCCCCTTGCATGAGCTGGACAGGGTGGGAAGGCGTGGGGCCTAGGTGACAGTGCTGTCAGGAGGCTAAGCTGGTTTGATGTCTCTGGATTGAACTCTTCGGGGGCATTCAGCCGAGACCAACAGGAGGCCTGACATAAGTCACTTCTACAGCCTTGTCATCATGTGTTTGCGAGTGCTCTGTGCACCCACAGAAGACAGCTGGAGTTAAAACACGAAGAGAAACTTCCACTGGGTTAGCAAGACCTGGTGGCTACTTCTCAACATGGACCTTGATTATTTCTTCCTTCATCTTCTTCCTTCCGTCCTTTCTTGTTGTTAGCAACTAGTTCCCATGCAATCCATATTATTCCCATGTGATACATCTGGCTTATTTTCAATCCTGCTGTAAAACATCAACTGGTTAGCGAGGGATGTAGCTCACTGGGCTGAGGACCTGAGTGGCTGTCTAGGCTAGCCCCTCTGGTTAGCAATGAGGAAACCGAGGCACACAGAGAGGAAGGGGATTGCTAAGACTTTCCTAACTTCTTGGCTGCAGAGGTGGGATCTGGACCCAGAATTCCTTTTGTAGCTCTTTTGGGAAATTTGGAAAAAAGTACAAAGAAAAAAATTATAGTCAATTTATATTCCCAACACCCAGGATTAACCATTTACTGTTTTATTATCATTATTTTTCTTGAACTATTTCTGCAAGTAATATTTGCATGCACTATTCACTTGAGAAATGATTAGAACTTTATGTGTAAATCTAAAGCTAGTTCCCGTGACCACCATTCCCACCCTGACCCACAGTCCTTCCCCCAGAAGCCACCATTATGTTGAGTTTTGTGCTTCTTTCCAGACCGCTTGTAAATTTGCACACACACAGTGTATTACTATTTTGTGTTCAAACTCATATTTACCTGGATGGTATCCTATTACTCAGAGTCATCTGCAATTGGTTTTATTTTTTCCTAATGATGAGTTTTAGAGATCTGTCCATGTCGGTGGACACAGAGCCCTTTTGTCACCCCGGTAGCTGAGCGGATTCCATATGTTAACCTACTGCTTTTTAGATCCACACACCCAGGAGCTTACCATCAAGTGGCCACAGCTTGCCTTTCAATGAGCTTCTGAACAACAAACCAGGAAACCAGAGAGGACTCTGTGGCCTGTTTCTGCCCATACCCTGAAATTATGGAGGGTCCCTGGGTGAACCACTTCATGCTTCCATGCCTCAGTTTCCTTGTCTGTTGAAGGCAACGCGCCAGTGAGTTGTGCGGATAACTACAGAGTCCCACCACAGCTCTGGATGCCCCCACCCCTAAGGGCATGAGGACAAAAGCTGTTGTTCCCAGCCTGGGGCATGTCTGGAAGAGCCCTCACCCCCAGCAGTTAACTTGCCCTGTTTGTGTGAGTAACTTGTGATGGCAGTGCTCTGCTTTCTGTAATATCTCAGGACATGGGGGAACAGCAATGGGGGGTTCTCCACGAGCAGTGAAGAGGAGGCCTCCTCCTGAGAGGTGGGGTCATTTCTAGTGTCTGTCACCCTGGGAACAGATGGATCCTCAGGTGGTGATCAGAAAGATGCTGAGGTATTTCTATGGTGGCTCCAAAATGGCGGGTCCTTCCACAAGGGGACAGTTGCAAGCAGGGAGGTGATGTTTCTAAGATCACAAAGCTCTAGAAAACCCTGAGACCAAATCCAAGGCTTGGTCTGCTGCCCATGGACTCTTCCCATTCTGCTCATTATGAAAGAAGATTACGTGTAGAAGCTCTGGCTTGACTCAATGGAATGGGTTGCTGCAGGTGGAATCTCAGACATCACAATAGCCTAGCAGTGGGTGAAGTATCAGTGAACTCTGCTGGGGTAGTTGCGAAAGCCTCCCTGTGGGAGAGGATGTGTGAGCTGGGTTTTGAAGTATGAGCAGGAGTTTGCAAGGTGAGGTAGGAAAAAGGTCATTCCAAGTAGAAGGAGTATGTGGTCAAGATGTGCAGGTATAAAAAAATCAGGAAAGTTTAATGTGTAGGAAGATGGGGAGAGTGTGAGGAAATTAGGAGGCTGGAAAGGTAGACTGGCATCTGACTATATCCTGAATGCTACAAGGAGCAACTGGAGAATTCAGAGAAAGGAAGAGACATAGTGAGATTTGGGGCTCAGGAAGATCACTGAGCAGCCATGGGTGGAGGGCGCATGACTGGAGGCAGAGCGGCCAGTGGAAGAGGTGGCTGCAGTGATGTCAGTGAGAGATGCCAGTCACCCAGGGTCTAAGAGCAAAGTGTGGAAGACGTAACAGACCATTACAGTGGGGGTGGGAGGGAAAAGAAAGGACTTGTCATTTATCAAGCATGTTTTACATGCATTAGCTTGTAAATTTTCACACTAACCCTGCGAAATCTTCCCCATTTTACAGATGAGAAAACATTGTCTCACAGAAGTGAAGTAACCCTTGCAAGGTCCTACAAGCCTTACAGGCTACATGACTCCAGTGTCAGGTCTGTCTTCCCTACTTCCTGGCTGAGGTGGGAGAAGTGGGTAGGAATCCCAGAAGACCAGGGTTTCAGTTTTGGGGAACTGGGTGGATAGTGATATTGGCAGACATTACTACTGCTTACCAGTATCCGATATAAGGACTAAGGTGCCCCTGACCCAAACCATGGTGGTTTCAATCACCTAATATGAATGCAAAAGCTGGACAATGAATAGGGAAGACTGAAGAAGAATTGATGCCTTTGAATTGTGGTGTTGGTGAAGAATATTGACTGTACCATGGACTGCCAGAAGAGTGAACAAATCTGTCTTGGAAGAAGTACAGCTAGAATGCTCCTTAGAAGCTAAGATGGTGAAACTTAGTCTCATGTACTTCGGATGTGTTATCAGGAGAGACCACTCCCTGGAGAAGGACATCATGCTTAGTAAAGGAGAGGGTCAGAAAAAAAGAGGAAGACCCTCAAAGAGATGGATTGACACAGTGGCTGCAACAATGGGCTCAAGCATAATGATTGTGAGGATGGCGCAGGACTGGGCAGTGACTTAGTCATCTAGTGCTGCTGTAACAGAAATACCACAAGTGGATGGCTTTCACAAAGAGAAATTTATTTTTTCACAGTCTAGTAGGCCAGAATTCCAAATTCAGGACATCAGCTCCTGGGGAAGGCTGTCTCTCTCTGCTGGCTCTGGAGGAAGGTCCTTCTCCTCAGTCTTTCCCTGGACTAGGAGCTTCTCCTCACAGGAACCTCGGATCCAAAGGATGTGCTCTGTTCCAGTACTTCTTTCTTGGTGGTAGGAGGTCCCCAACTCTCTGCTTGCTTCCCTTTCCTTCTATCTCTTATAAGATAAAAGGTGGTGCAGGCCACACCCCTGGGAAACTCCCTTTACATTGGATCAGGGATGTGACCTTAGTAAAGGTGTTACAATCCCAACCGAATCCTCTTTAACATAAAATTACAATCACAAAATGGAGGGCAACCACACAATACTGGGAATCATGTCCTAACCAAGTTGACGCATATTTTGGGGGACACAATTCAATCCATGACAGGTCGTGTTTCGTTCTGTGGTACGTAGGGTTGCTATGAGTCAGAACCAACTCAAGGACGCCTAACAACAACCAATATCCAGTTCTCCCCTCTGGTGGTCGGGTGTGGCCATGTGACTAGTTCCGGCCAATGGGTTGTGAGTAGAACTGATGTAAGTCACTTCTAGGAGCCCTGGTGGTGCAGTAGTTAAGCGCTCGGCTGCGAACCAAAAGGTCGGCTGTTCGAACCCACCAGTCCCTCCAAGGGGGAAAGATGTTTCAGTCTGCTTCCATAAATATTATAGCCTTGGAAACTCTATGGGGCAGTTCGACTTTGTCCTATAGGGTTGCCACGAGTTACTATCGACTCAACAGCAGTGGGATGTCACTCCTGGGCTAGGGTATTTCATTAACAGCTGGTGTGAGATCTTCCAGTTGTACTCTTCTCCTGCTTTGCTGACCAGGGAAACCCATGACGAAATGCAGGCTCCATCAGCTTGGGCACTTGAGGGGCTATGATGAGCAGAACCCACTTGCCTACCAATGTTCCGTGGAGTGTAAATGAAAAATGAACTCCTCCTGTTTTAAGCCACGGATATCTAGACTTGTTACTGCAGCACGACCCATGCTATACTGCTTGATATGGTGACGTCACTCCCAGAGTGAGGGAGTAGAGGAGAAGGAGCAGACCGAGAGCAAAGGTGGGAAGTCTGAGGTGAGGCACTACATTCTAGTAAAAGGGAAAACAAGCTTTGGAGACTAGCAGACTTGGGTCCAATGTTCCCTCAACTGGTCACTGCTGAGTGGCTGCAGGCAAGTCCCCAAATAGAGATAGTTGTAACACGACGCCCTTTGGGCCACTGGGGTGACTGGAGCGGAGCTCATAGAGAGTCTAGTGTGGAGGCCAGCCCCTAGGAAGCCCTCGGCAAACTGTGATCACCAGCTTCAGAACAGGATTGGAGGAGACTGGGAGATTTAAGCTTTGGTAGCTCAGACGTGTTTCTATCGTGGTCACCTGCATTTCCTCAGTGCTGAGAATGTTGTCTGGACATAGCAGGCATTCACTGTCCAGTCACTGGATAAAGGAGAGAGTAGCATTTACTGCATTTCCTTGCTTTATGTACCCACTTAGTCTCTCAACCAGACTGGGGACTCTTTGATGGGCAGGACCTGGACATATTAATTCATCTCTGTTTTCTCAATGCTCAGTAAGTATCAGTTCTCAGGGAATTTTCCTTGAGAGAATGAGTCATCCTGGGTTTTAGAAATAGCCAGATCTTTGGGGCATTTTTGAATTGCTTTGGATTTCCAGGCAACCTTCCCCACCCCGGCCCCCAGGCTCCCAACCTCGCCCAGCTAGCAGGTCTCTGCCTGGCTTCTGTGGTCCTTCCAGGGACCCCTCAGGCTCTGAGTGCAGGTGGCTCACAAGGTCATCACACAGGAGCTGTAGCGTCCATCTGTGATAACCAAGTCTGGCAGCATCTTGGATGGCCCCACAGCTCCCCGTACTCAGATGCAGCCTGGTGCAGACCTCGGCAGGAGTGGGCTGGCAGGTAGGTCCTCTTCTTTCCAGGCAGACAAGTCTGTTTATCAGGCAACGCCTTGTTGTAGCCAGAGGTGGTGGCTTAACAGCGGCAGCAACGCCCGCATTGCATCACAGACTGCAAGTTACCGAGGTGCGAGATGCGCCCTCGGCCTCAGCGGGCAGATAAGCACCTGCATGGGAGAGGGAGCCCTTGATCAGGGCTGATAAGCTCAGGAAAGAAAAGAAAAACACGCACAACCAGAAGCTGAGCGGCCCACTGTCGGAGGCTTTTCATGTACACATGGGTGTGTGGCTTGTCTTCGCCAACGCACTGGGGATGCAAAAGCTCTGATTTTAATTTAATTTGGTGGTCATGCATTCAGGGAACTGGAGCGTGTCGGAGCTGGAAGGGACTTGGGAGATTGTCTTGCTGCACCTTTAATCCCCAGGTGAGGACACCGAGGGCCACAGGGCTGTAGGGACTTGTTTAGGATCATCTAGCAGTTTTGGCAGAGTTGGAGTGACACCCTGGGTCTCTAGACCCCCAGGCCTGTGATCTTTCCGCCACATTGAGTTACCTCACAGGCTGCCTCTCGATACTGCATGTGGGTGCTTCAACCTTCCTCTTCAATGACACAAATTTGAGTGTTCTGCTTCAAGAGTCAGACACAATCACCCACCCCCACGCCCTCCTGGCTGGGGTCGACCAGTTAGCTCAAGGCGACAGGGCTGGTGGGCAATGCTTCAGACTCCAGCTGTTTCAAGCTCTGCCATTTTATATTTGAAAAAAGAGAGGTCCAGGTCACCAGAAAGGTGACTTGCCTGAGGTGGTACAACTAGAGAAAATGAGAGATCTGGGCCTATAATTCCCAATCTCAGGCCTTCAGTCTTGTCCGCTAATAAAACTAAAAAAACAAAACAAAACAAAACCCATTGCCATGGACTTGAAGTCGACCCTACAGCACTCAGTAGAACTGCCCCATAGAGTTTCCAAGGAGCAGGTGGTGGATTTGAACTGCCAATCTTTCCATTAGCAGCCGAGCTCTTAACCACTGTACCACCAGGGCTCCTGTTCACTAAGATGCCTTGTCTCTGTGTCTCTCCCTTGTGGCCTGGTTTTGGGGGAAAATCCCATATTTTATCCTAAGGGAAGAAATGGAGTCAGGCCAAGTCCTTGCAATATTGAAAATATCATTACTCTTAGTAGGAACTCAATAAACAATGGTTGCATGAAATAAAGGAATTCTTAATAATGGTAGAATTTGGGTGGTGTATTTGTACCTCCAGAAGTATTTTCAAACTGCAGTTTGCTTCTTTTTCTTGGCAAAACTCGCTTTCTGGGTTAGATCTGTGAATGGAGTGAAACACAGCAGTCTAGGTTTTAGTCTAACATTGATTCTAGATGGAAGTGACAAACATATCAGCAGCAATAGCAACAACAAACTAACATCTCAAGAGTCATAAATATAATTGGTCCGTCCCAAAGCTAACTGCCCGTGACTATAAAATAGTCTGCCTCCTTTGCCATGAGGCCAGAAGAACTCGATGGTGCCTGGCTACCATTACTGGACATTTTGATCAAAGATTCTATAGAAGAATCCTGATCAAAAGGGGGAAAATGTAGAACAGAACCTCAGATTTTTATGGACTCCAGACTTTCTGGAGCTATGAAGGCCAGATGAACCCCTGACACTATTGCCCTGAGATAATATTTAAACCTTAAACCAAGAATATTCCCTGAAGTCTTCTTAAAACTGAACAATAATTCAGCTTAGCTAATAAAGAATGCCTGCCTTGAGCATTATGCTCTTTCAAGAGCTATTTAAATGGGATCAAACTGACAGCAGCAACTTGAAAGATTAGATAGGAACCTTAAGGAGCAGTGAGTTTATGTTACTAAGGGGGGAACAACTCAGAAAAGGAGGATGAGAATGGTTGCACAACTCAAAGAATGTAATCAGTGTCACTGAATTGTACATGTAGAAACTGTTGAATTATATTGTATGTTTTGCTGTGTATATTCTCAACAACAAGAACAAAATAAATACAAAAATGATACCTAAAAATACTTCTCAAATACTTGCATAAGGTTAAAAAATCAGAGAGTAGAGAGATATTTATGATTGAAAGCAATTGTTCCTTATCATATCATTCCTTAACTTAAGCACTTTTCTCCCAAGTAAACCACTCTAACTTGTTTTTGTTTTTATTTGTCCTAGTGATTAATTCCATGTGTCTTTATATAAGTTAATAATGTCATTTTTGATTGATCAAGTTCAGACATCATCGATTGATTGACCCCTGCTGCAATGGATGAAGGATTTACTTGGACCATTATCCCACATGTCTTTCTTCCCCCCAACTCAACACACACACACATATGCACACACACACACACACATGCATACATATGTGCACACACACAAACACACGTGTGCACACACGCACATGTACACAAATAAAGTTCCCTTATTGGCTGCCTTTGCAAATTTAAATTATATATGCACACTTTTTTGGTCCCTTCAACTATATGCAATAAATTTTTTACATACAGTAATTTCTGACTTACTACAAGATGAGAATACTAACACCCAGCTCTTCTTGTCCCACTTCTCCTCTTTCTATTTACATTTCTAACACTTGTACTTACACTTTTTTTTTTTTTAATATTTTATTGTACTTCAGGTGAAGGCTTACAGAACAGATAGTTTCTCATGTAACAGTAACACACATGCTGTTTTATGACATTGGTTAACAACCCCACAACATTTTAACCCTCTAAATTCTCAACTTTTTTTTTTTTTTTGGTGAAAATACACATAGCCAAAGATACGCCATTTCAAAAATTTTTTTTTACATACACATTTAAGTGACTGACTACACTCTTCTAATTGTGCTGTTATTCTCATTTAAGATGAAGGCTTACAGGACAAAATAGTCGCCATTTAACAGTTACTACAAATGTTGCCCTATGACAATGGTTAACAATCTCACAACACATCAACAATATCCTCACTCTACTTTGTGTTCCCTATCATCAGCTTCCTACTCCCCTTCTGCCTTCTGGGCCTTGTCACTGGACTCCTGTACCTCGTTACTCTCATGGTTTTACTGGGCTGTCCACTCGCAGGCTGATCAGTGAACCTCGAAGGTAACTTCACCATGTACTTACACTTTTATATTCTTACAATTAATAACTTTTATTTTTTTGTTTTGTAAACTTGTCTGCCAGGCTTTGTCTATAGGTTGATTCTAGAAGTGAAAAATACATGAAAAAAAATATTTAAAAAGGCGAGGGGCTGTAGCAGGTGAGGGGCTGTATCGGGTGAGGGGCTGTATCGGGTGAGGGGCAGTAGCGGGTGAGGGGCTGTATCGGGTGAGGGGCTGTATCGGGTGAGGGGCTGTATCGGGTGAGGGGCTGTAGCGGGTGAGGGGCTGTAGCGGGTGAGGGGCTGCAGCGGGTGAGGGGCTGCAGTGGGTGAGGGGCTGCAGCAGGTGAGGGGCCGAAGCAGGTGAAGGGCTGTATCAGGTGAGCGGCATAGCAGATGAGGGGTAGGAATGGGCAGCTGAGCTGGGGAAGTGAGTCAGTGCAGCTCAGGGGACAATGATGATGATGATGATGATGATTAACTGGACAGGCTGGAGTCTGTGGGGCAGTCAAGGGAGATGAGGCTGGGCTGTGGGGTAAGTCCCTGACAGACAATCTGAGGATGGCTCTGCTCAGCTCTGGGCACTGCTCCCTCGTCCTCTGATTGGAGTAGGGGTGTGTGTGTTTCCATCTGGTTCATCCTTACACCCTTTGAGACCCCATCTTTGTGTGTGGGGAGGGTCTTCTCTTGGACTTCCCATCTTGAATAGGCTCTGGGCTATGTCCTCAGCACCCCCTGAAGTTCTGAAAACCCAAGTTCTCCAGACTTAGCCGATGTCCTTGGAGCAAGAGTGGCTTCTCAGCTCTTCTCCCTGGTCTAAGCCCCCACTTAGATCCGTCCTGTCTTGCCAGCCGTTTAAAGCTTTTAAGGAGATGTTTTGCATATTTCAAGAAGTTTTCATTGTGTACGGCGGGAGTGTTTGTCAGAATACCTGGCTGGCTCTGTTGCTGGAGACGGAGCTTGGCTCTTGACGAACTCTGTGATCACTGGCAAGACACTCTCTGGTGCCCCAGTCACCTTGCTTCAAGAGTGGCAGGAAGAAATCCTTCCTCCGTGAACCTGTTACACAGATGAAACGGGACTAATGAATACAATACTCACCCAATGATGCTAACTCTCATTTGCATGATAATTTGGAGTTTAAACCGTCCTGTCCTTTAATGCCCTGTCTCATTTAGTACTCACAATAGGTGAGGAATTACAGCCCTCTTTTTACAACTGGGAAGTCTGAACCACAGACAGGAAAAGGCAGCCCAAGACCACCAGTTGGGGCAGAATCAAGGCTGGAAATCGGCATTTTGGTTCCATGTTCCATTTCCTATTCTCTTCACATCTTACTCCAAGCCCCTGTGCAAATGACCCCACTCAGGGATATAGCCAGGGTGGGTGGAGCCGCACGTCCGTTTCACTGGGTGGCTATGGGGACATTGGTGGTTCATAGTAGAGTCCTCGCCTTCCATGCGGGAGACCTGGAGTTAATTCCTGGCCAATGCAGCTCATGTGCGGCCATCACCCATCTGTCTGTGGAGGCTTGCATGTTGCTATAACGTGGAACAGGTTTCAGCAGAGCTTCCAGACCAAGACAGACTAGGAAGAAGGGCTTGACCATCTACTTCTGGAAATCAGCAAATGAAAACTCTATGGATCACAGTGGTCCAGTCTGTAAGCTATTGTGGGTGGGGATGGCACAGGACTGGGCTGAATTTTGTTCTATCATGCATGGGGTTGTCGTGAGTTGGGGGCCAATTCAACAGCAGCTAAAAACAACAATAGGGTCTGGGTAGTCAAAGCTCTGTTCTCCCTTATCCCCTCTGCCTGAGAACAGCTCGTGAGGCCTCCCTGGACGTGTCCTGTCCCTCTCCCCACATCGAGGACTAGACTAACGCTTGAGATGAAAGCTTGGCTCCTTGCCACAGGTATCCAGTCTCAGATGATCAGGGAGGAAGCGCTAATCTTTGGACTTTCTCTCCAACTCTCTTTCTCTGTTGGATAGAAAGGGATGGGACTTGGGATTATGATGCCTCAACATGCAAAAGGAAAGGGACTACATCTGAACATGGAGACACCTTCACAAGCAGAAGCTTTAAGCCTGAAGCGAGAGAAATGTGGGTCTTAATCTATACGAGACCCATTCTATTATAGCTACAGCAGCCAGCTCATTTCTTTTGAGACTTAATTTTCTCTTCTCGTTTCAAAGCAGAAATGGGATGCAAGTGCCTATTCACCAACTCTAAGAAATTATTTATATAAGAACAAATTCCCCACAAGGCCATCCAGAGAAGGGGAGAAATACAAGGTGAGCACAAAGGAGAATAAGAGGAAGGGGAAAAAAATTAGACAACCAGTAGACCTGGCGCTCGACACTAAAGGCTTAACATCAAATGCAGCCAGAAATCCATTTTCACAGTTTTATTGGCCATTCCGGACGCCTCGTTTCAAAGGGAAAGATTTGAATTTAGAGACATAAGGCTGCTTTGTTCTCCTGCCCTCCAGCCTTTGGGAACAGTGTGGACAGTACTACGGGGAGAGGGTGAGATCAAAACCCCTCTGCGCTCCACTACCGGCCGGCCCCCAGCGCTGGTCCTTGGCACGGTTAATGAAATCAGCTTGGCTATCGATCGACAATGCCCTGTCAATTATAATCATTTATCCTGGCAAGCAGCGCATGAGAACACTTGGAAGAGCAGGGATTCAGCAGGCCTAGGAAAAAAACAGAATAAAATTATACTGCACGGCAATCAGCTCAAGAGTGTATTGCTTGCGTGAAATTGTACCTGGAGTCTCAGAAAGACCCACGCCATCTGACGTCGCTTTTTCTGCCCATAGGGTGTTCTTGCTTCCGTTTGGGTGTCTTTCCACTAACTCAGAAGGAACAGGAGTCTGCAGAGCCAGGAGAAGTAGGGGCCTGGATAAGTGGAGGACCGGCCTCTCCTGGTGGCCTCCTGGTGGCCCTAGGGGCTGGCAGGTGGATGATACACAGTGGTGGTTGGGGTGCACGTTGCCGTTGCTGTTGGAGAGATTGGAATGGTGTGTGATGGCAATGGCGTGGGGAGGGAGCACAGAGTTGAGGGGAGCCCTGGGAGCCTCACCTTGTGACTGTGGGAATGTGAACACAGTGTCGCGCCTTGCAGGGTCTCATCTGTCTTCTGGACGACGGAGGGTAGTGTCTCCAAGGTGAGGCTCCTGTGGTGTCATGCGTTTTCTGCTTTTTGCATAGAGTTTTGCAGCCAACTTCTAGCTGGGCTTACGTCCACCCAGAATGAAGGCTGCTTTTGTCAGCCTTCTGTGTAGCTAAGGGTGGTGATAGGGCTCACTTCTGGGTGTGGGTGGACGTGTCTTGTGGCAGAGTACTGGTTTCCTGGGGCTGCCCCAAAAAAGCACCCCAAACTGGGGGACTTAAAACAACAGAAATTTATTCTCTCACAGCTCTGGAGGCCAGAAGTCGGAAACCAAGGGGTCAGCAGCACCTCACTCCCTCCAGAGGCTCCAGGGGGTTCTATTCCTTAGTGGCTGTCGGCGAGCCTTGTGGCTGCGTCACTCCGGTCTCTGCCTCCAGGGTCACCTGGCCTGCTCCTCTTCTGCCGTCTTATCTCCCCCGCCCGCCTCTTAGGAGAACGCTTGTCACTGAATTGAGGGCCCTCCTGGATAATACATGGAAACCCTGGTGGTGCAGTGGTTAAGAGCTACGGCTGTTAACCAAAAGGTTGGCAGTTCGAATCCACCAGGCTTTCCTTGGAAACACTATAGGGCAGTTCTTTCTGTACTATGGGCTCACTATGAGTCGGAATCCACTAGACAGCAGTGGGGTTTTTTTTTTTTTGGATACAGGATGATCTCATCCTGAGATCCTTAATTTAATCCAATCTGCAAAGGCCCTTTTTTCCAAATAAGGTCACACTCACAGGTTCTGGGAATTTGGACGGGGATCTATCTTTTTGGGGGGCCACCATTCAGCCCTGGTGGCAGCGCGGTTAATGGCTATGGCTGCTAATCCAAAGGTCGACAGTTTGAATCCACCAGCCGCTTCTTGGAAACCCGATGGAGCAGTTCTACCCTGTCCTGGAGGGTCACTAGGAGTTGGAATCAACTCGACGGCAACGGGTTTACTCAGCCGTCGGCAGACAGCTTCCCAGAGCCCTCCTTACAAGACAGTGCTGGGTACTTCTGTTCAGTTTCTGAAAAAACACTGGCTTGGTATGTAGACTTTTCTCTGTGTTTATGTTACTGTTTCCATAGCATGTCAGGTTGGGATCAATGCTACGAAAGAAAATAAAGCAGAGAAGGGTGTTGGGCATGCAGAAGGGGGGTGGGGTCGGGCTCTCCGTTTAAAAAATCTGGTCGCGGGAGACCTAATTCTGAGCAAAGCCCCCAGGTAGGTCATCTGGGGGAAGAACATTCCAGGCAGAGGAACAGCAAGTGGGTGGTTTAACACACAAGTTTCTAGATGTGCAGACTCTCTGAAGGCAAGGCTCCACTCGAAGGACTGGAAGGCGGCGATCAGATTACAGGCTTTGATGCAAAATGTGGGCCCCTTTCTTCTCCCCGTCTTTTATTGGAAAGCTGGGGGAGGCGACTCGTGTTATTAAATACCCACCGCGTGCCATTTCCCTCCGCTTTAGTCTCCGTCCCCTCATTCCATAGACGGTGAGTCTGAGTTTGAAGCTGCCACACAACTTGTAAGAGGTGGAGCCAAGATTTCAACTGGGTTCAGACAGAGTCCAGTGTTTTCTCCCTAGGAGCGTGGGGAGCTCGGAGCGCACAGGTGAGGTGATGACCCCAGAGCGGAACAGATCCTGCTAGGATGCGAGAGCCGGCTTTCCCCCAGGCACAAAGGCGGTCACACTTCTAGCGGCCAGATGCTCTGACTGCCCTGCAGGGGCTGATGGATCCTGAAGAGGGACCTGCCTTGTCCCATCCTGTGGCTGACTTTGGGTGGGAGCAGCAACAGCAGCCCTGGAAAAGGTGAGGGGCAGCAGAGAGCACCTGTGCAGGTAACCTGGGCTGGGTCCTTCCCTTCTGCAGAGCAAGGAGCATCCGAGCTGAGGGCCCCTGGGCACACGGCCAGAGGCAGCCTTCCACTCCACCCCTATGCCCTGCTGTCTGGGAGCCTCCAGCTGCTGAAAGAGAGCTGGGGGACCCAGGAGAGCCGGGGCTCTGGACACGGAGGACCTCGTGACGGGAGAATATGGCAGGAAGGCTGCCATCATCCTCAGATGCACAGATATGAAAACAAGGCCCCCAGGCCACCACGGCCAGCAAGCACCGAGGAAAACTGTCCAAAGCGTCTGAGAGAAGAGAAACTACCTCAGCGGGAACATGGTAGATGGTAGATGGTTAATGTGCGATGCCTCCCCCAGCTTTCTGAGAGGAAATGGAGGGAAGAAAGGGGCCGCATTTTGCATCAATGCCTGTAATCTGATCACTGCCTTCTAGTCCTTAGCTCTGCTTCTCATACTGTGCTGGCTTGCTTGCTGCTGTGATGTTGGAAGCTGTGTCACCAGTATTTCAAACATCTATGGTGGACAGGTTTCAGTGGAACTTCCAGACTAGGAAACACTAGGAAGAAAGGCCTGGCTATCTACTTCTGAAATTTAGCCAATGAAAACCCTATAGGTCACAAAAGAATAGTGCCCAGCATAGCGCTGGACAGTGAGCCCCTGGGTTGGAAGGCACTTCAAATACACAGTAGCTGCAACAGTGCACCCGAGCACACCCACAACCCTGAAGGCGGCGCAGGACCCAGGCAGTGTTTCGTTCTGCTGTGCATGGGGCGCCCTGAGTGGGAGCCGGCTTGACGGCATCTGACAGCAACAGGACCCCTCTGGAGCACACAGTGGCTGCCAGGCGCTGTCCTGGCCCTCTGACTCCCACAGTCCTGCCTCATCCTCATTGTCACTGTGCAGTGTTGGGCCGGGGGTGCTTATGTACCTCACACAGGGAGCCGGGGCAGGAAACGGAGGCTCAGAGAGGGCCAGGCCTCACAGCTAGTGAGCAGCAGAGCGGGGATCAGCTCCCAGTCTCTGCTCCACGGGGAGCGCCTTTGGCTCCCTCCCCGCTCTGGTCCCCAGTTTCTGGGGCTGTGGGCCAAGTTACCACAGGACTTCGCTCTGGGCAGCTGTGGCCAGCTGTTTTGGAAAAGGGCTTTATGAGGCCAACGTCGTGGGCCCGCTCCTCTCTCCAGCGTGATTGGGTTTCTTCACTTGTGCTTCTGACCACGAGGGGCCCTGGCAGCTGGAGCAGGCTGCTTAGCCCTGCCCCCCTTCCAGCTGGAGGCCCCAGGGGATGGGCTGGGGCCGGGGTCAGGCCCCCTTCAGGGTGTACCCCTATCTGCGGTCAAGAAATGAAACGATGTAGTGCACTGGGTAAATCTGCGGCAAAAGTTCACTTTAAAATCTTCAAAAGCAGCTATGTCACTTTGAAGACTAAGGTGTGCCTGACCTAAGCCATGGTATTTTCAGTTGCCTCATATGCATTCAAAATCTGGACAATGAAAAGGGAAGACCGAAGAAGAACTGATGCCTTGGAATTATGGTGTTGGTGAAGAATACTGAACATCCCATGGACGGCCAGAAGAACAAACAAATCTGTCTTGGAAGAAGTACAGCCAAAACGCTCCTTAGAAGCAAGGATGGTAAGACTTTGTCTCACTTACTTTGGACACGCCATCAGGAGGGACAAATCCCTGGAGAAGGACATCATGCTCGGTAAAGTAGAAGGTCATCAAAAAAGAAGACAGTCAATGAGATGGATTGACACAGTAGCTTCAACCATGGGCTCAAGCATAACAATGATTGTGAGGATGGCGCAGGACTGGGTAGTGTTTTGTTCCGTTGTACACAGAGTCGCTAGGGGTCGGAACCGACTCAATGGCACCTAACAACAACGATGACCACACCTAACTCACTGCTTGTTGTGATGGTTCGTGGAGACACATTTGAGGGAGAGAATTGTGAGGCCCAGAGAGGTGAGGTTCCTCCCCCGAAGTCACACAGTGCTTTTGGGCTGGGTCAGCTAGAACACAGCTCTCGTGGCCCCCAGCCCACACCTCTTCATTGCACAGACCTCTCCGTCCTTAGATGTGAAAGAGCCTGCCCTGCAACCTTTCTAATAACATTTCCTTTGTCTAATTCCTACATCACAAATGAACTCCATAAATTAAAAAAAAAAAAAAAAAAAATCACACAGCCAGTCGGAATGAATGAAGCTATTGTCAAATGACATGAATAGGAATTAAAATCTCAAGCTACATTTTTCTTTTCAAAGGGGGGGGACACTAAATCTCTAAAGTGGGAGAGGGCGCTTTAGGCCTGCAGAGGGGAGGACGGCGGCCGCTGAGTGGAAACAGGGCCCTTTGACAGGGTGCAATGGGGGTGTAGATGTTTGTAATCATGCTCCCCAGAGCGGGGGGCCGCCTGTGGAACAAGGGAGCTCTGTGTAGGGCCGGTGGTGGGAGAGCCATGTCAGCATCGGGCTGGCGGCAGATGGGCTGGGGGAGACGGCTAGACCCCAAGGCTTCCTACACTCCGTTCTCTGATCCTTCTTCCTCCTCACCTTGGCTCTTCCTTCCTTTCTCCCTCGCTGTCCCTCTTTTCTTCCTCCCTTCCGTCCTTCTTTCCCTCCTTCCCTCCCTTCCTCCCTCTCTCCTTCCCTTCCTCCCTCTCTCCTCCCTCCCTTCCTTCCTCCCCTCCTTCCTTGCTTCCCTTCTTCTCGCTCCCTCTCCCTCCCTTCCTGCGTTCCTTCTTTCCCTTCTCCCTCCCCTGTCCTCCCCTCCCTCCCTCTCTCTCTCCCTTCTCTCCCCTCCCTCTTTTTATCCCTCCCTCTGTCCCTTCTCTCCTTCAGCCACCTGCCCAGTTCCAGACATCTACTTAGGAACACGCCCCGCCCCCTCTGTGGAAGGGCCCTGCACCCACCTCTGACTGGGCAAAGTCCTGTCTCCCTTCAACGCTCTCTGAAGTCCCTGCTCCTCCAGGGAGCTGTCCTAACTCTTTTCCCCCCCGAGTGACAGACACAAGTCTTACCTGCTGGCCAGATCCCCAGTAGTGCAGGTACCACAGGTACGTCCTCTCACGGAACCTTCCCGCAGCCCCGCGTAGCATCCTGCCTGGAGTTCATAGCACAGTTCTTGGGCTTTATCTGATGCATGATTATTGCCGTGGGATCTTCTCATGCGTGGGTGGAAGCTAGCCCCATCTTACAGGCTAAGAGACCGGGGCGCAGAGGGAGTAGGTGGGAAGGTTAGCGAGTTCTTGAGTGGTAGAGGCAGAATATGAACCCAAGGGGGTCCTGTGCCCCAGCCAGCCATCCCCCTTAGCCCAGGCATGTGCGGAGTCCTAGCTGACCCTCCACTCTAGCTCTTGGGAGGGAGTCTTGTTTCGGAGTTATTTGTGGACATGTGGCAGTGGGGTTCAGTGGAAAGACTGTGATTTGAAGTCCAAAGGTCTCATTTCAGCTGCCTCTGAACTTACATTAATGGAAACCACTCATGCAACCCTTGCTCCAGGTCACACCCTGATCTAAGAGCTTTACACAGACCCCAGAACCCCACAACTGCCTTAGGAGGAGGGTTCTATCATCCCCCTTTCCAGATGGGGAAACTGAGGCGCCAGGTGGTCATGTCACCTGGCTAGGCCAGGCCCACACAGCTGGGGCTGACGGAGCCGGGCTTCACTCCTAGGCGGCCTGGCGGTGGTGTCCGTGCTCTGAGCCTCAAAGCTGCCTCTAGCGTGTCTTGGGATGTGACTTAGAAACCAGGTGGGGGCGTGCAGGTTAGAGCTGGCCCCCCGGGAGCTGGTGGCTTGGACACATGATTATTTTCTTTTCTTCCTGGTCAGGGACAAACTCATTCTCCCCAGTCACCTGCAGCGCCTGCAGCAGGCCAGGTGCCTCATTGCTGATCGGGATGCTGGGGCATTGAACCCGACCTGGGCTCTAGTGAACTTGAGTGCAGGCGAAGCCCGTGGCATCCTTGCTAGATCCTGCCAGAAGCTGCTCTGGCTAACTGGTCATCCAGCACTGGGGAGCCGAGTCCGCTTTAGGGTTGATGTCATCTTAAAAAAAAAAATCAGTAAAGAGAACAACCCACAGGTAAAATCGATTATGAATTTCGTTTGCAGCTTCCCAGTTAATGATATAGTGTCAGGATCTCCCTGTGTTATTAAAAACTCTTTGCCTCACGCTTTTGCATTCTGCAGAATATGCTACACTGTTGTGTTTCTCTTGTCCTTAAGTATCCCATGATGACTGGACAGAGTGTAACTATATGTGGAGCCCTGGTGGCGTAGTGGTTAAGTGCTTGGCTACGATCGAGAGGTCAGCAGCTGGAACTCCCCAGCCTCTCTGTGGGAGAAAGATGTGGCAGTCTGCTTTGGTAAAGATTACAGCCTTGGAAACCCTACGGGACAGTTCTACTCTGAGTCAGAACGGACTCAACAGCAGCAGTTTATATATATATATACACATACATACATATATATACACACACACACACACAAACATATATATATACACATATATGTATATTTTGCTATTGTAACAGAAATGGTTGGGCGTACACCTTTGGCTTTTGGATAACTGAAAGACAGAGTCTCTTGACAGAGTTACGGGTTCAAAGGAAACTCTTTGAAGTCTTCATTAATGATGTCTGGTACCTTTTGCTTTTTTGATCCCTTTGCCAGGCGTGGGATTGGCTGGAGAATGTCCCCTCATTCTCTCTGCCTGTGTCTTTGCCTAGTAAAATCAAGTCCATCCTTCAAGGCCCGTTTCAAGGGCCACCTCCTCCGAGAAGTCTCCTTAGCTAGCGTCCAAGTCTCTTGGTTGGTGGTCTAGTGTCCTTTCCACAAACACTCACCGAAACTCTCTTGTTGTTGTTTGCGGCTGAGTGGATTCCAACTCATAGCGACCCCATGTGACAGAGTAGAACCACCCCACAGGGCTTCCTATGATGTCGTCTTAACAGGAGTAGATCTCCAGGTCTTTCTGCCGCGGAGCCGCTGGCGAGTTGGAACTGCCAACCTTTCGGTTAGCAGCCGAGTGCTAACTCAAAACTTGCTTAGTTAGTTGGAATTAACTTACATATCTAATCATTCATTCATTTAATCATTCATTCACTCAACAAACATCCACGCAACACCTATTCAGTGTGAGGCCCTGTGTTGTGTGCTAGGGACTGTGAGACACTGTGCTTGCCCTTGAAAGGGCTTGTAGTCTTGTTGGGGACACTGTGACCTAAACATCCACATTTGAGTCTTGGGAAGGCAAGTCTCTAACAGGGAGTGGCACAGAGGAGGGCATGGCTGACTCCAATTTTCAGGCCTTGGGGCGGCCTTCTAGGGAAGGGATTAGCTGAGCTGTCATGACAATGAGTGTGTGCTTCCTGGCAGCTTGCCACTGGCCCTTATGGTGCTTGTGTGTAAATTAGGAAAAGTTGCCCCTCACTGGGTACACTTGTGCAGTCCACAGCTGCACAACTGGACTTGACGGGCCTGCAGGTCACCCTCTCTCCTCTCTAACCGCCAAGCACACTGTGTCAAACTGTGACCCTCTCTCCTCTCTAATCGCCAAGCACACTGTGTCAAACTGTGACCCTGCTCTCCTCTCTAATCGCCAAGCACACTGTGTCAAACTCTGACCCTGCTCTCCTCTCTAATCGCCAAGCACACTGTGTCAAACTGTGACCCTGGCCATGGAGGCCACTTGGGCTATGTATTTCATTTACGAGTTGGTCTTGACGGGGAGGCTCCCTGAGGACAGAAAGAGTGCCTTTTCCGTCTCTGTATTGCTCAGCGTTAGACAGGGCCCTGGACTGAGCGCAGTATCCCTCAAAGCAGTATCCTTCAATCAGAGAATCTCATGGAACTTCCAAAAAAAAAAAAAAAAAAAAAAAAAACAAACAAACCCATTGCCACTGAGCCAATTCCAACTCGCAGTGACCCTATAGGACAGATAGGACAGAGTAGAACTGCCCCATAGGGTTTCTAAGGAGTGGCTGGTGGATTTGAACTGCTGACATTTTGGTTATCAGGCAAGCTCTTAACCGCCACACCACAGGGCTCTGGTGACATTTCTGGTGGCCCCTAAACGCCAGGCCAAGGACACACTACTTTGGAGTCACCTGAACAGAACTTAAAAACTGCCACACGTGCTTCCCACTCCTCGCAGATCCGAATCGGCCTGTCTGTGGCAGGGACCGAACGCCGTGTGTTTTCAAATACTGCCTGGGGGTCCCTGATGGTAATAACTGGTTCTTACGGGCGTGTTACTGTGCCTGGCGCTGTTCTCTTGTCTGTATCATCTTATTTACTGCTTGTGATACCCATCTGAGGTGGCTACTATTACGAGCCCCATCCGTCCGATGAGGAGACAACCACACAGAGAGGTTACGTGAGCTGCTTAAAGTCGCCAGGCTGGGCAGTGGTGACCCCACGTGGCCGAGCCCCAGAGTGGGCGCAGTCAGGGACTGGGCGAGAACACTGCTCCCGGGATGGTGGGATCTGGGAGTCATTGTTGGTATTCGTAGCTGTTGAGTTGGCTCTGACTCATGGTGACCCCGTGTGTGCAACAGAACGAAAGGTTGCCCAGCCCTGCTCCATCTTCAGGATCATTGCTACACTCAAGTCCACTGTGGTGGCCACTGTGTATTTTGAGAGCCTTCCAACCCAAGAGACTCAGCGTCCAGCACTATATGAGACAATATCCTGTTGTGATCTGCAGAGTTTTCACAGACTGATTTTCAGAAGTAGATCACCAGGCCTTTTGTCTTAGTGTCTCTTAGTCTGGAAGCTCTGCTGAAACCTGTCCCCCTGGGTGACCCTGCTGGGATTTGAACACTGGTGACCTAGCTTCCAGCATCATAGCAACACACAAGCCACCAGAGCATGACAAACTGACAGCGGGGTAGTGGCAATCTGGGTACAGCAGATTCAAAACGGTCTTTGCTGCTCATGTCCTGCATCCTACCCATTTGAGAGATGGGAACACTGAGTCCCCAAAGGCAAACGGACTTGTTCAAGGTGCCCTGTGACTCGGCCGCAGGACTCAGTCTGTGGTCCCTGAAGTTGCCACAGTCACCTTCCCGGGCTCAGCCACCATCTGGTAGAGGTTTCTTCCCCGCTGCGGCAGCCGGGTCACTGAGGAGAAGAATAAGAAAAGCGGCCCCGTCTGCATGGTGTTGTGGTGCCCGCTCTCTGCCCCTGCTTTCGGGCTGCGACTCGACTGGACTTCTGCCCTTGGGAGAAACAACCTGGCCTTTCTTTAAGGAAAACAGAAAACTGTTAGGCGGTGGTTTTCACTGGGGCTACTCTGTCCCCAAGGCATAGGCGGGTGTCTGGAGGCACTTTGGGTTGTCACACTGGGGGGCTGGCGGGGGTGCTGCTGGCATGTAGTGGGTAGAGGCCAGGAACGCACTGGACAGCCTACAGTGCTCAGAACGGCTCCGTACAACCAAGAACTCTTCCACCCTGAGTGCTAAGAGTACCCAGGCTGAGGTGTGAAACTTGCTCTAAGGCAAGCTGGCTTTATCCTTGGGGGGGTCTCCGAGGGGGACTTCAGGCTATACCCCAGGGTTCAAGCCCCATTCCTACCACATGGGGCCTTGCAGGGGCCCCAGGTGAGCTAGGTGACCTCTGATCTGACTAGTCCTCCCACGTGATAGCGGGCAACACCTGCCTGCCTGTCTGCCTGCTCAGCTAGGCGTCCAGGCTCCTGAAAGCAGAGGGTCTGGCCGCCCTGGGCCCATCCCAAAAGGCAGCGGAGCCGAGGCCCTCAGTGCAAAGCTCATTCCCCTTGCCGGGCTCCTCGTCATGTCCAGCAGTGACTCCTCCATCTGCAAGTCCCTTGTCCCTTAAACGGATGTCAGGAGACATCTGTCTCCCAGAGCGGACAAGCCGGTGATAGGAGACACCCAGCCTAGGAGCGTGGTGAATTAACTCATTCATTCCATCACGTAGTTGGCCCTCTGCTGCCGCTCTCTGGGGCAGAGCCTGTTCCCGCAGCACACTCACTTGAGGGCTGGAGGGCAGGGCTCCACCCGCTGCTCCCCACGCCAAGTGCACAGACCAACAGGTGGGAAAGGAGCAAAGGAGGGAGAGCGCGGGGCGGCAGGAGGGGAGGCGGCGGCCAGTTGGGTAACCGGGCCCTGGGAGCAGATGGAAGGGCTCATTCCTGATAACAGGGCAGGGAGGCAGGAGGGAGAGTCCTGTGGGCCAGGACGGGGTGGCAGGGATCAAACCTGCCATATTTTAATTTGGAACCAGTGCCCCGGGGAAGGATTTAGACACAGCCAGCCTGCTTTGTACAAATAAGCCCCTTCCAAGGCAGCTGTCAGACATCCTGGTCCTGGCCCCATGAAGCCCTCCTCTGTCTCTCCCTCAGCCCCAGGGGGTGGGCGGTGGGGGCCGGGCGCCCAGGCCCTGAGCCAGGCCCCCCACATGTTCCCTCCTTTTGTACAGCAGCCCTGAGGCCTGAGATTTAACTCCACTGTGCAGGGGCAGACTGAACTTGAGGGCACAGAGACGTGCTCAAATCCCACGCCAGCTCGGAAGGCAGGACGAAGGAGCTCAGATCCCCCACTGCCTCAATTCCAGGCATTCAGCACAGGGCCTTGTACACAGTAGGTGCTCAATATGACAGAGGTGAATGGAGCCTGAGAATGAAGTTGAGGGGGGCAGGCAAGCAAGGGAAGAACAAAGAAGGAGAATGGGGAGAAGTGACTTTAAAAACAAACGACTGCCTCAGAAACTGAGACACTCCGAGAATCTTCTTTCCTTGGGTGGTTTCGGAGCTCCAAGCTAGCTGTATCACGTTGGTCCCCTGTGGCCTGGGTATGCCAACAGCCACCTCACAGCCCGGTTGGGAGGACTGAGAAATTCTGAGGCAGCACGGGCTCCCCGCTGGGACTGTGAACCCCTGCCACCTGTCCTGCCTTCCGCTGAGGCCAGCGTGGGGGGTGAAATGACCAGGCGCGTTCTCGGGCAGGAAGCACGATGAATTTCTTCCGTGTTCTCCCAGTTGGGCCCTTGCTTTTATTACCAGCTGCCGTCGAGTCGACTCCGACTCACGGCCCCTCCATGTGTGCAGAGTGGAACTGTGCTCTATAGGATTTTCAATGGCTGATTTTTTGGAAAGTAGGTTGAGAGGCCTTTCTCCCGAGGCACCTCTGAGCGGACTCGAACCTTGAACCTTTCAGAGAGCTGCCAAGCGCGTTAATCATTTGCACCACTCAGAGATTCTTTGGTGCTCTTCGAAACAGCACACCTGCAGTGGACACGTTGTCTCGGCCCCTCAGCCTTACAGCAGGAGGCCAGCGGTCGAGGGGCGGGGAGGCAGGCACACAGACACACCAAACCCAAAGGAAGCCCGATATCCCAGAGTGCGGTTTCTTGCCCGTCCCAACCCCGGACTGAATCAGTCTTTTCAATAATGAAGCTGCTTGCCTGACTCAGCTTTTGAGTCAGGGCACAGTAGTGGGAAAACCCTGGCTTCCGAGTCGGACGGAGCTGGTAAGTCCTCTGCCAGGATCTATGGGGCTGTGACCGTTTACTCAATCTATGACTCAGTTTCCTCATCTATAACGTGGGTAGTCAACATTAGAAATAAACATATAAAATATTTAGTACCCAGGAGACTGCCGGTAAAGTGCGGCTGTAGCTGGAGGCGTGTTTAGGGAAAGGTTCACCCTGTTCCCCTGGCACAGTGAGGATGCCTCCCGTGACGTTGGTGGGGACTGTTGCCTTGTGGTCATTTGGGTTTTGGAGGCGGGTGTGGGGTTGTGGGGGAAAGATCATACCCTCTTCTTGTGTTTGGAACCAGCAGCTCCCTCTGATCTCATCTGCCTTCACTCCCCCAGGAGTATCATTTCCAAGGATTTCCCCATGGAGCTCAAGCAATCCTGTATCGTCTTTGTGCACAAAACACCCACCCAGGCTATTTGTCTCTGTCCTGAGCACTTGGCACGGGGCTGTGAGGAGCCTTCGGAGAAGGGCTTTGCAGAGAACGCTGGCGTTCACCCGGGCTGACTGTCCGCAGTCCTACGGCCCCACCCTCTGTACCCTGCCTGGAGTTCTTGGCAGCGCAAGTTAACCACAAGACAAGTTTTATCATCTGTTAAACCTGTTGTTCAGGGAAAAAAAAAAAAAAAGATTTCAGTAAAATATTTCAACAATTATAGTCCATTTTAATTAGGTGTGTACCACATAATTACAGATCTAAAAAAATGTATCGAGTTTCAAAACCCAGCACCCAGGCTGTATGGGGTTAGTTGTTCTCCCCCAGGAATTTCCAGCTGAATTTTCTACCTGGCAGGCCCGCCCCACAGCCTGCAGCCGGCAGGCAACCTGGCCTAACCACTCCCCTTCCTCCATTCTCTTCACTCCCATCTGGAATCACAGAGTCCCATAGGCGGCCCTTAATAAGCCACTGGGGTGGGGGAATGGGTGGCAGGGTGGCCCCTGAGAGCCAAGAGGGGCAATACTGGGACCGAAGTAAGGCCAGGTGATGGGCAGTGGTGCGGAGCACTGCAATGGGGAGCCGGGGAGTCTGGGGTCACCTTCTGTCCCCTCACCAACTTTCTGGGTGTCCTTGGGCATGTTGCTTGCTCTCTCTGTGCTTCCAATTCCAATCTTTAAAAGAAGGAGATCGGACCGCCATCTTTTAAAACTTTTTTGAGAGAGGTAAAACCCATTTTTTAAATGAAATTTTGAAAGAAAAGCCCAGCGTGTACAAAGTTAAGAATAGAGACATCGCTCAATTTTTCTGTAAACCTCAAACTGCTCTAAAAAAATTAAAGTTTTTAATTAAAAAATAAGAGTGCTTGGGGTCAAGTGGGATATGGCCCCAAAGCTTCTCTGACCGTCTCTGAAGCACCTTAAAAGTAGCAAAGCTTCTAAACTACCAGGTTAGCTAATTCTATAGATCTCTTTCCAGCTCATTCATTCATTCACTCATTCATCCACCCATCCATTCATCCATCCATTCATTCATTCACTCACTCATTCACTCACTCACTCATTCATCCATCCATCCATCCATTGAGCACATATTTATTGAGAACTCACTATGTGCCATCCTGGTGTTGTTGTGTTGTTGTTAGGTGCCATCGAGTTAGTTCCGACTCACAGCGACCCTGTATGTACAACAGAATGAAACACTGCCTGGTCCGGCACCATTCTCACAGTCGTTGTTATGCTTGAGCCCATTGTTGTAGCCACTGTGTCAATCAATCTCATTGAGGGTCTTCCTCTTTTTCTCTGACCCTGTACTTTACCAAGCATGATGTCCTTCTCCAGGACCTGATCCTTCTCCAGGGACTGATCCCTCCTGATAACATGCCCAAAGTATGTGAGACATAGTCGCACCATCCTTGCTTGTAAGGAGCATTCTGGTTGTACTTCTTCCAAGACAGATTTGTTCATTCTTTTGGCAGCCCTTGATCTATTCAATATTCTTTGCCAGCACCACAATTCAAAGGTGTCAATTCTTCTTCAGTCTCCTTATTCATCAGGAATAAGCCTTGTGTGGGCTCTGGAAAAACAGTGGATCACAAGGCAAGCCCATTGCCTGGCTCTGGCCCTCAAGACCAGGATGAGGACAATTGTTACTGACCCAGTTGCTGCTCTGTGTCCTCCCTACACTCAACAGAGACCTCAGAATAACCTGCAAGGGGGTGTCATCACCCCCACGTCTACCTGAGCTCACCCAGGCCAAGTAAGTGACCCAGAGTCACGATATTCAGCAGTGGTGGTCCCAGAATTGATCTGGGATCGTCATGGTCCACAGCCCAGGTGGTTCAGTCTTTAACCACTACACCCTACTGCCCACATCTTTATTCATTAATTGGGCAGCTGCCAGTGGAGGCTGGGATTCCCGTTTCTCAGCCCAGGTGCCTATCAAACACTTGGACTGAAGTGTCTTCCCTACCCCATTGCTGCCTTTGATGTCTTCCCCACCCTTCAGGACACTACCCTTAGGAGTGAGCTCCCTGGTCACCCCTGTGGGAAGTGACTTCTCCCTGTGCCCCAAAGAACCTCCTGTCTCCCTTCTCTGTCATGGTATGAGTCACTTTCTCCTTTGTGGCATGGTTACTCAAGTTCATGGCTTATCTCCTGCATGAGGCTGAGAGCTGTTGGAGGGTGGGAGCCCAGGTCTTAGTATTTTTAACCTGCCCTCTCAAGTGAGGTTTAACATCTTGTGCACAGTGAGGAGGGGCTGTTTCCTGAGTGAATGTATGTGTGAGTTACTGTATGAATGGGGTGGTGGAGTGAATGGATAAATGGGTGAGTGGATGGATGAATGAATGTACTAACAAATGAGTAAACAAGTGAGTCAACGTATAAGCAGATGAGGAAATAAGTAGAAGGATGGATGGGTGGATGAATGAATAAATGAATAAGTAAACAAAGGAACATTGTATATAATATATATACATTATACACACACACACACATACACATACATACTAGTATGACCCTGAGTGAACAAACAAGTGAAGGAGAAAATCAGTAATATAGTTTAAACTGGAAAAAATGAGAAGATAAATGAACAGATGAATGAATGAATTGATAAACGATCAAGTGAACACAAGAGTGAACAGATGTTGTTGTTAGGTGCCGTTGAGTCAGTTCCGACTCATGGTGGCCCTAGGCACAACAGGATGAAAAACTGCCCAGTCCTGCATCATTCTCATGATCCTTGTTATGCTTGAGCCCACTGTTGCAGCCACTGTGTCAATCCATCTCACTGAGGGTCTTCATCTTCTTCAATGACCCTCTACTTTACCAAGCACAATGTCCTTCTCCAGGAACTGATCCCTCCCGACAACATGTCCAAAGTATGTGAGACGTAGTCTCACCATCCTTGCTTGTAAGAAGCATTCTGGCTGTACTTCCTCCAGGACAGATTCGTTCACTCTTTCGGCAGTGCATGGTGGACTGTGAATAGATAGCCTTTCTCATTTCTTAGTTTCTCAGGTGCACGCCATTTTTCTTCCCAGTTATCTTTTTAAAAATGCCTTATAAATGACGATGACTTGGTCGTCGTGAGCTTCCCCCATGGTTCCCAGCGCTGGGTGAGGCCAAGTGGGGTTCAGTGCCATCCAGGTGCACAGTGTGGCCTATGGCTTGGACAGCAAACACCTGGGCCATGTGCTGTCATCACCCCCTGCCCATGACAGTGCACTGGGAAGACATGACCAATCAATTACTTATGTGAAACCTAATCGCTACCTTCAATCTATGTCCTAGGACAGAAAGGCAAATTGGTTGGAGTTGAAAAGTGACCCCTACTGTAGATGATACCAGAGAGGGAAGTCATTTTACCTCCTTGTCTCAGAGGCCACCCAACAGAGCAGAATGGGGTACAATGGACAGACAGCCTGGCCCTGTGGGGGACTGTTTTCTTGTGCCATAGGACTACTGCACAAGGCTAAGTTAAAATGAAATTAGGAGATTTAGACTCTAGTTGCAGCTGTGCGACCTTGGGTGGGCTGCTGGCCCTCTCTGCGTCTCAGTCTCCCTATCTGCAAAATGAGGTGCTGAATGGGTGTCTGGGGAGCCCTAATATCAGGGACTCTCTCTCGCTCAAGGTGGCAGGCCATGAGAGGGGCCTGGTGAGGCACCCTGGGCTGGACTGTGTACCTCAGCATGTGGAATAGAGCAGTTCTCAGGGCACAGCTACTGTGGGGCAGAGCGGGGATATGGTGGAGGTGGCTTTGGGAGCATGGTCATTCCTGACCCCTCTGTACCAGTGTGCCTTCCACAGGATAGAAAAGCTCAGCTCACCCCCTGCCCCGTACTCAGTCATTCCCATGCCCACCCGGAAGGGCCCAGGCAGACAGTGAGCCAGTCCTGAGACCGCCTCATACACTCACTATCTGTGCCCCTGTGGGCAAGACCTTTATGCCTCTGTGCCTCAGTTTCCCCCTTTGTGAGATGGGGATGATATTTCTTACCTTACCAGGGTATTATAATAAGGACTTTTAGAAAAAAGTTAAGTCCCAAGCCCAGGCCTGGCTCATAAATACAAAGTAAATGGCAGCTATTATTAATGACCAGAAAAATGAATATAGGCTGCATAGTCATCTATATACTTTAAGGGTTTCAATATGTTAATCACTTAAAATATCTTAATTACTTAAAAGGAACTGAGTGAGATGTAGGTAAATAAAAACATTAATAGTGTCTGTCTAGTCAAAGAATTAGGAATATTATTTACAGACAATATTTTTGAAAATGGTTATTTCTAAAAGGACCGTTATGATAATTGGGCTGTTGAGGTTGTTTCTGAATATTTGGTGGAATCTGGCAACACAAAGACTCTTCAGATCCCTTAGTTCTGAAAGTGATGAATGGAAGAGAGAGATGGGTGGGCTGGTGAGTGTGGATGGATGGATGGGAACAAATGAGTGCATGGATGGATGGATGAATGGTGGATAGATGGATGGATGGGTGAACGGATGGATGGTCGATGATGGATGGATAAATGGATGGATATCAGTGAGTACATGGATGGATGGTGGATGGATGGATGGATGGTGGATGGATGTATGGATAGTGGATGGATGGATGGTGGATGATGTATGGATGGATGGATATAAATGAGTACATGGATGGATGGTGTATGGATGGATAGATGGTGGATGGATGGATGGATGGTGGATGGATGGTGGATGCTGCATAGATGGATGGATATAAATGAGTACATGAATGGATGGTGGATGGTGGATGGAAGAGTGGTCAGAGTGAATGGGCGGATGAATGAATGAATGGATGATTGAAGAAGTGAATGAGAATTTACTGCACTTTCTATTGTGTGCCTCACCATGTCCTGGTAGGGAGTGTCACTTGATTGGGTGTCTCTGTGTGTCAGTGGTAGGTGCCTTTGTGGGGACTAGATGGGGAACCTTGTTATGAGGATCTGAGTTAATTTAATGGGCAATCTAAAGGTCAGTGCCATGCGGGGCAGAAGGGCGGAGGGGGCACGGGGTGGCTGGCAGAGCAGCCCAAGCATGTGTGTTTGATGGGTGGTGCCCTTGGCTTGGCATCACTTATAGCTGTAAGAATGGGAAGCTCTTCATTTCCCTGAGCCCCAGTCTCCCCTGGCTGTTAAAATGGGAATAGGAACCCTTGCCCACGGAGTCATTATGAGCAGACAGTGATGCAATGGGACGAGTGCCAGGTGTGGGGTGCATGCTCGCAGGTATGGGCTTCCCTTCCCTTTTCTCCCTCTCCCTGCCAACTCTCACCACCCTCCATGAGGTAGTAGTGATCTGCAGATGAGCTGCTCCCAATTAGATGGCCAAACTGAGATCAGGAATGGAGTCAGAGATCAGGAATGGAGTCAGGGCTTGGGGCCCCCAGCCGAGGTGTCAGGAACTGATAAGCCATCGAAATTGTTCATCTAAGTGCCCCTGTTTTCAGAGAGAGCCAAGATGCCGTTCATACATTCCACATGCATTTATTGATCATCTACTACGTGCCAAGCATGGTTTTAGATGCTGGACTCCTCTTTAAATATTTGACAAGTTAATGAAAATCTTACCAGATTATAGACTTGATTGGGCTGAACTAGGGTCACTTTCAGGCAGTAGTGGTTCAGTGGTAGAATTCTCAGCTCCCGTGGGAGAGATCCAGGTTCAATTCCCATTCAAGGCACCTCGTGCACAGCCACCACCAGTCTGTCGGTGGAGGCTTTCATGCTGTGTTGCTAGAATGCTGCTCAACAGGTTTCAGCGGAGCTTCCAGACTAAGATGGACTAGGAAGGAAGGCCTGGTGATCTGCCTCAGCCAGTGGAAATCCTATGGATCACAAAAGTCCGATCCACAATTGATCATGGGGATGGCACAGGACTGGGCAGTGTTTGATTGTTTGTGCGTGGGGTTGGTATGGGTTGGGGGCCGACTCATGGCTGGTAATTAACAACAACATGGCCACTTTAACAGTGTATCTTACCTACTTAAGCCAGATAATCACAGTTGATAATAATGACAACAGATTCTTCAAGCACATCATGACTTGGGAACATCTGCTTAACCCTCGCACTGCCCCTTTCCCCACTGGCACAGTTACTCTTTTTTCAAAGAATTTGAGGTTCTGTTCCACATTTTTCTCCCATTCTATCAGATTCCATCTACTGTGGCCTGACCAGAATGGTTGGTAGTGGCAGCTGGGCACCGTCTAGTTCTTCTGGTCTCAAGGTAGAGGACTATGGGCTGGCACAGTTACTCTTGCTTCTTGAGAGAAGAACTTGAGGCCGAGAGGTGAGGTGACTTACCTCTTTCCTACAGTTACAGTGGCCTTTCCAGCGTTTGCACTGGGTCTGCCTGCCTCCCCAGAAGCCCAGGCTCCCTGCCCTGCTCCGAGCTGGCTCTCTGGGCAGACCCAATGTGCCACGGCTTTCTGGAACCAAGCTCTTCCAAGGCATGGCCTGTCAGGAGAAAGTTTTCTAATGCCAACATGAAAAAGTCACCCAAAACTCCAGGGGGCTTTGCAGACAAGCAGCGGCCCGGCTGAGGGTATTAGTAGCTGGAGTGGCACTCTTGTGTTCAAATGCTGAGCCTGTCTCTAGCCACAGCTAACTACTCACTGACTAGGAGCTTTCCAGGAGTTTGCTGAGTTGCGTGCCTGGAGAAGCTGCTAGTGCCTGGCCCAGGGAAATTCCGAGAGCCTCCTATTAGCCACGCTTCACGCTGGGGGCTGGCAGTGGTGCAGGAGGGCAGCAAAGGGTTGTGCCTGGTTTTGCCATCACCCAGTGAGGTAGGAGAAGCCACATGATTTCCAACAAATTCTAGGACAAATGCTTGCCTTAAAGCTCAGGAGTCTGGTGCCAGGTTTCAACCCAACCAGATACTTCTGGGTTTGGGAGTCATAAAATAGAGAGAGAAAGAGGGAGAGAGAGGGAGGGAGGGAGGAAGGGAGAGTAGTGGAGGGCAGGAGAAGAAAGAAAGAAGTGAAGTGGAATCAAACCAAAATCCCATTTCTGTAGAGTCGATCCCAACTCATAGCCACCCTATAGGACAGGGTAGAACTGCCCCATACGGTTTCCAAGGCTGTAATCTTTATGAAAGCAGATTGCCACATATTTCTCCCGAGAAGTGGCTGGTGGGTTCCAACCACCAAACTTTCAGTTAACAGCCAAGCGCTTAACCACTGAGTTGCCAGTGCTCCTTAATGGAATCAAGCCATCCTGAAATGGGGTAGGAGCTGGAGATGAGACCAAGGGTGTTAATGCAAAATGTCTTTTAAAGACTGTGGCCCTGCCAGTTGCACCTGATAAAAGAGATCTTAAACTCTGCCCCCGGCAAGGCGAACTCACACCAGAGTCTGGGGGATGCCTGGAGCTTGGAGGCTGTCTTAGTTATCTAGTGCTGCTGTAACAGTAATACCACAAGTGGATGGCTTTAACAAAAAAAATTATTTTATCACAATCCAGTAGGCTAGAAGTCCAAATTCAGGGTGTCAGCTCCAGGGGAAGGCTTTCTCTGTCAGCTCTGGAGGGAGGTCCTTGTCGTCAATCTTCCCCTGGACAAGGAGCTTCTCTGCACAGGAGCCCCATGTCCAAAAAATACGCTCTGCTCCTGGCTCTGCTTTCTTGGTGGTATGAGGTCCCCCACTCTCTGCTTGCTTCCCTTTCCTTTTATCTCTTGTAAGATAAAAGGTGGTGCAGGCCTCACCCCAGGGAAACTCCCTTTACATTGGATCAGGGATGTGACCAGAGCAAGGGTGTTACATCTCACCCTAATCCTCTTCAACATAATCCAATCTTGCCTCATTAACCACAGCCAGAGATTAGGATTTACAGCATATGGGGAAATTATATCAGCCACAAAATGGAGGACAATCACCCAATACTGGGAATCATGGCCTACCCAAGCTGACACATATTTTGGAGGGACACAATTCAATCCGTGACAGAGGCTGTAGATGATCTCACATCCTACAGAGCTAGGGTCAAGTGCGGGTCTGCTTCCCCCGAGGAAGATGGGTGCAGTGCATTTGGGAGAAAAGTGTGACAGTATAAAGACGTAGAGTATTCTAGGTTGTCACCCTTGAGGAGCAGCGGGCGGTGCAGTGAGGGAGACAAAGTCTTCCTGGCTTGGGACTGGGACATTCCAAATGCCTTCAGGGCCGGGCAGGGACCACCGTCACGTGGGGCCAGCCAGGTGACATTGACAATGCAATGATGGATGAGGATGGAGGGTCCCCTTTGGTGGGGCCACAATGGGGAATGCTGGGGACTGCAGTGAACTGGAGAAGGCAAGCCCCAGCTAGGATGCAGTCTGAATCCCAGCTACCTGGGGTCAGGCTGAGGGTGGAGAGCCTGTGTGAAGATGTTTAAATTTTTTGAGAGAAGCCAGAAACTCGGATTTTAATGTGAAACTCCCAATTACGAAAGGTTGGCAGGGAATTCAAAACAAATTCTCCACAGTACTGTGGTGATCAAATAAAACGGGGCTTCCTGCTGTGATCTCTGGCCTCAGACAGACTAAGAAGGTCTGAGACAGGCCAAGAGGGAGCGAAAGTGCTCTGTCCTTGGCCACCTCTCCTCTGCCCACTCAGTCTCATCTCCCCTGGGCCCCCCGAATCCCACCGGGGAGATACGAGGGTCTTCTCCCTCCTGCATGTGCTCACACAAGTCTCTCTGCTGCGGGTGCCCCTCGCCCAGCTCCCTTTAAATCCTCTTTGACTTTGGAAGCCTGACTCCAAAGATGCGTCCACAAGTCCCCTGGCTCAGATGCTGTCTTCTACTGTCCCGACGCTCCTCCCTGCTCATTTTGTCTGCACAACCTCTTGAGCTACCACATCATGCCAGCACAGCAGGGCTGCAGGAGGTGCCGCGGGGGAGCTCCCATTCTTGGGGTGGGGAGGGGTGGTTGTGGTGTGCATGCAGCCGAGATGCCTTCGCATGAGGGTGCACGGGAGGGATGCTGGAGTGCAATGTAGAAGCATCCACTGCAGCCTGGGGGAGGTCAGGGAAGGCCTCCAAGAGCAGGTGACTGAAGCTAATTCTTCAAGAATAGGAGGGAGTTAGCCAGACGGAAAAGGGGCTTGAGGTGGGGTGCAGTAGTGGTGCAGAGCTTGACCTCTGGGACAGGAGCTTCGGACGTGAGTCCTGGGCCGTCCGCTTACTGACCTGGACTCTGAGTGAGCCGCTGTGCCTCTCTGAGCCTCAGTTTCCTCATCTGTGACAAGCTTCGAATGATGCCTCCTTGCGGGGTAGTTTTGGGGTTGGGTGGGTGGACCTGTGGGAAGTGCCCACCTCTGGGCCTGGTACATGGCTGGGTTTTAGCTGCTGTTACCCGGCTGAGTCCTGTCTCTCTCAGCAGGTGTATTATTGGTGCCTGTGCCCTTGGAGACAGAGGGCGGTGGGGCCGCGGTGCCAAGGTGGGGCTGCACGGGCTCCCTGGGGAAGCTGGCGCTGACTGCCCAGCCTGGAGCAGGGGCTTCATGCAATGAGATGAGGCTGGTACTCCGGGCAGGCAGAGCACAAGAGCCGGGGGCTCATCCCCAGGCCTGGGGGGTGTGGGCTCCACCCTGCTTAGGGTAGGAGTCAACTAAGATGGCAGTGGGGGTGAAGCATGAACGCTGGTGTTTGGAAGATTGTTCAGGTGGCCGTGGTGGGGTGTGGGGGATGGGGGCCAGGAAAGTTCTGGGGCAGATTGGGGACTATGGCAATGGCAAGGGTAGGGGCTGCCGTGGACAGGAAGGGCGGGTGCCCAGGTGGCCGACTTGTAACCTCATATGTAACAGGGCACTAATGGGCCGCTAGGGGTGCAACCGAGAGTGGGCCCAAACTGGCGGTGACGTCTGAGTCCCGGGGGTGAGGGAACATGGGTGGCAGCAACGGAACTCGGGCACGAGGTGGGGTGAGGACCTCCCGGCAGAGCCCTGGGAAGAAGTCCTCCTGCGTTTGCCTGGTTAGCCCCTCCAAGCACACAGTAGCTGGCACCTCCTCTGGGAAGCCTTCCTGGGCTCCTCACTCCCCAGGGGGGATCTGGCTCCCCTCCTCCATGCCTGCTCCATGCAGTGGGAACAGGTCTACTCACAGCTCCTGAGGTCCCCACCCGCGGGCTATACAGCAGCATCTCCCAGTCAGCTGAGCATCCCGAGGGCAGGGATGGGCTCCCGGGCTCCCAGGCCCCCATGTGGCTCAGGGCCCACCCAGGTCCCAGTCCACACCAGGAGCACACTGCTGTCTGCTGAATGCATCAGAATGAATAAATGAATGAATGAATGAGAAAGAGAGGGCTGGAGGTAAGGAAGAAAAGAGGTAGGGAGGAAAAGAGAAAGGAAACCAACAAAGGAAGAAAAGAAAGAGTGCCGGATTCAGGGCTGGAATTGGCCCAGCAGCTCTGGTTGCCAAGGTCATCAGATGAAGAACCCCCACAGGAGAGATGGTGCAATTAGAGGCAAGGCCATTTCCCCGGAGCGGTGGAGGGTGACCTTCCCTGGTGTCCGTGGAGCAGGAACCTCTGGCTCTGGCTGCCATCTGGTTTGCTGGTGAGTGAGGTGTCCTGGGGGGGGCCTTTTATTGCAAAACAACAGCTGATAACCTTCACTCTGCTGGGAGGGCTGCAGTGCTCTGGGCTGGAGACACATACCCATCCTCTGTGCGGTCCACGAGGCTGGGATAGACCCAGGTTTGGGTATTTTCATTCATCCATTTATTCCCTTACTTCCTTATTCATTTGCATACGCAGCCAACACCACCTGAGCTCGTGGGAGGGGCCAGGTACTGTGCTGGGCTGGGGAGAGAGAGGTGTAAGGTTGGGGCTTCAGGGTGATGTCCCGCTCTGCCGCTAACGTCATTCAGTGTATATGGTTGTCGTTAGCTGCCGTTGAGTCGATTTCAACTCATGGAGACCCCGCTTGTGTAGGTTGGGGCTGCTCCACAGGCTTTTCAAGGCTGTGAGTTTTCAGAAGCAGATCACCAGGCCTTTCTTCCAAGGTGCCTCTGGGTGGGTTCAAACCACCACTATTTCAGCTAGTCAGTAGTTGTAGTAGTACACTGTATGGTGGCTCTTGTGCCAAATCCATCTCAGGGAAGGTTTCCCTCTTTTCGCTGACCCTCTACCTAACATGATGCCCTTTTCTAGTGACTGGTCTTTCCTCATGGCAGGTCCAAAGTAAGCACGATGAAGTTTACAGCTGAGAAAAACCAGCCCCGGGAGATGGACGTGGCAGAGGTTGGTCCGAGCCCTTTCCACCGCACCACAAGGACAGCCTTCACAGTAGCCACCAGCAGGGGTGGACTGGGAAGACTGTGCTGGCACTGGGGGATGCTGGAAATGACACCAGGTGAGGACAGGTGAGGGAACCAGGGCTGTAGAGATGCTTTGAGAGGAAGAGTGCAGACTTCCCTGACTGCTGGGAAGGGCTGCCGTGGGGCAGAGTTTCCCTAGCTCTTTCAGGGTCTCTGGGACATAGATGTCCCAGTTACGTTTTCTGTCCCTGGAGGTTTATTGGCAGGCATTTGAGCCACTTTAGTATGTTCTGGCCTTGTGGCGAATACAGGTGGAACTGCCTAAAAAAGAAGGAAGTTGGTCTGCATCACATTTGAGTGCTGAGAGCCATCTGTATGAGGAGATGCTCCCCGGAGGAGTGATTGTGTGAGATCTTTGTGTCTTTTGGCTTCTGTACAGCAAGCTAAGGCTCGCAAGTGTGTTTACTATTTCTTTTGTGTTACTGGGAAGTACGGTTACTGACATTTGGAAATATTAGAATAAATTAATTATTTTTGAGGTGATAACAGTTTATGTTGCACTTCTTGGGCCATGGGACTGATATGTCCCCTGTGTGTGATGTGCTTCATGGAACATAGTGCCAATATGGCCCACTCTAAATCAAACCGATAACAATTATGTCAGGAAGGGCAATGCTTATTTAGTATTCCGTGTGTAGTTTTGGAAAGGTGACTAAGATATTTTATGGCTCATGTGCAACGAGGAAGTGTGATGTGCCATGGGACCAATCTGTCCAACATGTGTGATGTGCTTCATGGAACATGGGACCAACATGTCCTGCATGTGTGATGTACTTCATGGAACACGGGACCAGTATATCGTGTGTGTGTGTGATGTGCTTCATGGAACATGGGACTAACATGTCTCACGTGTGTGACGTGCTTCACAGAACATGGGACTAATATGTCCCACTTGTAATTGGCACTCCATTTTTTCAAATAATAAAAACCCACCAACAAACAAGGATTCAGCACCCATTCCGTTAGTGAAAAATATGGCATCGTCAAAAAATTACCAAAAAAAAAAAATTATGCTTCAAAGGGCTGGAGGGTGCCCTGGAGGACATGTTTTTCCAGCCAGACAGGAGCTGATGGTGGAGGAAGGCCTGGCCCCAGCCAGGCAGGAGCTGATGGCGGAGGAAGGCGTGGCCCCAGCCAGGCAGGAGCTGATGGCGGAGGAAGGCCTGGAGGGGGAAGCAGGAATCATTCCCTGTCCTGGGAGGGCTTTCCCAGGGCTGGGCCTTGTGAGAACATTCTAGCAGGGGGTGGAGGTCAACTGGAGTGGCCTCAGGCTTCTCTCCATTGTAGATTCTGCACTTGGATGCCACTTTGGTTGTGTGAACTACTACAGAGTCTGCAGTCGGAGGTTGGATAGATACTGGAAACTCGGGGAAGTCCACAAGCACCCAGGAAGCCTTGCCTGGTGGCCCCATGCACAAGAACTGCTCACTAGAGAGTACTCTTCTGGGTAAAGCATAGCCCTTGGGGTTCAGTGGTAGAATTCTCACCTTCCATGTAGAAGACCCGGGTTCAATTTCCAGCCAATGCACCTCAGGCACAGCCACCACCTGTCTGTCATTGGAGGCTGTTATGATGCTGAGCAGATTTCAGCAGAGCTTCCAGACTAAGATGGGCTAGGAAGAAAGGCCTGGAAATCTACTTCTGAAAATCAGTGCACAAAAACCTTATGGACCACAACAGTCTGATCTACAATGGTCATGGGGCTCTCACAGGACCAGGCAGTGTTTCATTCCATTGTGTATGGGGTTGCTGAGTCCAGGGCCGACCTGATAGCAGCTAACAATGACAACAGCATCACTGGGTGGAGCAGTGATGGCTTAGTCTGAATGGCTCTCCTAGATGTTTCCTCTGCAGCTGCGGGCAGAGGGCCTTGGGATGGGGCCCTGACATGGGTGGTGTCTTAGTCATCTAGTGCCTCTATAACAGAAATACCACAAGGGGATGGTTTTAACAAAGAGAAGTTTATTCAATCACAGTTTAGGGGGCTAGAAGTCCAAATTCAGGCCACCAGCTCCAGGGAAAGGCCTTCTCTCTCTGTCGGCTCTGGAGGAAGTTCCGTGTCATCAATCTTCCCTTGGTCTGGGAGCATCTCAGCGCAGGAACCTCAGGTCCAAAGAACCTGCTCTGCTCCCAGAGCTACTTTCTTGGTGGTATGAGGTTCCCATGTGTCTCTGCTCACTTCTCTCTTTTATATCTCAAAAGAGATTGGCTTAAGACACTATCTAATCTTGTAGACCTCATCGGTATAACTGCTGCTAATCCATCTTATTACATCATAGTGACAGAGTTTATAACACATAAGGAAATCACATCAGATGACAAAATGGTACACAGTCATACAATACTGGGTATCATGACCCAGCTAAGTTGACAGACATTTTTGGGGGACACAATTCAATCCATGACAGGTGGGATGGGGCCAGGGAGTGCAGAGGGGGCAGGGAGCTGGCTCGGGAGTTCAAAGCCCTAGATGAGAGCCAGAACTAGTTCTTCCTAGACAGCAACCTGGGTGAGTCCCTTCACCTCTTGGAGCCTTGGTTTCCCCATCTGTAAACCAATGACCCTGAGGTCACCCTCATGGTCTGGAGGAGGCACAAGTGAGACATGGTGGGGATGTGCTGTGCCACCTGGGAAGGGCTGTCCGGAGACCAGCTGTTATGACAGCATGGGCTTAGCGCACTTAGCACGTTGCTTTACTAAGTGTCTATTAAACGTGAACTGTTATTATTATTACCACCACCACGCTACAATTTTGTCTTTGGGGCTGTTCCACTTTCTGCAAAATGATATGGCCCCACCCTGCGCAGCCAGCGATAATTATATAGGAACTTTTAACTGTGCTGCATCCTTGGCTTCTGTGTTTCAGTTTCTAGTAGACAGAGACGTATTCAATAATGTGCAGCTATAGAACAAGTCCTGTCCCCTTGAACTGGGGGGCCACGCAGCCACAGTTCTCATTTATGGACAGGCTACCTGGTGCCTGGCCCTGTTGGAACGCACTGTTCTTATATTAATTAATTTAATTATCACAATCAACCCAGGATGCAGGCACCACTACGACCCTCACGTCACAGAAAAGAATAGGAAGGCTTGGGGAGGACCCGCAGCTAGTCAGCGTGGAGCTGGGACCCGAACCAGGTGTCTGGTGTCAGAGCTTGGGATCTGGGGCACAAGAGACTTGCTAGCGGTTAAACTGAGCTAAATAGATGAATTCATGGCCACAGTCAATCATGAGAAATAATGGGGCATTGGGGAGGGGAGACATGCACAACTAAAATCTACAATTGGCAAGGGTATCCTGGAGTCTCTGTCAACGTGTGCCAGCCAGCAGGGAAAGTGCAGATAGCACAAGCTTCTCAGAGCCAGGAGGACCCGGATTCCAATTCTCCATCACTTACCAGCTGCATGAGAATGGATAGCATCAGGGGTTGGCAGACTATGGCCTGCTGCCCAAATCTGGCTGCTACCTGTTTTAGTAAATAAAGTTGTATCAGATCATGGCCACGCCTATTCCCTTCCCTGTTGTCTGTGGATGTTTTTACACTACAGTGGCTGTTCTTGTGTGCCATCAAGTGGATTCCTACTCCTGAGAGCCCTCTAGGACAGAGTAGAACGTCCCCATAGGGTTTCCTAAGCTGAAACGTTTACGGGACCAGATCTCCAGCTCTTTTCTCCCATGGTGGCTGGTGGGTTAGAACCTGTGCAGTGGTTAGTGGTTCAAACTACCGACCTTTAGGTTAACAGCTGAGCACTTAATCACTGCGCCACCAGGGTTCCTAACTACAATGGCAGAGTTAAACATTTGCAACAGGGACACTTTGGTCTGCAGAGTGTAACATATTTACTATCTGGCCCTTTACAGAAAATGCTGGTTGATTCCTGGATAGGTGGTTACTGCTCCTGCATCTCAGATTCCTCAGTAAAAAATTGACGTGTGAGGTTTAAGTGAGGGAAAGCATGAGATTAGACTGTACAGGTGGACTCTGCGCTCTTTGCGAGCCCACTGGTGCTGGCCCACGAAGGTGTTTGTTAATGAGTAGACGGCATGCAAAGGCCTGGGATAGAGTCCACTGCCAGAGGAGGCTCGAGAGAGGAATGTTAGGGTCAGACCAGCATTGGTGAGAGGCAGACCTGGGCCCAACCCTAACTCTGCTCCTTACTAGCTGTGTGACCTTGGGCAGGACACTTTACTTTTCCTGAGCCTTGGTCTTCCCATCTGTGAAATGGGAATAATGACAGCCCCTGTGTCCTGGCTATCTGCCAGTATTCTATAAATTATAAAAATATATCCCTTGGTTATTAAAAAAACAAAACAAAGATAATAATAAGTGTTGGTGAGGTTGTGGAGAAACCAGGATGCCCATACGTTGCTTGTAGAAATATAAAATGGTGCAGTCACTTTGGAAAACACTTCAGTGTTTTCTTAAAATGTTAAACATAAATTTGTCATATAGCCTAGCAATTCCGCCCTTAGTTATACATCCAAGACAAATGAAAACATGCCTCCACACAAAGACTTGCATAGGAAGGTTTGTAAAAATGGTGTTGGGGCGGTGTCTGACCCCCTCTAACTTCATGAGGGGGAAGGAGAATCCAGATCAACAGTCCAAGGTGATTCCTATGAGATGGAGGTCAGACACGCCTCCTCTCTCCACCATCTTTACCAATTCTGACACCAGCCGTCCCTCCCACGGCACTCTCTACTTCTCTGCTGGGTTCAATAATTCATTGCAATGGCCACACAGAACTCACAGACCACACTCACAATTACGGGGTTTATTAGGGAAGTAACAGTTACAATTCAGGCTCAGGAACACTGAGGATTCAGTTCTTCCGGGTTTCTGCCGCTGCTTCTTGCTGCCTTCAGTGTTACAGCTCTCTCTCTCTCTGTCTCCTTGTTCCAGGAGCTTCTCAGCACAGGGATCCAGAGTCCAAAAATGCCTTCTCTGCTCCTGGCTGTTCTTCCTTGGTTGTGGTGGTATCCTCCCTTTATAGCTTCTGGGGTGGCTAATTTCAAGCCCAGTGGGATGGCAAAACTGACCCTTGGTGGGCCACAATTACCCTATCACAGAGTCCTGCCCAGTTACTTGGGTGGGAGTTAAAAGACCATGGCTAGAAAGGCCACACAAAAGTGATCCATTGAACGGCAATGTTTACAATAGCTTTATTCATAACAGCTAAAAAATAGAAATAGTCGTAATGTCCATCAACTGAATGATGGATTACAAATGTGGTATATCCATCCAGTGGAATACTACTGAATGATAAACAGGAAGAACATATGGATATATGCTATCAAATGGATGGAAAGAAGCCAGTTACAGCAGCTTGCATATTGCATGATTCCCTTTCTATGAAATGTCCAGAATAGACAAATCCATAGAGACAGAACGTAGATTAGTGTTTGCCAGAGGCTGGGGGAGGGGAAAGTGACTGCTAATGGGCCCAGGGGATTAATTTGGGGTGATGCCAATGTCCTGAAATTGGACTATGGTGATGTTTGAACAACTCTGAAGATGTACTAAAATTGTACACTTAAAACGAACGGATTTTATGGTATCAGAATCGTGCCTTAATGAAGCTGTTAAGAAGAACACAAAGGTCCTTGGTGTTATACCTGGTAGAGAATAGGGTGTGGCAGCTGTCGCTGATGTTAATTCCCTCTCTTCTCTCTCTCTGGCTGGAGTTGGAAAATCAGTAAATGTGAAATGTTGGTCTATGTCTGGAAAATTCAAATGCAGATTTGAGCTTCCCCATCCAGTCACTTTGCTGCTATTACCGTGTGACTTTGAAACTCCATTTCCTCCTCTGTCAATTGGAAATTGTAACATTCCTGGAACTGTGATATTGGCTTTTGGATTACAGATCTAAAGTATGTGAAGTGCCTGGTAACTATAAGCACTAGAAATATGTATATATATATTTTTTTCTTAGGGGAACAAATGAATGCAGTGGCTGTGTGTATTAGTTTCTGAGGGCTGCTGGAACAAAATACCACAAATTGGGTGGCTTCTAAGAAAATAAATGTATTCTCTCATAGCTGTGGAGGTTGGGAGTCTGAAATCAGGGTGTCGGCCATGCTGATTCCTTCCCAGGGCTCTGAGACTCTGATCCATGTCTCTCTCCCAGCTTCTGGTGATAGCTGGCTATCCTTGGCAATCCTTGGCGACCCTTGGTGATCCTTGGCAACCCTTGGTGATCCTTGGCAATCCTTGGTGATCCTTGGCAACCCTTGGTGATCCTTGGCAATCCTTGGCGATCCTTGGTGATCCTTGGTGATCCTTGACAATCCTTGGCAGGTAGAAGCACTTTCACCTGCTGCCCTCTCTCTGTCTCTGTGTCTCTTCTCTTTTATAAGCACATCATTCATATAGGGTTAGGACTCACCCTACTCCAGTGTGACCTCGTGTTAACTGATCACAGTTAAAGTAAAAGACCTTATTTTCAAACAAGGTTACATTCACAAGTTCCAGGGGTTAGAACTTCAATATATTTTTTTGTGGGGACACAATTCAAACCATAACATCATCTGTGGAAACACTGCATGATGGTAGGATTCACCCCTTCCATGCAGGACACCTGGGTTTGCTTCCCGGCCAATGCACCTCGTGCGCAGCCACCACCGTCTGTCGGTAGGGGCTTGCATGTTGCTATGATGCTGAACAGGTTTCAGTGGAGCTTCCAGACGAAGATGAACTAGGAAGAAAGGCCTGGTGATCAACTTCCGAAAGTCAGCCAATGAAAGTCCTCTGGATCACAATGGTCTGTTCCGTGACCAGTCAAGGGGATGGCGCAGGACCTGGCGGTGTGTCAATCCGTTGTGCGCGGGTCACCGTGAGTCAGGGGCCGAGTCGATGGCTGCTAACAACGATCTCCATCCCCATTTTAATTCTCTGAATATTATCCTGGGCTCCACTGAACTGTGAGCTTGTCGAGGGCAGGAGCAGCATCTTACCCCCATCTGTACCCCAGTGCCTAGCAGGGGACGTGGCCCAGATGACGTGCTCCCTAAAAGTCTGGTGAAGGCACAAGTGAATGCCAGCTCAGCCTGAGATCAGGGTGAGTGACTCCCCTCTGCAGCTGTGTTTTCACCTGTAAAATAAACAGACGCAGAAGACTTGTCCCCCAATGTCCTTCCTACATCTTGAAGTCCTTCTGTGATTTAGCCTCAGTTTCTGCATGGGTTTGGAGCCAGAATATTCTTGACCTAGATCCGAGACGAAGCAGCTGTCAAAGGAGCCGGCCGTGCCATAGGAAATGACCAGTTGCTCCAGGCGTTTAGACAGTTTCAACCAGAAAATGCCCTCACCAAGCTCTCACTCCCGATGTCTATGAGAAAGGCGTGTTACTGACAACTGAGGAGGCCTCGCTTCCTGGGACATTTGCTCCATGGCACTTTTGCCTTGCCCCCATTATGATTATGTCTCTCTTGGGACACCTCCCCTGCAAGGCAGATCTTGAAGGCCCAGCTGTGCTGCCAGGAAGCCCCACTGGAGGGAAAGGAGCAGGCGCTGAGCCCCCAAAACCTGGTGGGGCTGGTGGGGAGGCGAGGCGCTCAGCTCACCTCCCTGCTTTGGGGCCCTCCTGCCTATCCACAGCAAATGGCCACTTAGGAGTGCCTCCCCTTCCCCATCTGTTCTTGTTAGGTGTTGTGGAGTTGGTTCCGACTCGTAGCCACCCTGTGCACACCAGAAAGAAACACTGTCCGGTCCTGCGCCGTCCTCACAGTCGTTGTTATGCTTGAGCCCATTGTTGCAGCCACTGTGTCAATCCAGCTCGTTGAGGGTCTTCTTCTTTTGCTGACCCACCTAGTGAAGATCAAAAGAAGGGGCTGCAGGAGGAGGCAAGAGAGAACAAAGGGTTAGGAGTCCAGAGACCTGGGCCTCATCCTCGGCCCACCATTTCCCAAGCGCTTATGCAGCCCAGGGATGCCATTTTTCGGTAACAAATGAGGACGGGGCTAGTCACCCTTCAAGGCATTTGTCGACGTGATGTCTGGGCTCAGAGCTCTGCCTCTGGCTGTGTGGATTCTGCCACTTTGTTGCGCTTCTCTGAGCCTCCTTTTTCTCATCTACAAAACTCTCCGCTTGAAGAATGAAGTGTAACAGTTTACCATTTGTTATTGTTGTTGGTAGCGGCCAAATCGACCCTGAACTTGTGGTGACTTCAGGCACAATGGAACAAAACGCTGCCCAGTCCTGCATCCTCCTCGCGATCGGATTGTTGTGATCCAGAGGGCTTTCACTGACTCATTCTGGGAGGTAGATAGACAGGCCTTTCTTCCTAGTCTGTCTTAGTCTGGAAGCTCTGCTGAAACCCGTTCAACATCACGGTGTTGTTAGGTGTCATGGAGTCGATTCCCACTCATAAAGACCTGATATGTAGCAGAACGAAACACCGCCCACTCCTGCGCTGGCCTCACAATCCTTGCTGTGCTCGAGCCCACTGTTGCAGCCACTGTGTCAGTCCATCTCATTGAAGTTATTCCTCTTTTTTGCTGACCCTCTATCTACCGAGTATGATGGCCTTCTCCAGAGACTGGTCCCTCCTGATCACATGTCCAAAGCATGTGAGACTCAATCTCACCATCCTTGCTTCTAAAGAGCATTCTGGCTGTACTTCTTCAAAGACAGATTTGTTTATTCTTCTGGCAGTCCATGGCATATGCAACATTCCTCACCAACACCATGATTCAAAGGCATCAATTCTTCTTCAGTCTTCCTTATTCATTGTCCAGCTTTGACATGCATAGGAGGCAATTGAAAATACTATGGTTTAAGTCAGGCGCACCTTAGTCCTCAAAGTGACCTCTTTGCTTTTTAACACTTTAAAGAGGTCTTTTGCAGCAGATTTGTCTAATGCGATACATTGTTTGATTTTTTTGACTGCTGCTTCCATGGGCATTCATTGCGTATCCAAGTTAAAACGAAGTCCTTGACAACTTCAATCTTTTCTTCATTTATCAGGATGTTGTTTTTAGCTGCTGCCAGACCAGCTCCGAACTCATGCCCGTGGACTCCAACGCTGCCCGGCCCTGCACCATCTCCAGGATCAGTTGTGGGTTGGAGCACTGTGATCCATAGGGCTTTCTTTCATTGACTGATTTTCAAAAGTAGATCACCAGGACTTTTTTCCTAGTTGTTCTTAGTCTAGAAACGTCTCTGAAACTTGTTCAGGTCACCACAACACACAAGCCTCCACTGACAGAGGAGTGATGGCTGTGCATGAGGTGCATTGGCTGGAATCAAACCCCGGTCTCCCGCATGGAAGGTGGGAATTCTACCACTGAACCACCGCGGCCCCGGAGGGGAGGGCAATCCCAGGGAGGAACCATAGACGTAAGACTGCTTCTGTTGCCCTGCCCTAGAAAGTGTGCAGAATGAGAGTGGAGAGAAGGTGGGAGGGTTGGCAGGGCTGCAACGGTCCCCCCAGTGCTTACGAGATGCTGGTCACCCAGTAGTCCCTGGTAAAGGGCTCTGAGATGCATGTGCTGTTGGTGGCCGGGTGCCACGTTCCCAGTTCTTCCTAATCTCCGGACAAGCCAGGGGGGCGGGGGCTGTCTCTCAGCGGAACTAGGTTTGGCTTGCAGAAGCAGCCGTAGGAAACTCGGCCATGCTACTCCCTATTCAGCCATGTTGTGTTAATTTGAAGAAATGTGCTGAGCACCGATTGCTGGATTGCTTTCCTCCTCGGAACACGCACTTGGCAAACAGCAGCCTCTGCTATTATCTCAGAATGGGCAGGGTCAGTCTAAATATAGACATTTGATTATTACCCCTGGAAGCATTCATTCTGGTGCAAAAACAGATCAACAACACACTCGCTATTCTCCTCCTGGAAGATGGAGAGGGGCTGCCTTCCAGGCCACGTTTGAAGATTAGCGTCTTAAGAGCCCAGTCGTTTGAGCAAAGATTATGGCTTCGCTCAACCACAAGTGTCTCTTCCAGAATTAAACTTTTTCCCCTGCGCTGGAACATTTTCCTGTTGCAAGTAGAATTAGGTAAACCAGCTGCATGTTTCCAAACGGCTTTAAAAACAGAGGGCCCTTTCCTCTAGGGGTTACTTTTTTTCTTCTGTTGAGATGCAGCCGACCTGGTTATAAATGTGGTAAATCCAGTTGCGCAATAAATTCCAATCCGTACTCTCTCTCAATCTTTTTTTTTTTTTGGTCTCCAATAAAGGCTACTTAGGGCCAAGAGAATTTTTGACTCTAAGAAGCATGTAAGGAGTGAGTCACTGTTAATAGGGTGAGCTCTTTGCTTTGGGATTAGTCTTAAGTGACGGCACCCTGGTCCCTTTATTCATTGGGATTTCGCCAGCAGAACGCTTTGTGCCGCTCTGAGAAAGCTAGAATTAGGCGTTCCATTTATTCTATTGATCTTAATAACCTCATCTCATAAATACCTACTTTATGACATCAATAAAAGGGGAATTGTGGCAACTCGGAACAATAGAAATAGTTACTTTGCAACTTAAGTGTTCCGCTGAGCGACTCAGTGAAATTCCAGAAAGCGATGCTGTGGGGAGATTTCCGGGTGGGCTTTTTTGAGGACCCTACAGAAGGAGAGATTTCTTCTGCTTCCCCTGAAAATGCAAACAAATCCAGTGCTTAATTAAGATGGGACAAGATGTCACACCTCTTGTTTCTCAGATGTGTCATTTTTGTTCTTTCTCACGCGGCTCAGAGTTGAGGCTTCATCTTGCAGAGTTCTAGGGGTCTGGTTTGGGGGCTGTTACTAGCTATCTTAGGCTGGGTTCTCTAGAGAAGCAAAATCAGTGAAGCACATATCTACATATCTCTCTGTCGGCTGATGGATACAGAGATTGACTTCTCATAAGGAAATGGCTCATGTGGTTGCAGAAGTTGGAAAGTCCCAAGGCAATGGGTCAGGCTGAAGGCTTCTCCTGATTCACACAGTTGCAGGGGCTGGCGAACCCAAGATTGGCAGGTCAGATGGCTGGCTGCTGGCTCAAGTCCCAAGAACTGGAGGTCGGATGACGATGAGCTGAATGCAGGATCCAGAGCAGAGCAAAGCCAGTGAGCTTTGCCAGAAAATCCATATATATTGGATACAGGCCACATCCCCAAAGAAATTCCCTTTCGTCTGATTGGCCGCTCATAGCAGATCTCATCACGGAGGTGATCACATCATCACATAACTGCCAATCTACATCATAACTGCCAAACCCTGAGAATCATGGCCCAGGCAAGTTGACAGACAACTTTGACCATCACACTGGCAGTGGCGGTTCAGTGGGATAATTCTCACCTCACGTGTGGAAGACCCAGGTTCAACTCCTAGCCAGTGTCCCTGTGGGAGTCGGTTTTTCCCTCTCTTCCTGCTGCCTCTTTTGTGTTCTAAGATGCCCCGGCTCTGACCGATGACTCCTTGTGTTCTTTGCCTACGTCCAGGGGCTGTGCAATCATCAAGGGTAAAATTCCAGATGTGTGATGAGAAAGTGAGCCTTGTGGGCCCTCCCAGGCGAGTCTGACTCCACAGTCCTGTCTTCCGTGGAATTTCCTGCAGCGTTACCGCAGCTACCTGAAGTAGCCGAAGCAACGCCATCACCTCCTTCCCCATCAAGTCCTTTCAGTCATCTTTTTCAGCTGGAATTGAAAAGAAAAAAAAAAAAAAGAGAGAGAGAAAGAGAAGCCACTCATTAGCACCCTAATCCTTGCCAGATCGCTGCTGTGGTCTAGATTCCAACTTTCCACAGGATATACGAAAGGGGATGTTTGAGCAGAGGGCAGCCTGAGCTTGTTCCTCTCTTGGCCAAGTTGCTTAAGCCCTGGAGTCTCAGTTTCGTCACCTGTAAAACGGTGCTATAATGACAGTGTACACTCTGCCTTTCTAAGCATTTTATGTGTGTGACTCGTCCGTCTTCACAATAATCACACCCTGTGATACAGATGAGGAGTCCTGGTGGTTCAGTGGCTAAGTGCTCAGCTGCTAACCAAAAGGTCAGTGGTTTGAACCCACCAGCCGCTCCATGGGAGAAAGATGCGGCAGTCTGCTTCCGTAAAGATCACAGCTTTGGAAGCCCTATAGGGCAGTTCTATTCTGTCCTACAGGGTCACTATGAGTCAGAATCGACTCGACAGCAATGGGTTTTAATGGGTTATAATATAGATGAGGAAACTGAGGCACAGGGAGGCTAAATAACTTGCCCCAAGTCACACAGCTAACAAGTGGTAGAGCAGTCATTTTAAACCAGGCCGCCAGCTTCAGAGTCCAAACGCTAATGGCAGCACCATTTGCTTGGGGATAATCCATCCATCTTCTTCTGGCCTCAGTGCCGGCCTGGGCTAACAGATGAGACGATGGCTGTGAAATGATGTATGGCATTTAAAACAGTAGTTTCAACCTTTTTTTCTTAAGTAGGAGGGTTTTTTTTATTGTTATGGTATTGTTATTGACTCCATCCGAAAGGAGAAAAGGCAGCCCATGAGGCTCAGTGCCCTTCCTGGCTCATCTGCGGCCATGGGGCAGGCACTCAGCTCTGCCGCTACCTCTCTCCCACCCACAGACACTACCTGTTCTGCTCTGGCCACCACGGCCTTCTTTCTCCTCTCACTGGGTGGTGTCTGCTTTCTGGCCTTCCTCTTAAACTGGGGTGATCTGAGCGCTTGGTCTGAGGGTGGCTGGGACAATATGCACAAAGCTCTTGGAACGGCGTCTGGCCCATGGTAAGCTCAGTGCACCCTGGCCGGTGTTATTACTGTGTTACTGCTGGCGCTGCTGCTGTCTTTCCTTCCTTCCATCTCCTGTTCCTTCTTATCACGTGTCAGGCTTCTTGTACTTGTTGTTAGGTGCCATCAAGTTGGTTTCAACTCATAGTGACCCCGTGTGCAACAGAACGAAACACTGCCCGGTCGGGCATCATCCTTGCAATCTTTGTTATGCTTGAGCCCATTGCTGTAGCCACTGTGTCAATCCATCTCATTGAGGGTCTTCCTCTTTTTCGCTGACCCTCTACTTTACCAAGCATGATGTCCTTCTCCAGGGACTGGTCCCT
>NW_004443981.1:13293305-13328314 GCF_000243295.1 Trichechus manatus latirostris
TTTACCAAGCATGATGTCCTTCTCCAGGGACTGGTCCCTCCTGATAACATGTCCAAAGTATGTGAGATGAAGTCTCGCCATCCTTTCTTCCAAGGAGCATTCTGGCTGTACTTCCAAGATAGATTTGTTTGTTCTCCAGACAGTCCATGGTATAGTCAATATTCTTTGCCAATGCCATAATTCAAAGGTGTCAACTCTTATTCAGTCTTCTTTCTTCATTGTCCAACTTTCACATGCATATGAGGCAATTGAAAATACTATGGCTTGGGTCAGGCGCACCTTTGTCCTCAAACTGACATCTTTGCTTTTCAACACTTTACAGAGGGCTTGTTGTTGTTGTCTGGTGCCGTCGAGTTGGTTCCAACTCATAGCAATCCTATGCACAATAGAACGAAACCCTGCCCGGTCCTGTACCATCCTCACAATTGTTGCTATGCTTGAGCCCGTTGTTGAAACCACTGTGTCAATCCATCTCATTGAGGGTCTTCCTGTTTTTCACTGACCCTCTCTACTTTACCAAGCACGACGCCCTTCTCCAGGGACTAATCCTTCCTGATAACATGTCGAAAGTATGTGAGACATAGTCTCGCCATCCTTGCTACTAAGGAGCATTCTGGTTGTACTTCTTCCAAGACAGGTTTGTTCAGTCTTCTGGCAGTTGATATTCTTCACCAACACCACAATTCAAAGGTGTCAATTCTTCTTTGGTCTTCCTTATTCATTGCTCAGCTTCCGCATGCATATGATGCAATTGAAAATACCATGGCTTGGGTCAGGCGCGCCTTAGTCCTCAACGTGACATCTTTGCTTTTCACCACTTTAAAGAAGCCTTTTGCGGCAGATTCGCCCAATGCAATGTGTCTTTTGATTTCTTGACTGCTGCTTCCATGGATGTTGATTGTGGATCCAAGTAAAAGAAATCCTTGACAACTTCAATCTTTTCTCTGTGTATCATGATGTTGCTTATTGGTCCAGTTGTGGGGATTTTTGTTTTCTTTATGTTGAGGTGTAATCCATCCGAAGACTGTGGTCTTTGATCTTCATTAGTAAGTGCTTCAAGTCCTCTCCATTTTTAGCAAGCAAGGTTGTGTCATCTGCATAACACAGGTTGTTAATGAGTCTTCCTCCAATCCTGATGCCCTGTTCTTCTTCATAATAGTCCAGTGTCTTGGATTATTTGCTCAGCTATACCACATTTATTCATCCATTCATCAACTGATGGACATTTGGATTGTCTCCATTTTTTTTTGTCTATTGTGAATAATGCTGCTTCAGCATTCATGTACAAGTTTTTCTGTGGACATATGTTGTCATTTCTCTTGAGTATATACCTAGGAGTGAAATTGCTGGGTCATATGGTGTTATGGATTGAATTGTGTCCCCTAAAAATGTGTGTCAACTTGGCTAGGCCATGATTCTCAGTATTGTGTGATTATCCACCATTCTGTCATCTGATATGATTTTCCTGTGTGTTGTAAATCCTACCTCTGTGATGTTAATGAGACAGGATTAAAGGCAGTTATGTTAAGGAGGCAGGACTCAACCTACAAGATTAGGTTGTATCTTGAATCAATCTGTTTTGAGATATAAAAGAGAATTGAGCAGAGAGACAGGAGGACCTCATACTACCAAGAAAGTAGTTCCAGGAGAAGAGCAAGTCCTTTGGACCCAGGGTCCCTGAGCTGAAAATCTCCTAGACCAAGGGAAGATTGATGACAAGGACCTTCCTCCAGAGCTGACAGAGACAGAAAGACTTCCCCTGGAGCTGGTGCCCTGAATTTGGACTCCTAGCCTACTAGACTATGAGAGAATAAATTCTGTTTGTTAAAACCATCCACTTGTGGTATTTTTGTTATAGCAGCACTAGATAACTGAGACATCTGGTAACTCTGTGTTTAACATTTTGAGGAACTGTCAAACTCTATTTAAGAGAAGCAGCACCATTTTATATTCTCACCAGTGATGTGTGAGGGTTCTAATTTCTCTACATCTTTATTAACAATTGTTATTGTCCATTGTTAAAATTAGTCATCCTAGTGGGTGTGAAGTGGTATCTCATGGTGACTTTGATTTGAATTTCCCTGATGACTAATGATGTTGAGCATTTTTTCATGTGCTTATTGACCATTTGTATATCTTACTTAGAGAAATGTCTACTCAGATACTCATTTTTAGATTCAGTTATGTATTTTTTTATTATTGACTCGCAAGAGTATTTTTTTACATATTGTGAATACATGTCACTTATCAAATATATGTCTTACAAATATTTTCTGTTATTCTGTGGGTTGTCTTTTCACTTTATTCATGATATCTTTTCAAGCATAAACTTTTTAAATTTTCATGAAGTCCATGTATCTATTTTACTCCTTTGTTGTTTGTGCTTTTGTTGTCATATCTAAGAAACCACTGCTTAATCCAAGCTCATGAAGATTCAGTCCTACTTTTCCTCTACGAGTTTTATAGTTTTGCTCTTACATTTAGGTCTGTGATCCATTTTGAGTTAATTTTTGTATATGGTGTAAGGTAAGGATCCAACTTCATTCTTTTGCATGTGATTATCCAGTTGTCCAATCACCATTTATTGAAGAGACTGTTCTTTCCCCATTGAATGACCTCAGATGTATGAGTTTATTTCTGTGCTCTCTATCTATTCCATTCATATATACATCTATCCTTAAACCAATGCTACACTGTCTTGATTACTGTGGTTTTGTTTTGAAATCAGGAATTGTGAGTCCTCCAATCTTGTTTTTCTTTTGAAAGATTGGATTGGCATCCCCTTCCTTTGATTCATGGGGGAAAGTCACAGGTCATTAAAGGGATGAAGGACTTGCCTAGAGAGCCTCAAAGGAGCTTTGAACTTTGTGTTTAACCAAGTCACTACCTTTTCAAATGTTAAGAGAGCAGCATGGGCATGTCCCTGGGCTCTAGTCCTGGTTTTGCCACTCAGTCTGTGGCCCAGGGCAATTCCTTTCCCCTCCCTGTGTCTAAGATGCTCCATCTTTTTTAAAAATTATTATTATTGTACTTTCGATGAAGATTTACAGAACAAACTAGCTTCTCATTAAACAATTAGTACACATATTGTTTTGTGACATTGGTTACCAACCCCACGACAGTCAACACTCTCCCCTTTTCGACCTTGGGTTCCCCGTTACCAGTTTTCCTGTCCCGTCCTGCCTTCTCATCCTTGCCCCTGGGCTGGTGTGCCCCTTTAGTCTCATTTTGTTTTATAGGTCTGTCTAATCTTTGGCTGAAGGGTGAACCTCAGGAGTGACTTCATTACTGAGCTAAAAGCGTGTCCTTGGGCCATACTCTCAGAGTTTCTCCACTAACTGTCAGGTCAGTAAGTCTGGTCTTTTTTGTGAGTTAGAATTTTGTTCTACATTTATCTCCAGCTCTGTCTGGGACCCTCTACTGTGATCCGTGTCAGAGCAGTCAGTGATGGTAGCTGGGCACCATCTAGTTGTGCTGGACTCAGTCTGGTGGAGGCTGGGGTAGCTGTGGTACATTAGTCCTTTGGAGTAATAAGACGCTCCATCTTGAAACAAGGGACTCAGACTAGATGACATCCATCATCCTTGCTGGCCCTGAGGTTCCACAATGCTACGACATTTGAGATACCATCCAATCGGGGGAAATATTATTGTGTCCAACAGAGTTACTCTACCATTAGAAGAAATGTTAAAATGACAAATTCAGGGTGAGGTAAAGCAGATGATATTCATTTAATTGCCTCTGGAATTATTACATGTTTTTAACCTCATTAGAAAGTTGTTCTGAACATTGACCCTAAAAATTAATGTGAGGTCTGTCAGGCTCTATGATATGGAATTTGTTTGACAATTTGATGATTGTAATCTGGAGTTAGGCAATTCTTTTTTTTTTTGGGTCTAAATTTATCCACTTGTTTCCTTTCTCCTATCTGAATTACTACCCAATTATTAAAGGGACTTTAAAGAAAAAGGCCTAATAACTGATTTAAGAATCAGAACCTGTGACAAAGGTAGAAATAGGAAATGTTGGTTACATCGTTATCACTACCCATTGTGCACACAGAGCATTTCAGAGTCTTCAAAGCACCCGTCTTTCATTAAACAGCTGTCTCATCTCATCCTCGAGACAACCCTATGAGGTAGGCATGATTATCATTATTGTCTTCATTTTATAGATGGAAAAATCGAGATTCAGAGATGGCAAATGACATGCCCACCTTTCATGCATCTAGTTTGCATCATTGTTGAAATTCCACCATCCCAGGTCTTCTAGCAGGTTATTCCACCTGGAGGGAGGCCGCCACGTCTTCCTATGCCATGCTTCCATGAAAAATATTGGTGTAAGCAGCATCTTCATCTTATAGATTGCACTGGGTCTATAAATCCTTTACAAATCCATCATGAGTCCTTTGGGGGAGTGTTTTATGCTGGATTTGTCTTCTTTTTTGGGTGCCTGGCCTTGGATGAGCTGAGGTAAGACACAGGTTCTGAATCACAAATGACAATGTTCCTTCAAGGACTGGGTAGGAGAAGAGGAGGTTCACATCTCAAACAAGAAGCCCTGGTGGGGTAGTGGTTAAGCATCTGGGTGCTAACTGAAAGGCTGGCAGTTCAAACCCAGCAGGTGCTCCAAGGGAGAAAAATGTGGCAGTCTGCTTCTGTAAAGATTACAGCCTTGGAAACCCTATGGGGCAGTTCTTCTCTGTCCTATAGGGTCACTGTGAGTTGAAATCGAGTTGACTGCACACAACAATAGCAACACATCTCCAACAAAAAGGGAACAAAGGAGAAAGTCCAGGCAGTCCCCAACTTACCACAGGGTTCTGTCCCTACAACTCTGTCATAAATCAGTTCTGACACAAGTTGAACATCTCATTTCCTTTTTAGTTATCATTATTATTGTTTTTTATTATCAGTATCTTTATAAATTCGATCTTTATTTGTCTTTGGGGTTGACACGAGGAGGATAACATCAGCAGATTACATGCCGCAACACTGTAGGCATGTAGTACATATTACTAAGAATAAGATGTGAAAAAACCAGAACCAAAACCAAACACTATCGGATGGTTACAAGTGCAGTCCGTAGTAACGCAAATACGTCACAAGTCAGGGACTACCTGCAAATGAAGGAAGGACCAAGTTCAGACAGTAGGTATTCAATAAAAGGCATTTGAATCTGAATCGAATCGGTAGATGGAATGAAACTAGGAGTGGTAATGAGTATGTTGGATGGCAGAAATGGGGTTCTACATTATTTCACTTTGCTGGTTGGACACACTGAAAGTTAAAAGATACCAGGGCGAACATGAAGTCTTATACTTGTGTCTAAAATGGACTGATTTGGCTGCTTCCGGCTTGGAAGTGAAGGTGCAAGAGAAGGAAGATTCAGGTGTGGCTCAGGTGTTTGACTTGAGCACCTTGGTGGCTGGTGAGGCCATTTGATGAGATGGGCAAGACCGGAGGAGGAAAACATTTTGAGGGGGTGTGGTTATTGTTGCACCCAGTGGCGTCACTAGGGAAGTGTGGGGGGGCGTGGACCGCACTGGGTGACACTGTCAGAGGGAGTGACACCAGAATGACTGTCTATAAAATTTCTGGGCAGTATTTCAGCAGAAATTCATTGTTTGTGGCCTCCCCATCCACCCAAGTGCCCAAGTCAGACCCCTGAGCCACACCTGAATCTTTCATCTCTTGCACCTTCACCTCCAAGCTGGAAGGCAGCTGAATCACTCCTAAATGCGGCCTCTTTGCTCTCTTCTTGCACGGTTTCCATTTTGGACACAAGTACAAGACTACGTCTTCATCCTCACATCTTTTATTTTTTATAAAAATATCCCTGTAGTTAGTTATAACAACAAAAACATTTTTCGTAAGCCCAGCTTACATGTATCTAGACACCTACAAGGCTAAAGCTCTATGCTGGCTGATTTACTTTTTGAACCTTCTAATGTGCTCTACAGTCTTGGTGGCATAATGGTTAAGTACTCGGCTGCTAACTGAGAGGTCGGCAGTTCAAACCCACCAGCCACTCCACAGAAGAAAGATGTGGCAGTCTGCTTCTGTAAAGATTACAGCCTTCTACCCTGTCCTATAGAGTCACTATGAGTTGGAATCGACTCGAGGGCACACAACAGTAATAACAGAATAACAGTGCACTCGGGTCAGAGCTGTGATTATTACCCAATTACAACGACACTTCGAATCATGTGGTTTTGTCTGCACGCGCTACAAGCACGTGCTGTTGTTTTCGTTGCTGCTGGTGTTTTTATAGTTGCTGATTTTGTCAAAATTTCTGGTGTTTTAGCCTCCACACTGTGCTAATTGTGTGTTTGGGGGAGGTGACACCATGAGTTACCACACTGGGTGACACAATCCTAGTGACGCCACTGATTGCACCCCTGAGAATCTTTCATAACCCTTCATTTCTGCGTCTTTCTCTCCCACTAGACGAGGAGTTCCTGGAGGAAGGGGCTGTGTCTTTGTCATCTTCAACACCCCTGGAGGAGCCCAAGGTCTTACAGAAGAGATGGTTATTGAATGAGTTAGTCACTGGTTCTTTGTGAGCCCAGAGAGGAGAGGTATTACTGAGATCTGAGTAGATTGTGATTGATCATAATTTCCCACTCCGGTATTTTTTCTTCTCCCTGCTGAGGAAAGAGTGCCTACAGATGTTCATGACTTCAGACCCCTGGGGCCTTGGCCCCTGATGACTGTTGACCGGGAGATTCTGTTCAAAGATTTTGCCTTTTCATTTGAAGAAATTATTCCTCCTTATCTCTGATCCAGACCAGATTGGTTTAATATGAAACAAAAGTCCCTTTTGTGGCCCAGGCTGATGTTTGCCGAGTCCTTTCTGGGTGGTAGGGGCTGGTGATGTGCAAGTGCGTTCCAAAGAACACGTGGGCGAGTGTGTGTGTGTGTGTGTGTGAAGGAGACATTTTTAATACATACTTGAAGCTTTTGCGGTTTCAGAGAAATGCTTGCGGAGCAGATGAAAACCATTTGTGTATCAGCTGGCCACTCTCACAGTCGACAGTTGGGTGACATCAGACCTTCTGTGATTTTGAGCTTCCCTGGTCTCGAGATTGCTGTTGACTTCCAGCCCCCTCGATGTGGGAGGCAGCCTCTGTGGTGTGGTGGAGAAGGCACCAGATGTGGAACCAGAATTCCTGGGTCCAGTCCAAGCTCCGACTTTACTAACCAGGTGACCTTGGGCAAGTCTCCTGACTTCTCAAAGGCTTGCTTTGCCCATTGCAAAAGGAAGAGACCAAAATTAGAGTTGCCGTGCAACTAAACTGAGTGAGAAATCATTGTGAAAAGCAGACTGTGGCTCTTGGGCTACTCGGCTACCGTGTTTCCTTCTGTACAACAGGAAGCAGGCCTCTGTGATTTCTGGGGTGTCTTGCAGCTGAATGCTCATGTGTAAAGTGTTTGATAAAACAACCTTCCATGTAAAACAAACAAGGAGAGATTGATGAATGGCTTAGTTGGAGTCTCTGGTTCCAGAAGTTGCAAACCCATGTGTCTATAGGAACCAGGTATAGTATAGCTGAAGGTAGATGGAGTAAAGCTAATGGGAGCAGGGTGAGCTGGAAAATTGAAAAGACTATATCCTGTCTAAAGTGGGTTGGCTACTGTTAAGTATCAGTTGATTAAAACCATGCAGCTATGCAGGTCCAGGTTTGCCAGATCTTGTGTGAAATCTGATTTTTAAAGGTTGGCATCTAAATTTTTTAAACACTCTATGAGCCAAGCAATATATATCTGGGGGTGAGTATGGTCCACTGATGGAAGCGTAAGTTCTCCTCGGTATACATTCTCATCCATCAAGGCCTGGTTCGAGGTCACCTCTTCTGAGCAGGGCCCGTTGTCTGTATTTCTGCTTTGTCTGGCAAAGATCTCTCATAACGTCTACCATGCTGCCCTGTCATGCTTGGTTACAGGACGTGTTCTCCCCAAGGTCAAGGTCTGGATCTCACTCAGCTTATTTACCTGTGAGTCCTGGAGGCCAGCACAAGACTCTGAACACAGTAAGACATCAATAAATGTTTGGCGAAGGAAAAAGTACTCTAGAGACATAAAACCAGCAAGGCTTTGCCTGTGATTTCTTTGTTTGCTCTCAAGTGGTTCCCTCCACCGCTGGGTAACATGGAGTCTTTTGAATTCCACCCAGTGGCCTAGGAGTCAGGCAGAGCTGGGTCAAGGCCAGCCTACGTCAGTCTGCGTGATATAGATGGGTCACACATTTTCTCTTAGTGGCGTTTTCACATTGAAAAAATGAGGTCACAGTCACTACCTAGTGCGATACTTGGGAGAATTCCTTAGGGAAATGCATGTAAAGTGTCTGGTCCTTTATCCTTCCCATGCTTCAGGAAGAAAATCATACAGAACCCATGAACGACACCAAGTTGGAGGGAAAGCTCCATTTGGCATGACAACAGTGCCTAACTCAAGTGCTGTCCCTTGGTCTCTGGGGCCTCCACTCCCTAACACTGGCCCTTGGGTAGAAACTAGCCCACCTTGCTTCTCCCTAGCATCTCCCCCAACTCTCTAAGACCTGTCCACCTACAGGCCCATCCACCCAGCCAGTAAAGGGGAGTTTAAGGGGGTGAATGTAGACTGTGAGTTTAGATAAGGAAGCTATATGCATATAGTCACCACCAGGGCTATTTTTTGGGGGGTGGGGGTGGATGTGCTGAAATACCAGAATGACATCAGGTGGAATAGAACATTCCAGAATCTGATTTTAACCATCCATCCATCATGAGGTGATGAAAGCTAAGTTAACAGTTCACTGATGAGCTGCCACAGTTGTGGTCCTCCTTCGAGTGCCATGAAATGTCCTTTTGGGGTGTAGTGGTGGCTTCCTTCACATCCTCAGCCTCTCTGTTCAGTATCTCCTCTGAAACTCACCCTGGTGATACAGGAACGCAGAAGCGAGGGGATGAGGATGTCTCTTTCTCTCCCACTAGACGAGGAGTTTCTGGAGGAAGGGGTTGTGTCTTTGTCACCTTCAAAGATCCCTGAAGAAGCCCAAAGGTCTTGTGGAAGAGATGGCTACTGAATGAGTGACTCACTGATTCCATGACTGTCCCAGTGAAATGGGTGGGAGAACACCCAATACAGGGTGCAAAATTGAGACGATTGCCACTGTGGGCATCCCAGGAGCATTCCCTCGGGGACCTTCTGCAGGACGAAGTAGGATCTCCTCAGAAGTGTCCACTGCAGGATGGAAAGAATGGAGCCTTCATCCACTGTCTTAGTCATCTAGTGCTGCCATAACAGAAATACCACAAGCAGATGGTTTTAACGAAGAGAAGTTTATTTCCTCACAGTCAAAGTAGGCTAAAAGTCCAAATTCAGGGCGTCAGCTCCAGGGGAAGGCTTTCTCTCTCTGTCGGCCTTCTCATCAGTGTTCCCCTGGACTAGGAGCTTCTCGGCCCAGGGACCCTGGTCCAAAGGATGCGCTCTGCTCCCAGCACTGCTTTCTTGATGGTATGAGGTCCCCCTGTCTCACTGCTCACTTCTGTCTTTTATATCTCAAGAGACTGCCTCTGGACACAATCCAGTCTTGTAGATCAGGCCCTGCCTTACTAACACAACTGCCACCCATCCTCCCTCATTAACATCACAGAGACAGGTTTACAACATATAGGAAAATCACACAGTACCAGGAATCGTGGCCTAGCCAAACTGATACACAATTTTTTGGGGACATAATTCAAACCATGACATCCACCAACTCTCACCCTCCTCTGCTGAGGGTTAGCCTGTAGGGAGTGAATGCCTCTGCACCTCTGGTGGTGTCTGCACACAGGCCAAGTGGCTTCCGGTGGATTTGGAGAAAGCCCTGTGGTGCCAAAGCCGAGAGACGCTGCTGCTCCCACAGCATGGCACTTCCCACCCAACTACATTGAAATTGGGTGCAGAGAGAGAGCATGGCGGGCATACAACATCTGAGATAGCTACATCAGCACGTCACAGATGCACCTTCTCATTCCCCACCCGCCATGTTCTTGGTGTCTTTCACCTTCCTCTGGGTGATGAGCTCTGTGTGGGTTCCGACTGGTTTCCACGGGGGGCAGCATGCTGTGCCTTTGACCTCCCAGCTTGCAGTCTCTGAGCCTCACCGTGCAACCAGAAGAGCAAAGAGACAACCTTTAGTGGGACGCGAAGCCACAGATTGTTCCCCCTGCCTTGAGCTACAGCTTCTATCCCTTCCTAAAGCAACCTTGCTCTTAAAAGCTCTTCTAGATAAGGGGCTGAGAGTTTCTGTCTAGCATTCAGATACTTTAGTTTGAGGATAGCACACATCTGGCTATACCCACTTTCATTTTTTAATTTTCAGCCCCAAGAGTGATGTCAGCTACTCCATACCTAACTTGTGTGCAGTGTGTATATGTGTGTGTGTTCCTATGTATGTACGCATATTTAATACTGATTTTGGTGCAAAGGATTAAGGCTCTTGGCTGCTAATGTGAAGGTTGGTGGTTTGAGCTCACCCAGAGGTGCCTCGAAAGAAAAGCTTGCAAAAAATCAGCCGTTGAAAACTGTATGGAGCACAGTTCTACTCTGACACACGTAGGGTCACCAGAAGGCCGAGTCAACTCCATGGCAACTGGTTTGCAGCTGAAGTCACCAAGGCTGCAAAGGGTATAATAAGGCTGTAAGAGGCAAAGCGGTGGTTTGGACCCAGCATAGACGGACTTCAAAATTTGAACTCTTTCTTCCAACTTTTGTGTAGGGTACTGAAAAGAACACTGTGTTCTGAGTTGGGGTCCTCAGTATTTGTATGTGCTCAACAAGGTGGTTTACCTACTGGCTGACTCCAAGTGTAGCCGGCCTTGCCTCCAAGTTTGGTTTCTCTTTCCTTGTGCCTCCTGGCCTACTGGCCCCCACTGTTAGGTGCTGAGTGAGGGTACAGGGGTCCACATTTCATTGCCCCATATTATGGCTGCAGTGATTAACTGGGCTTGATGGTTAACCCTGAGCTCATCCTGTGCCCTCTACTCCCAGACTGTGTTCTTTGGCCAAGTCATCTGGGCAGGCCCTAAACCAGATGTGAGCCTGAACATTTTCAGGACTGGGTCTTGCCACTTGGTTTGAATCACAGGAACCATTTCAGCCTGCACTCTTGGATGCTGGCTGTTTGGTTTCATAAAGATTATATGGAAAGTTATGAAAGATTGATAAGGCCTTCCAGTGTTACCACCAAATGGAAAAGTTGTCCACACAAAGACTTTCAACCATCTTGTAGCAATTTCGAGGCCTTGCTATCATTTTAGCTGATTATGCTTTAAAGGAATCTTTGAAAGAAGCGCTAACCTTTGGTGTTGTATGGGCCAGACGGAAAGGCAGCCGCTGAGCTTCTGGTTTTGCGAGTTTGGGGCTGGAGACTGGATTTGTTTAGAAGCGGTAGACATCGACCTTGGTTGAATAGACTGATTTCCTCTCTCGCATGTATCATCTTTTAAGAATATAAGCTATTTACCATCACTGTAAAAGTCACAGCTGGGGGAAGAAGCTCTTGTAAAGTGGAAATAGGCTGGTGAGTCAGAGGCTGGGATTAAATCACGGGTTTGGTGCTCTGAGTGGTGTGCAATTTCAGAACCACCTCTTCAGCCTTCTGAGGCTCAGCCTCCGCGTGTGAAAGCTGGACGGTGACACCTTCGCAGCATTGCTCCAAGTAGGGGTCAGCTGTCACAGCGTGAGGTGCAGCTTTGCCATCGGTAGAGGTCAACCCAGATTTTCGTTAAGGTTAATTTCAGTGAATGTTGGCTAATAAAACCCTTGAATGCCTAGGTCAGATAACGAGGCTGCGTTGGGTCCGTGGTAGAATTCTCGCCTTCCATGCGGGAGACCTGGGTTTGATTCCTCGCCAACGCACGGCATGCGCAGCCACCGCTCATCTGTCCGTGGAGGCTTGTGTGTTGCTAGGATGCTGAACAGGTTTCAGCGGAGCCTCCAGACAAAGAAGGACTAGGAAGAAAGGCCTGGTGGTTGACTTCTGAAAATCAGCCAGTGAAAGCCCTATGGATAACGGCAGCCTGATTCTTAACCCATCACGGGGGTGGCTCGGGACCGGAGTCACCATGTGGCGGGCACTGATGGCAGCAAACTACCACAAAGTATATCAGATATAATGCTTCAGCCTTTCTTCTGGGAATGAGTGTATTCAGATTAAAGATTATTTTATTCAAAACCTTCACTTGTTTGCCTTTCTGACCTAAAAACATATGTTCATACCACGAGGTATGGTTGACAAATCAGAGCCTCCCATTGACCACCGGGGCTCACTTCTGAAGCCCCCAGGTTGTATTATTTCCAGGGACAAAGTGGGCAGCAGGCATTCACTTCTCTTCTGTGTTACTTCTCCGTCTGGGGCTTTCTGTTAGGCAATAAGGCCACCAGAATGGGGCTTTACAAATGATATCAATGTGCAGACAAAGATGCCAGCCCCTCCTTTTAGAAGACAGCAGGGTACCTGAGCTCATTATCAGCCTCTCGGTGCCGTTTTGGGGGAACAGTATGGCTGTAAGTGTGGTTTCCCCTTTGCCTAATGGCTGCCAAGTGGAGACAAGAAAGCAGCGGTGCACCAGGATGGAAATCAGCTGTCATGTGTGTGTCCAGAGCAGGAGCATGTTTGCATCTCGGCTGGGGTGCCTCGAAGCTGCCACATGGCTTGCGATGACAGTGAGCAAAGTCTGGGGTGAGTGATGGATGGGAGGTGGAAATGGAAGCCTGGAAGACCCTCCATGTAAGGGAGACCGTGAGAGCCTCTGGGTCCTGATGTCAGGCACATATTAGGGTCAGCAAACATATCAGTAAGAAGCCCTGGTGGCACAGGGGTTAAGCCCTTGGCTGCTAACCTAAAGGTCAGTTGTTGGAACCCACCAGCCACTCTGCAGAAGAAAGATGTGGCAGTCCGCTTCCGTGAAGATGACAGCCTTGGAAACCTTATGGGGCAGTTCTGCTCTGCTCTGTAGGGTCGCTATGAGTTGGAATTGACTAAACAGCAACAAGTTTTTTTATTTTTATTTTTTATTTTTTATGCTCGGTTTGGAGCCAGGCAGCCTGGGTTTGAGTTCCAGATGTGTGCTGCCCCTGTGTGATGGTGAGTGACACAGACCCTCAGCCTCTCTCCCTGAACTGCTGACTCACATTCCTCGTCTTTCTCGCCGGCTCGCAGGGGCTGCGCAGTGAGCTGAGCTGCTTGACGTGCTCAGTGGTTCTTTTATTCATTCAACAACATTTATCAGCTCCCAGGATGTGCCTGGCACAGGGCCATGGTGAGCGAGGCAGACAGGGTCCCGCCTACTCGGAGCACGCGTGCACGGCCCCCGGCACCGAACCCCGCACGCAGTGCTGTGGTCATGAGCTGCCACTGAGTTGACCCCCGACGCACGGCGACCCCATGCACAATGGAATGAAACCTTGCCCAGTCCTGTGCTATCCCCGCGATCGGCTTCGGATTGGACCGTTGTGACCCACAGCGTTTCCACTGGATGATTTTCAGAGGTAGAAAAATGAAGAATGGTCTGGCAATCTACTTCCAAAAATCAGCCAACGAAAACCTGTGGATCGCAATGGTCCGGTCCATAACAGATCACGAGAATGGTGCAGAACTGGGTAGTGCTTCTCTCTGTCGTCACGGGGTTGCCATGAGTCGGGGACCGGCTGGACATCAGCTACTACAACAGACTTTCTTCCTGGTCCATCTTAGTCTGAAAGCTCTGCTGAGACCTCCTCAGCATCACAGCAACAGGCAAGCCGGCACACAGTCAGCACCCGATGAATAGTCCTGAATAATTACTCACTGGACGGCCAGGCATTAACCACACAGCCACGTAAGCAAATTATTTCAAAAAATGAATAATGGTCACATGACTGTATAATTAGAATCACTGAAGCACGGAGGTCTCCCAGAGCCCTTGACAGGGAGCCAGGTTCCGACGTCAGCAGAGCTAGGGAACGAGAGGGAGCAGCCACCCGGAGATGGTGAAGGAGTCTCAGTCACCGTGGGCTGCTGTAACAAGAAGACACAAGTGGGTGGCTTTAATGAGCAGGAACTTGCTTTCTCCCAGTTCTAGAGGCTACAAGTCCGCATACAGGGCGTGGCTCTAGGGGGAGGTCTTCCCGTCAGCAGTCCCCCGGGGGCTCCTGGGCATCCCTTGGTGTTCCCCCCTCCTTATGTCTCTGTGTCTATTCTGCCTTTTTTTGTAACTCAGAAATGATTAGGTTCAGGACCCACCCCATTCTGGTGAGACCACATTAACACAACAAAGAAAACCCTATTTCCAACCGGGATCCCATCCACAGTTTCGGGGGCCAGGATTGGATACACATTTGGGGGCAGGGCACAATTCAGTATCTATCAGAAGGGTATTCCAGGCTGAGCAAACAGCACAAGCAAAGGTCACGAGTCTTTTGTTTTCCGCATATTAGTTAAATAAAACCGAAGGCCGCGTTCCTGAGACTCAGGCACACGTCATTAAAGCTAACTGGTTTCCTCCGCCAGCTTCCCCAGCCTGTTCCAAGCCTTCTCACTGCCTTCCTTTCCCTCTCTCCCACTTGGTGCTCCTGCCTCCCCTCCTTGATTCAGAAACCCAGAAGCTCCTGGGCCCCCGGCACCTCTCACCACGGGCCCTGGGCTCACTGAGCCTGGCCGGATCTTCTCCCCAGGGCTTCCTTTTGATCATGGATCAGGGCCTGGCCAGGTCTTCACTGGAGTCCCCTACATACCAGCACGTGTCTCTCTCTCTAGTCCATCTGTAACTCTACGCAAAGCCGTTTTTTTCAGAAGGCACCGATGGCCAGGTTTCTCCTCCACTAAGTCCCCTTGCTGGTCCCCTCCCTGTGGAGCCCTCTCTCCAAACCAGCGTTCTTCAAGGCCGGTCCGCACATCCCGTTCCCCAAGCCACATCCCCTGACAAACCCCTCCTCTGGGCAGCCTTCCCTGGGCAGTGCCGGCCTCATTACAGCACCTCGTTCTGTTCCCTGCACCTGCCCCCTCCCTTTGGATAGCCGTTTGCCTCCATCGACCCATAAGCGAGCTCTCTGTGGCCTGGGACCCAGTGTTGCTCACCTCTGGGCCCCGGCCTGTAGCTGGGACATGCACACAGCAGGAGCTGAGCCAGTGCATGCTGGGTGATGGCTGCTCCGGCCTCTGGGTCCCGCAGCCTGGCCCTTGGCCCAGCATGAGGAGCAGCCTGGCCTTCAGCTGCTCATTCCTCCCTAATGCCTTGTAATGCTCTGGCCCAGGTGTGGCCAAGTGACCCTCCGCCTAATCCGCAGCACAGCTGAGAGTGGGCGGCTGGGTTTCCAGCATGTTTTACGGGGCCCTGGGGGGCAGTTCTACTCTGTCCTACAGGGTCGCTATGAGGCGGGATCGACTTGGCCGACGGTGGTGGGGTTAGTGGGGCAGAAGTGGGCAGAAACGCTCCCGGGGTCTCAGGGGTCCTGGCGGCCCACCAGAGGCCTGGTGCACTGTGGCTCTCTGCTTATCTCCACCCGGTGGACAGCTTTACCCAGAGGACCTCACTCTCAGTGCGCACCCTCCAGGTCTGGACTGAGATGCCAGAGCCTGGGGTCCATGGGGGTCCCACCTCCGGGCTGTTTCTTCTGCCTGGGCCCTCCTCAGGCCCCCATTGACTCAGGCCTTTTCACCACCTTCCCCCCTTATTATGCCCCACCCCAGCCCACCTTCCACGTTATCATGCCCCCACCCCAGCCACCACAGGCACCAAGACTTCCCCTAACAGGCAGCTGAGACCCGATTACAATTCCTTCATTACAGTTGGGGAGCGTATTCCCCACGCAGGTTTCTGAGGCAGAGAGGTGAAGACAGATGAAAGCAGGGTCCACACGTGCGGGGTCACGCCTTCCTCCTCACAGAGAGCTTAGCATTCCCCTAGTGCCGCTCCTGCAGGAAAAAGAAACTAACTAGGAGGCATCCTGACACTTGACGGAGGCGGCATCCACTCAGACAGACCAGAGGCAGTGGGCTCTGAGCCAAGGGGGGCCTGGCAAGGATGGGGCGGCTTGGCACCTAAGGTGAGCCAAGGGGTCCGAGGCCCAGGACTGGGCACACCTGAGAGTTCCGGGGCAAGTGGAGGGCAGCTGGGCTCCACCTTCTGGTCCCTGACATATGGGTGTGAGTGACCCCTGTGGCTCCAAGAGTCACTCCAGTATCCACCCAGATGCAGGCTGACCATTTTTCTCCCCTGGGCATCTGCCACGGCTTCCTCACGGGTCCCCTGCCCCCTCTTGTCTGTGCCAATCCATCCTCGCCACCCCAGACAGCAAACTTCCCAGGCACAAATCTGAGCCTGTCATTCCCAGGACTGAAAGCCTCACTGGTCTCCCGACTCTCGGGGTCAAGCCCCCTGACCTGAGCATGCCCACAGCCAGGCCTTCGGATCTGCCCTCTGCCCCCATGCCACCCCAGGGCCTTTGCATGTGACGTTTGCTCGGCCTGGAATACCCTTCTGATAGATACTGAATCGTGCCCTGCCCCCAAATATGTGTCCAATCCTGGCCCCCGAACCTGTGGATGTGATCCCGGTTGGAAATAGGGTTTTCTTTGTTGTGTTAATGTGGTCTCACCAGAATGGGGTGGGTCCTGAACCTAATCACTTCTGAGTTACAAAAAAGGGCAGAATAGACACAGAGACATAAGGAGGGGGGACACCAAGGAACGGCCAGGACCCCCCGGGGGACTGCTGATGGGAAGACCTCCCCCTAGAGCCACGCCCCGTATGCGGACTTGTAGCCTCTAGAACTGGGAGAAAGCAAGTTCCTGCTTGTTAAAGCCACCCACTTGTGTCTTCTTGTTACAGCAGCCCGCGGTGACTGAGACTCCTTCACCATCTCCGGGTGGCTGCTCCCTCTCGTTCCCTAGCTCTGCTGACGTCGGAACCTGGCTCCCTGTCAAGGGCTCTGGGAGACCTCCGTGCTTCAGTGATTCTAATTATACAGTCATGTGACCATTATTCATTTTTTAAAATAATTTGCTTACGTGGCTGTGTGGTTAATGCCTGGCCGTCCAGTGAGTAACTATTCAGGACTATTCATCGGGTGCCGACTGTGTGCCAGCTTGCCTGTTGCTGTGATGCTGAGGAGGTCTCAGCAGAGCTTTCAGACTAAGATGGACCAGGAAGAAAGTCTGTTGTAGTAGCTGATGTCCAGCCGGTCCCCGACTCATGGCAACCCCGTGACGACAGAGAGAAGCACTACCCAGTTCTGCACCATTCTCGTGATCTGTTATGGACCGGACCATTGCGATCCACAGGTTTTCGTTGGCTGATTTTTGGAAGTAGATTGCCAGACCATTCTTCATTTTTCTACCTCTGAAAATCATCCAGTGGAAACGCTGTGGGTCACAACGGTCCAATCCGAAGCCGATCGCGGGGATAGCACAGGACTGGGCAAGGTTTCATTCCATTGTGCATGGGGTCGCCGTGCGTCGGGGGTCAACTCAGTGGCAGCTCATGACCACAGCACTGCGTGCGGGGTTCGGTGCCGGGGGCCGTGCACGCGTGCTCCGAGTAGGCGGGACCCTGTCTGCCTCGCTCACCATGGCCCTGTGCCAGGCACATCCTGGGAGCTGATAAATGTTGTTGAATGAATAAAAGAACCACTGAGCACGTCAAGCAGCTCAGCTCACTGCGCAGCCCCTGCGAGCCGGCGAGAAAGACGAGGAATGTGAGTCAGCAGTTCAGGGAGAGAGGCTGAGGGTCTGTGTCACCCCCTGTCACACAGGGGGCAGGAACCCAAACCCAGGCTGCCTGGTTCCAAACAGAGCATAAAAAACAAAAACAAGACAAAAACAAGACCCAAATCTGTTGCCGTCTGGTTGATTCTGATTCATACTGATCCCATAGGACAGAGGAGAAGTGCCCCACAGAGTTTCCAAGGCTGAAATCTTTAGGAAAGCAGGCTGCCACATCTTTCTCCTGTGGAGTGGCTGGTGGGTTAGAACCACGGACCTTTCGGGTAGCAGCCTAGAGCTTAACACTGCACCACTAGGGCTCCTTCTGAACTGAGCCTCTTTTCCTCAAACTCCTGGCTAAGGATTCGATCCTCCTCCACTCTGTTCTCCAGAGCGGACTGCCAGGGAAGAGAGGAAATTGATTTCTTAGTGCCACTTCTATGTCAGCGGTCACCACTTTTACAACAGTGATCCCGTGTCATATCGCAGGCCACACTGACGCTGAGTCACACCTTCTCCGTTTCGCACACGATGGGTGGGAGGTTCAGGGAGATCAGGTCCAACCGAGTGAACCGAAGCTGGAAGGTGAACTTTTAAAGCACCAACGTTATCGATGACAGAGATGGTGGGCCGTTGCCATGTCTCACCTCGACAACATCCAGACTTGTTTTTTATGTCTGTTTATCTCAACAGTCCTTAAGAATTGAATCCTGTGGGTGCGGAGGGCCTAGCCCTGTGGCCCGAGAGTCCACGTCAGTCCGTGGCCTTGTTGCTGTGGACTGCGGGCACCTGTTCTGGGCAGGAGTGCTCTGGGCAGCCATGCGTGGCTCCCTGCTCCTGGGCCGGGATGAAGCTGTAGAAGCTAATGTATTCTGAGTCAGACCAACTGCAGCTCATGAAGGGAGGAAAAAAGGCCTGCTTGAGTAACCGTAATAATTGGAAAATTATTTTGATAGCCTGAAACAATCTAATACATTACAGAATTTTATTAAAATAATATCAAATCAAATTAACTGCTATTCCATAATGAATTAGGTAACAAGGTAGGCAGATATTAATCGGCCCTGGCTTCTAGGCAGGGGAACCAGGAATTTATTAGTTCTTGCAGCTGGAGCAGGGGTGAAGGCAGAAACCACTATTACCGCCGCCGAGGGAGACCCCTGAGACGTGCGAGCTTTTACTTTTGTCCTTCCCCCTCCTTCCACTTTCTAATCCATCATTAAACACTTGTATTTCTTTTATGTAGGGTCTTATGAAATTTTTAATTTTTTAATTGCTTTGTGATTTAATAATGGGGACTTTTCATTTTGCTTGAATAAGTGACGAGATTGTGATATTGAAATTACTTCACCTTCTCCACCCGGCGGAACTTCTTCCTCTCTCTCCCTGTCACCTTCATTTCCAAATACGAGTCCTCTAATTACCAAGGGGACGGGTTGCCAGGCAGGTGGGCATGGGCTGCCTGGACATTTGCCCCTTTGAGGAGCAGGTGAGAGCTGGATGTCCAAAACGGCTGTTGGACAGTTTACCGGAAACCACCCGTGAGCAAAGGCGGTAGGCTGCTGATGGCTCAGTGAGCGGGAACTCTAAATAATCCAGCCCCCATCCCTCCCTTCTGGAACTTTCTTTGAAGTGGTGATTACCAGCCTTTTAAAATGTCTTGAGGCACATACAAAATGATACTGATAACAGTCTTATGCAGTGCTTGGATAAATGGGGGGGACCATCTGGGGGACTCCAGGAGCTCCAGGCCCTACACCTGGCCCCTCTGTGCCCATTTGTGGTGCCCCATTTGGAAAGTCCACATTAGCTAATGCTATTGCCAATGGTTTCGGCAGGCAGCCATGTTGGGAAGAGCCCATGCTTTGTAACCAGCCCATCTGGTAGCTTCAGGAGATGACAACATTTCCATGAACCTTGGTTTGTCCACCCGTAAAATGAGGCAGCTGTGGGTCAATGGCAGAATTCTTGCCTTCCGTGTAGGAGACCCGGGTTTGATTCCTGGCCAAGGCACCTCATTGGCAGCCACCACCTGTTCTATCTGTCAGTGGAGGCTTGTGTGCTGCCATGATGCTGAACAAGTTTCAGCAGAGCTTCCAGACTAAGACAGACTAGGAAGAAAGGCCTGGTGATCTACTTCTGAAAATCAGCCAGTGAAAACCCTCTGGACTGCAGTGGTCTGATCTGCAACCGATCATGGGGATGGTGCAGGACCGGGCTGCATTTCATTCAGCTGTGCACGGGGTCACCATGAATTGGGCTGCTAACAATAACGACATTAACAGATTGGGGATTAAACAATCTTGTGGAGTCATTATAAGGTGTAGAAGTGTTATTTATGATGCTCTTAATATATAGCATTTACTCAATAAATGGAAGTTTATTAAGTACCACAGAGGCGAAGGATGATAAACGATGATCACGCGTTATCACACTGAATGCTACAATACCCCAGATAATGGAGGTACTGTTTTTATTCCCACTTTATAATCAGGAACTAAGACTTAGAGGGATTAAGTACTTACCCAACATCATGCAAGTAGTAGAAGATAGAGCTGGGTTTCGATAGCAAATCTTCCCCACTACCCCAAGAATCTAACATGTCATACTTTCGGTCTGGATTCTCTCTGATCTGGGAATGCTCCTTTAAGGGAAGCTTGATTCTAGAGCAGAGTTCAAGCAGAAGATTAAACATTGGGGAAACCTCGTAAATTCTGTTTAATAAGGCAAAGAATATTTCACTCCAAGGTAGAAACATCACATGGAAAGAGCCACACATGTGTTGTCGCTTTTTTCCCTAACACAGTATGGTCACATGTTTTGAATTTTTTTGTCTTTATTGACAAGAACCTGTCAAAGCTCTCTGACGAATGTCCTGATTTAAGGAAACAGCATCTGCTCACCTGCCATATTTCCCAGCGAGGGATCATCTTGATTTTGATGAGAAAGTGGTGGGGCTAGAGGAGACTGTAACTTTCTCCCAACAGCAGGGGAAGGCTGGAATCATCAGCGTAGCTCAAAAGCCCGTGCCACTAGTGAGGCTCGAGTTTCTGTCCCTCCTTCTTGTGAGGGTGTCTGTCAATTTCCATCTTCCTTGGGGTCAGCACCTCGACTTCTTCTTCGGGGAGGGGACTGATGTGTACATTTTCAGAGGGCCTGTCAATGGAGCCTTGGTGGTGTAGTGGTTAAGCATTCTGCTGCTAACCAAAGGGTCGGCAGCTCAAATCCACCAGCTGCTCCTTGGAAGCCCTATGGGGCAGTCCTACTCTGTCCTATAGGGTTGCTATGAGTCAGAATCGACTCAACAGCAACTTTTTTTTTTTTAAATCAGTTAAACACCTCTTTCACTTTAGCCAAGGCATGTGTACGTGACCCAGGACAGGACAGCCGGACTGTTGCCCCCAGATGGTGAGTCTTGAGATGAAGCAGAGTGGTACAAGAGAAATCGCAACAATATGAAAAGCAGTCTACTTGAAAACAAAGATCAGAATTAACTCATGCCCTTCACCTCATGGTGTCACAGGAGAATGTGGAGAGTGGACAGAGGGGACATTTATTTAGAGAATGTTTAGAAATTCGGTGATACACGCAAATAATGGAATTACTCTTTACACATAAACCAAGAACCCCTTGCCGTCAAGTCGACACAGACTCATGGCTGTCCCATGTGTGTCAGAGTAGAACTGTACTCCATGCGGGTTTTCAATGGCTGAGTTTTTGGAAGAAGATGGCCAGGCCTTTCTTCCGAGGTGCCTCTGGGTGGACTCGAACCTATAACCATTAAGCTTATAAGCACACATCTATGCATATATAAACATATATTATATAAACCCACCCTCAGGAGTTACAGGCCATGGGTGGGAAGTGACTTAAGATGATTTAAAGCGTAACATCATTGCGCGTCTCTCAGTTTGTCCTACTGTGGAGTCTTCTGTGTTACTGTGATGTTAGAAGCTGTGTCACCGGTATTTCAAATACCAACAGGGTCACCCATGGTGAACAGGTTTCGGTGGTGCTTCCAGACTAAGGTAGACTAGGAAGAAAGGCCTGGTGATCTATTCCTAAAAATCAGCCAATGGAAACCCTATGGATCACCAGAGAATATTGTCCGATATAGTGCGAGAAGATGAGCCCCTAGCTGGAAGGCGCTCAAAATACACAGCAGCTGCGAGAACAGACTTCGGCATAATACCAGCCATCATGGGGGTGGTGCAGGACTGGGGGGCATTTTGTTCTGTTGTGCGTGGGGTCGGTGCCAACTCACGGGCAACTAACAACGACAAGGCGTGAGGTGCGAGGGCCTCGCACAGGCCCAATGACGCGTTCTGAAGTTCAGAGGGAGGACAGGGAAGCGGGTCCGAGTCCCCCCTTTTTTAACCACAAATGCAGAGGAAAACTCCATTTCCTCTTATTTTTAAAAGGTGTTTCGTGATAGGTGACCTGCAAGGGTTGGCTGGAGAGAAGGGAGGGGCTTGGGAGTGAGTTCATTGACATGGAACGAAACAATAGCATCGATGGTAAAATAAAAGCTCACAGCTGTTAGTTTCTTATTGAAAAATGTCCATTGACAAATATTTTTCCAAAGCAGTAAAATATTTTGGTCAGTGAATCAGACGTAGCAACTTAACTGCTCAGCAAGAAGGTAGAATAATAGTCACCAAGAACCACCAGCAGGGAGGTGCCTTGCCGCGTCTTTGTCTGTATTCGGGTTCATCCTCATGGTCAGTCTCTGGATACAGTCCATGAAGCAGAAGAAGACTCAGTGATATTACTATCCACACAAGAGCATGGGATGGGGTTTTAAAATACCGGGAGCTCGAAGCCAAGAACAGAGGAACTGCCCGACTGTCACTACTGATGTACCCCTTGATGCATTCCCCTTAGTTACGCCTTTTGCAATATCGATAAAAGCCAACACCATTGTCTCTTGCTTAGTAACTATAAGACGGGTAGTGAACCCTTTTTTTAATTTTTATTTTTGCAATCAACTTGACAGCAATGGGTTTGGTTGTTTTTTTAATTATTGATAATTAATTTAAAACATCATTAGTATATTAAAATAAAACACAGACCTGTTGCATAGAAGAATGCAAAATCCCTGGAACATTTTAAGGAATGTGAGACTCACGTATAAATTTTACCCTTGTGGTGGGTTTTTCAGGGCTGGGGCCCTAAACCACCTCTGATCAGCTCTCACCCCAGACACGAGGGTCCCACCCATGAAAAAAACATAAAAACATTGAGGTTTGAGGGTTTTGCCATAGTCCCGGCAAGAGCAGCTCTTTTTTTGATCAAGCAAGAGTAACTAGCCTTTCAAATTTGCAGACAACTTGGGGACTAAAAGGCCTGAATTAATGGGAAGTTAAATGAAAATTTTGTGTTTGCCCTATTAGGCAGCAAGGAGGTCATCTCAAGGCTGCAGGGAGGAATGTGGCCTAAGCAATCGACCCTCACCTTGTCTTCCAAAGAGAGCTCGTTCAGTGGGCTACTGAATCGAAATTCACGGCCAAGGACTGAGCGGCACTGGGGAAGTCAATTTTGTGCATTTTCCTCATGGTTTGGGTATAAAATGCAACCCAAATGAAGTGAACGCCTCTCTTGTGGATAATTGCTTCCAAAAGAATGAGTACCAAATAACCCCCTTGGTGCTTACATGGGAAAAAATAATAATAAAAAGGATTTAAAATTAAGGACAAAAAGAATAAAAGGGTAGATAAAATCTGAGATGCATCAGAGGGAAGATAAAGTGACTTTTTGGCAGAGACTTTAACAGAAGCTTTGCTCCAAATGTCATCTGGCTGCGGTGTTAATCTGCGCCTTCTTCACTAACCCTCATGAATCAGGTACCACGTTACCATCTCAGTGAAGAAGGAAATAGATCTCAAATCAGAATGGGCTGAAGCTAGTGATTGCACGTTTGTCCGCACTTCCCTTTCAGTCAATGGGTAATGAGATATCATGCTGCTAAGCCCATTTTGGTAAGGATTATCAGGTGGTCTTTCATTTTCCAAACCCAGCTCCGCGCCACCCCTGTGCAATACAGACTGTTCAGCGTGAGCCAGAGGTGAGGCAGTGGGGACCCCGGGTGTACGGGGAGAGAACAGACCTCAGATGACCCCAACTGGAGCAGCTGCCCCTTTATGTGCCAGACCCCGAGTGAAGCATGTTTCACCTGTCCTCATGTGAGCCCTGTGGCTTAGGAATGATGATTTGCAGGTAGAGAAATGGGGGCTCAGTGAGGTGATGTGGCCTGTTTGAGGTCACCAGCAGCAGTGAGTGAGCCAAGAGTCGGAAGTTGTATGTGGTTGTTTCCGGGAGGTGCTATTGGTCAAACACTTGACTAATAACCAAAGGGTTGGCAGTTCAAACCCACCCAGAGACGCCTCAGAAGAAAGGCCTTGTGATCTACTTCTGGGAAATCAGCCATTAAAAACCCTGTGGAGCACAGTTCTCCTCTGACACACACGGGGTCGCCTTGAGCTGGAGTCGCCTCAATGGCAACTGGTTTTGTTTTGTTTTGGGTTGTGTCTGACCCAACGGCTAGCACCGGCAACATGGAAGAAGGCCAGGCCGGGGCTCAGGACACAGGCTCCACAACCTCGTTTCTTCTGACTTGGGTGAGAACCAGAGCAGCAGCATGGAGTGGCCGTGGGCAAAACCGGAAGAGGGATTACCTGGCATTTCCGCATGGAGCAAGAGCTGCACTTGCCAGCGGTAATTACTGTCTGCTAGGGGCCTTGTTTGGTTCACCTGTGAAATGGGGATATTACATATTTACCTTCTGGACTTTGACAGTTGAGACAGTGGTGGGTCAGTGGTAGACTTCTTGCCCTCCATGTGGGAGACTCGGCTTCAATTCCCAGCCAGTGCACAACCACCGTCTATCAGGGGAGGCTTGCATGTTGTTATGATACTGAGCAGGTTTCAGCAGAGCTTCCAAACTAAGGAGGACTAGGAAGAATGGTCTGGCAATCTACTTCCGAAAATCAGCCAATGAGAACCTGTAGATCGCAATGGTCCGATCCACAACAGATCGCGAGAATGGTGCAGAACTGGGTAGTGCTTCTTTCTGTCGTCATGGGGTCGCCATGAGTCAGGGACCGGCTGGACATCAGCTACAACAGACTTTGAAGACGACTTGAGTAACTTCATTGGCACATCATTCGTTCATGCGGGACACGGGTCCGGGGACACGGTCGTTTTTATAATCCTTCATGTATGTGAATGCAGATGCCTCTTCCACAATACATACCATTTATCTTTTTGAAAAATAAGTATCCGAGATACTCCCTAGAACGAGAGGCATTATCTGCAGTTTGTTCTCAGAAGATGCACAAAGGAAAAAAAAAAAAGATTCTGCAGCCAAAATAAAACTTGGGAAATGCTGCAAACTGTAGCCCTGTCCTAGAGAGTGAGTGTGGCTTAGCACATTGAAAACACCATGTGGTAGCATCTAAGAAGAAAGAAACTTGTTCCAGACTTCTTTTATTTCTTTATTTTACATTTTAATGTCTTTAACTTTCATTTTCTTTTCTTTTTTTTTTTTACTGAGGTTAAACACAGAGCTCTTCACATATTTACAAATGCATATGCTTGTGTAACCCACATCCTATCAAGACAGAGAACTTGCTGCCATCCCATAGACTTCCCTCTCCCAGTCACCCCTCCCCAGAAACAACCATTGTTTATAAAATTTCTTCTTACCTTGGATTAACTTTGTTCATTCTAGAACTTCCTATAAATGGAATTATAAAGTAGGCACACTTTTGTCTGTTTCTTTCACTCTGCATAATGTTTTTGAGATTCATCCATGTTGTTGCATTTATCCATAGTTTGTTCCTTTTTATTGTTGGATAGAATTCTATTGTATGAATTTATCATAGTTGGTTATTCATTCACCTGTTGAAGGACACTTGGGTTGTGTCCAGGTTTGACTATTACAAATAAAGCTGCTAGGAACATTCATGTGCAAGGTTTTATGTGAAGGTATTCCTTCATTTTTATTGAGTAAACACTCAGAAGTGGAAATGCTCAGTCGTGGGGTATCTGTAACTTTAATTTTATATAAAACTGCCAAATGGTTTTCCAAAGTGATTGTGCCATTTTATATTTCCACCAGCAATGAATACAAGTTCTGGTTACTCAACATCCTCGCCAACATCTGGTATTGTTAATCATTTAAATTTTAGTCATTCTGATGGGTGTGTAGTTGTATCTCATTATGGTTTTAATTTTTATTCTTTGATGACTATAATAAAAAGTTACAATAATCAAAACAGTGTGGTATTGGTATAAAATAAACACATATATTGATGAAACAGAATAAAGAGCCTAGGGACAGGTGTACACTTATATGGTCGATTTAAACAGGACAGAGCAAAGATTACCTATAAAAGAAAACATTGATAAATTGGACTTCATCAAAATGGAAAAGTTCTGCTTATCAGAAGACGCCACTGAGTAAATGAATAAATAAACCACAGAATGGGAGAAAATATTTGCAAGACATACATCCAGCAAAGGACTGGCCATCAGAATATATAAAGACCTCCTACAAATCAATAGTAAAAAGAAAAATAACTCAGTAAAAAATGGGCAAAACTGTTGAGCAAATACTTCACAAAAGAAGACAATCAGATGGCCAATAAGCATATGGAAACATGCTTAGCAGGGTCATGCTTGACTCTTTTATTTTTCAGTTTTCTTTTAAACGGTGTTTTGCAGGCTCATCTGACCATTGTAGAACTAAGTAGGTGAAGGTTCAGCCTCCTGACTGCCTGGGTTTGAACGTCAGCTCCGTTGCTCACCAGCTCTATGCTTTTTGGTAAGTGTGATGGTTAAAATTGTGTGTCAAATTGGCTGGGTCATGATTCTTGGTGTTTATATGTGATCACTCCCGTGATTGAATATGCTGTGAGTAGCCAATCAGTTGAAAGGGAGTTTCCTTGGGGGTGTGGCCTGCATCTGAATATAAACAGACTTTCTGGCTTTTTGTTAGCTCTGGATCCTGCGGCTGCCTCCTGTTTGTCTGACCTAAAGATCTTGGGACTTAAGCTATCAGCTTATCTGCCAGTCTTGGGATTCGTTGATATTCACAGCCTGTGAGCAAGAGCCCTGCTTCCTTACCTGCTGATCTTGGGTTTGCCAGCCCCTAAAGCTGCATGAATTGGGAGAGGCCTCTACCCTGATCCACAGACTTGGGATGTTCCAGCTTCTACAATCGTGTGAGCTGTTTCTTTGATATAAATCTCTCTCTGTATATTTATATGCTTTACTGGTTTTGCTTCTCTAGAGAACCCAGCCTAAGACAGTAAGTAACTTAGCCCCTCTCTGCCTTGGTCCTCCTGTGTGTACAGTAAGGATTATAATCGTTGGAGGGAGGCATCAGTTAATGTAAGTAAAGTGCATAGAACAGAGCCTGGCACACAGTGAGCCAATATACATATATTTACCTTCACTGAAGCCACTTTTTGAAGGTACAACCTTTATTTATGCCCTACAAAAACCAGAGTTCTGCAGAAGTCTCTTTGGAAAATGCAGCCCTAGGAGGAAAGACTGTTTTGAAGGAACCCAGACTATGTCAGTGGGGTACTTGGTGGTGCAAATGGTTAAGTGCTCGGCTACTAACCAAAAGGTTGGTGGTTCAAACCTACCCAAAGAGTAGAACTGTTCTCTATAAGGTTTTCAATGGCTGATTTCTTGGAAGTAGATCACCAGGCCTTTCTTCCAAGGCACCTTTGGGTGGACTCCAACCAAAAACCTTTGGGTTAGCAGCTGAATTCATTAACCAATGTACCAGCCAGAGATTCCTAAAACATATCAAACCAAACAAAACACATTGCCATCAAGTTGATTTTGACTTATAGCAACTCTATAGGACAGAGTAGAATTACCCTATAGGTTTTCCAAGGCTGTAATCCTTATGGAAGCTGATTGCCACATCTTTCTCCTCTGGAGTGGCTGGTGGGTTTGAACCACTGACGTTTTGGTTAGCAGCCACCACCAGGGCTCCTTTAAAACAATACACTGCATATTACTTGCCTCACAGTTTGTGTGGATCAGGAACCTGGGCTTAGGGTCCTCTGCTTCGGGTCTCACAAGGCTATACACAGGGTGTTGATCAAGGCAGAGTTCTCATCTGGAGGCTTGACTGGGGTGGATCTGCTTCCCAGCTTACATGTTTGTTGGCTGAATGTAGTTCCCTGCAGTTGTAGGACAGAGAGCCTCAGATATTTGCTGAATGTCAGCTTCAGGCTTCTTTAGCTCCTAGAGGCTGCCTGCAGTTTTTTGCCAGGTGGGCTTTCTGACATAGCAGTTTGCTTCCTCACAATCAGCAAGGGAGGGAGAGAGACCCCGCATGGGTGCTACAACAGTATGTGATGTAATCATGGAATCACACACGTAATCACAACCTCCCATCACCTTTGCTGGGTTCTGTTGGCCGAAGCAAGGCTCAGGTCCTACCCACACGGAGGGGGTAGTGTGAACATGACAGTATGAACACCAGGAGGCAGAGATCATGGGGATCGCCCTAGAGTCTGTCTACTAACCCTAAAAAAATCCCCAAAAAACAAAAACCAAACCTGCTGCCATTGAGTCGATTCCAACTCATAGCGACCCTATAGGACGGAGGAGAACTGCCCCATAGGGTTTCCAAGGAGCGGCTGGTGGATTCAAACTGCCAGCCTTTTGGTTAACAGCCATACTCTTAACCACTCTGCCACCAGGGCTCCACTACCATCCTACAAAAACATCACCTCCTCCCTGAAGCCTTCCCAGATGATCCTGAAGAGAATTTGTTCCTGTCCTTCAGGGCTTCCATGGCAATGCTTGTTCATTAGTGTAAACAGCTGGCTATTCTGAGTTCACATCTGACAAAGGTAGACAGGTAGTTCAGAGACTTTTCCCCTTTTGATTTGCTGTTTTCCATTCTTGCAGCTCAAATTTGGCTCAATAGCTTTAAAGTGAGGCCTTTCGCCAGTCAGTTGCCCGTAGCCACCTTCTGGTATAAACAGTTCATCAGGAACGAGAAGTAGTTCTGCACAAGCTCCTGCCTCGTCACACGTCCCCTGTCCTTTCCTGGGCCCTGGGTCCCTGGTGAGCCCTGATGCATGAGTCATCTTCGTCTTCCAGTGGGGCTCTGCGAGGGGGTGGGACAGCTCAGACAACGGATGAGCAATAAAAGCACAAACTGGGATGCTGCTGAGCGTGACAGACAAGGTCAAGGTCAAGGACCCTTGCTTCCTCTGTCCCCTTTGTTTCCAGCTGCCTCCTTCACACTCCCCTGAAGCCTGCCTCCCTCTCTTCAAACATTTCTTAATAATCCGTAATTTTGTGAAAGGGATAAAGGATAAGAGGAACCTGCAAGGTAACTGGATTTACATATGAATGTTGCATTTTCATTTTAATTTTGACAAAGTGTAAAGGTTGCTAATAAAAGCATCATTACTGCCTCAGTGTGTCTTTGATGGACTATGGAACAGATTGTTAAGATACGGAGACTCAGCCAGGGTCACCGTTTTACCAGGAGCTATCGTTCATCCTTTAACAAAAAAAGGAATGCCATGGCAATTAAAAAAAAAAAAAAAAAGGGTTAAAAAAAAAAAAAGAAATGGCATTATTTTCAAGGAAGTTGTGGTCATTGTGAGTACTTGGGAGAGGGACTGAGCTGTGGTCTGCTCAGGACAGACTTCGTGTTTACCGAGACTTGCACGTGGTCATGTGGCTGAATCCCTTGATGGCCACGGAGCCTCTGTGGATCATTCAGCGGAGGAGGCCTTGCATCAACCCTGTGGGCAAGCAGGTCAGGGGCAGCGACTCAGGGAAGCTGAGCTGCCATGAGGAGTAGGATTAAACCCTGGCTTCCCTCTAGAGCTGATGCTGTTTAAGAAGAGACGTGAATGGATGTGGCAACCAGCTAGCTGTGGGGCATGAGGGGGAGGGCAGGGTCCAGGAAGACTCCCAGCTGTGCTTGGGCATGAGCTGCCTCTTCTGGGGGTGCAAGGGGAGCGAGGTGTCTAATAAAGCTGAGCAAGTAGAGGAGCCCACAGTGTTGGCCTCTGGTATGTTCTTACCGCCTTGGGCCACATCTGAAGGCAGCATGACACGTTGACACGTAGAAGGAGCTGGGGCTAAAATTCCACCTGCTGCCCACTTGCTGTGTGACCTTAGGCAAGTCATGCCACCTCTCTGGGCCCCAGTTTCTAAACTGGGTGAGACCAGAGTCTTTCCACCAGTGCTCTGTGGAGCCCTGGCCATTCGGTGGAGAGACTCAACGTGGCGCCAGCTGTGGTGTCACCTGGCAAGCTTCTTCAGTCAGAGCAGAGTTGCTTTTGCCTGTGCTATTTAAGATTTCGTTTGAAGAAAGGGCTTGGTGGGGGTGAGGGTGGGTAAAAGAATGTTGAAAAGCAGGGTTGGATGATTTCTGAAGACCCTTCTAGTGTTATGATTTTCTATTATTTAATAAGTTGACAATTTGTAACAATAGGTGAAGCTTCCTATTGGTGTGAGCGTGTGTGTGTGTGTGTGTGTGTGTGTGTGTGTGTGTGTGTGTGTATGCGGGTGTGCAGTTTTTGCAAACAAAAGACTATTTTTCTGCTGGCTCTTATTAACATTTCAGAGCTGTTTTGTCTTTATTCTTATCTGATCTCCCACGGGCAATGAATGGCTCTTAAATGTTGGTATTGTGCTCGCCAGTTTTACTTTTCACTTATATTAGGTTTTTTTTTTTTTTTTTAAGTTCTTCTTGTTGGAGCCTTTTGGGTCCCTGAAGATGCGATGAGATGGAGAATCTTATGGATGGGATGTCCAGTCATTAATAGCTTTCACTGCATCAAAGGATGGTTGCTAGACTTCTTTCTTAGTTCTGATCATCTCTGAATGGCTTATAGGTCCCTTAGGAATGAGGAAACTGAGGCACTGGAGGTAAGATGACCAGCCACCAAAGCCTCACACTGAAACACTCCTCTGGTCCTATTGGACCCTCGGTCTCTCCTTTTATTGATCTGTGACTAGCTGTTTCTGTGCCAGTTTAATGTCTGTCTGCCGATTCCTTATATAAACAATCTCTTTTTGTTGTGAAGGATCACCCCTTAATTACAGGTGTTGAAGTTCACATGTTAATTAAATTGTGAGTCAGCCTGGCGGAATATCTCACATAGGATTCCACCGATATTATTTCTTTTATTAATAAAAGTATGAGTCTGGTAAGCAAGGAACCTGGGTTTTAGAAAGAAATATATCTGCTTGATGTCAAGAATAACTTATTTTGAATAAAGCTTAATTTTTTTCTCCATTATAAAAGTAAATAGGTACCTGCTAAGGATTTATTATCCAGAACATATAAAACTCCTACAACATAACAACAAAAAGATAAACAAACAACCCAATCAAGAAATGGGCAATGGGCTTGAATAGGCATTTCACCAAGAAGGTATGCAAATGGCCAATAAGCCCAGGAAAAGATGCTCAGCATCTTAGTCATTAGACAAATGCAGATCAAAAGCACAAGCAGATACCACTTCTCACTCACCAGGATGGCTAGGAACCCTGTTGGTGCTGAGGTCAGTCTCTAGGCTGCCAATCAAAAGGTCAGCAGTTCCAACACACTGGCAGTTTGTGGGAGAAACGACCTGGCGATTTGCTCCATGAGGATTACAGCCTAGGAAACCCTATGGGGCAATGCTACTCAGTCACATGGAATCGCTATGAGTTGGAACTGACCAGATGACACAGAACAATAACAACAGGATGGCTGTTATCAGAGAAACAGAAGATAACAAGTGTTGGTGAAGATATGGAGAAATTGGTGTCCTCATGCATCGCTGATGGGATTGTAAAACGGAGCAGCCGCTGTGGGAAACAGTTTAGCATTTCCCCAAAAGTTAGATGTAGAGTTACAACACGACGCAGCAATTCCACTTCTAGGTATATGCACATAGGACTTGAAAGCAGGGACTCAAACAGATGCTTGTCCACCAATGTTCACTGCAGCATTGTTCACATTAGCCAAAAGATGGAAACAACCCAAGTGTCCATCAACAGATGAGCGGATAAACAAAACGTGATCTATTCATACAATGGAGAATTATTCAGCCACAAAGAGAAATGAAGTCCTGATATTTACTACAGCATGGATGAAACTTGGAAATGCGAGTCTGAGTGAAGTAAGTCGGACACAAAAGGACAAATATTGTATGATCCCATGTGTATGAAATACCTAGAATAGGCAAATGCATAAAGACCAAAGTTTATTAGTGGTTCCCAGAGGTGGGTAGCAGGGCACGTTGAGAGTTACTGCTTAAGGGGTGCTGACTTTCCAGTAAAGTTGATGAAAAATTTGGAAATGGAGAGTGGTGATGGTTGCACAACATGGCGAACGTAATTAATGTCACTCAGTTGTACACATAAAAATGATTGAATGGCAAATTTTTAGCATAATACATTCTTTGTTATTGTTAGGTGCTGCTGAGTCAGCTCCGATTCATAGTGACCCCATGTATAACACAACGAAAACTGCCCGGTCCTGTGCCGTCCTCACAATCATTGCTATGTTTGAGCCCATTGTTGCAGCCACTGTGTCAATTCATTTCATTGAGGGTCTTCCCCATTTTCACTAACCCTCTACTTAGCAAGCATGATGTCCTTCTCCAGGGATTGGTCGCTCTTGATAACATGTCCAAAGTAAGTGAGACAAAGTCTCGCCATTCTAGCTTCTAAGGAACATTCTGGCTGCAATTCCTCCAAGATAGATTTGTTTGTTCTTCTGGCAGTCCATAGTATATTCAATATTCTTCACCAATACCACAGTTCAAACACATCAATTCTTCCATCTTCCTTTTTCATGTCCAGCTTTTGCATGCATAGAGGCAACTGAGAAGACCATGGCTAAGGTCAGGCACACCTTAATCATCAAAATGGCATCTTTGCTTTTTAAGATTTTAAAGAGGTCTTTTGCAGCAGATTTGCCCAATGCAATACGTCTTTTTTATTTCTTGACTGCTGCTTCCGTGGGTGTTGATTGTTGATCCAAGTAAAATGAAATCCTTGACAACTTCAATATTTTCTCTATTTATCATATTTATTGGTCTAGTTGTGAGGATTTTTTGTTTTCTTTCCGTTGAGGTGTAATCCGTACTGACGGCCGTAGTTCACCCTGTATGAATTTGCTGGTATTTGAAATAACGGTGGCAAAGGTTCCAACATCACAGCAACATCCAAGCCTCAAAGTATGACAAACGGACACACAGGTGGTGGATAATATATTCTACCACAATAAGATAGAAAAAGTAAATAGATGTTCATTATGGAAAATTTAAAAAATACCACAAGGACTAAAATGCTTATAAGCACCTCTTATACTGCCGTTCATTGATTAAAAACTTCCTCTTTTAGTATTTCTTTGTAATCTTTTTCTACGTATATATGCCATAGTTAAGGAGCCTGGTAGCTCAGTGGTTAAAGCATTTGGCTGCTAAGTGAAGGGTTAGCAGTTTGAACCCACCCAGCTGTTCTGTTGGAGAAAATACTTGGAGATCTGCTTCCTTAAAGATTACAGCCTTGGAAACCCTATGGGGCAGTTCTACATTAATGAACATCAATCACAGTCTTCCATGTATATTTGCTCACCATTCCGTCTGAAATATTTGTTCCCATCTGTCCCAACTAGGTCGTGGCTTCCCAACAGTGCCACCTGCCCAAGGATGGTGTGAACTCATGGGACACACAGAGTGCCCTCCGGCAGAGGCTGTATCACACCTTGACAGTGAGGGCATGGGGATGCTGGGAGCAGAGGGAGGGGTTATCACAGGTCATGGTCAAGGTTCTGCTGACCATGGTCCCCAGGGTTCACACAGCCTTTGCCACCACGGCCTCCCCAAGAAACTGGTACCATGTCCCCACATCTTCCTGAGGTCTCACCCATCAGATGAGGGAAGTCGTGCCCCACCTCCGATTTCCCCAAGGTAAGGTCAGAGCCCATGGGATGCTATAGCTATCCACTGGGAAGCATCCAAAGCCCCTTATTTATAGATGTCCAGGCTTCTCAGAGCGGGGCGTGTTGAACCCAACCCTCCAATCACTAAAGCGTTTCTTCAATGTCATTCTCATCTCCACCAACGTGAGCTTCCTGCCTAGAGTACTGTGTGACTCTGAGGCTGATTAAACCATCCCTAAAAAGAAGGGGATGGACATTTACTGCATACATCCAATGTGGGAGCGTTACACATGACTTTCCTATGCCCAGGACACCTCTGCACTGTAGAACGGCCACGCCGTGGCAGATGAAGTGGCTGAGACCAGAAGGCTGAGGAATGATGTCAGGGTCACCCAGTTAGATCCTGGTGGAACTGAGATTTGAACGACGTCTATGCGGCTGCAAAATCTGTTCTCTTGCATCTCTATCACGTGGCCTCTGAGCTGACAGGACCTGCGTTGGAAGGAGTGAGCCCTTTGCTTCAATTCACCTGGCTGTACCCCCAAAGGGCTCACCCTGAGGTGATGAACCATAGCTTTATTCTTCCTTCCACTTTGCTCATCAGAAGCTGGACCTGCAATCTCAAGGGACTGGCTTCTTACAGAGGTGTGCCTTTAGGTCTGCAAAGGCTTTGCTGGCAGGAGGAGACAAAAAAAAACAAAAAAACAAAAGAACAAAAAACAAACCTCTTTGCTGTCTAGTCGATTCTGACTCATGGAAGCAGCTGTGAAGTTTGTACTTGAACTTGAATCGTGTCTGCTGACCTGGTAACACTGTGGCTTGGCAGTTTAGTATGACTTTAGGGGCACAGATGCCTAAGGATTGGGGAGAATGTGACACGGTCACTCTGAGGTTTAGGTACTTAATGCGCCGTTAACGATATGAGACCCAGGGATTCTGATGGCCTCTTCAAGGGCTGCGAGACCTCGGCCTCAGTCACTCTCTTCTGGGGCAGGTGCCGGAGCAGCCTCTCCTCTCTCTAAGGTGTCTGTGGGGGTGGGGAGGAGGAGGATAGCTCTCTCTTCTGTCTCTGGAGGCCTGAGATCACATGCCTACTCTGGGACCCTCCATCTCTGTGGCTCCAGGCAATTTCTTTAACTTCCCCACATGGCAGGTAAGTTCCTTGAACTAAAATGGGGCTAATACTCACCACAGAGAAGGGCTGTGAGAATTCCCCACGATAATGGTATGTAGAGCTTTGTAAACTCCAGCGTTTACCACACAAACGTGGTTAATATTATCCCCCCCAGTCTTTTTGCTCCTGCCAGAGAGAAAATACCACACACACACGCGCACACACACTCACACACACGCACACACCCCC
>NW_004443981.1:13328414-13370116 GCF_000243295.1 Trichechus manatus latirostris
CCCCACTCTTCAGCATTCTAGCTTTCGGATCTCTGTTCCTATGAACTCTTCTGCTGAAATACCCTTCTGTCCGCACAGCGCTGCCTGTTTTCCCATGCTGCTTCCTCCACAAAGCCCTCCTGGGTTGCCGGCTGCTCATGGGTGAGGGGACTGAGCCCCAGACTGCCCCAGGACTCTCGGTCTCACCTGTGCTCACTCTGTGATCCCAGGCGAGCCACCTACGCAGCGCCTGCTTCACTCACGAGCAGTTGCTCATGCACCCATCCCTTCATTCATTCACTCACCCATCCCTTCATTCATTCACTCACCCATCCCTTCATTCATTCACTCACCCATCCCTTCATTCATTCACTCACCCATCCCTTCATTCACTCACTCACCCATCCCTTCATTCATTCGCTCACCCATTCCTTCATCCACTCGCCCCCTCATCTGTTCCCTTGCGGTTTGCATTGTGCTGTTGTTAGGTGTTCCCAAGTCGGCTCCGACTCACGGCGGCCCCACGTAAAGAAACATTGCTTGATCCTGTGCCATCTTTGTGATCGTCGATACATTTGAGTGCATCATGGTGTCCTCTGTGTATTTTGACTGCCTTCCAACCTTGGGGGTTCGTCTTCCCGCAATAGATCAAACACTATTCTATTGTGAGCCATTGGGTTTTCACTGGCCGATTTTCAGAAGTAGATCACTAACGCTTTCTTTCCAGTCTGTCTTAGTCTGCAAGCTCTGCTGAAACCTGTCCACCATGGGTGGTGACTTTGCCTGTATTTGAAATACCAGTGACATAGCTTCCAGCATCACAGCAACATGAAAGCCACCACAGCATGACCAAGTGACAGATGCTAGAGCTTCCTATGGAGCTTCCGGGGAAGGAAGTCTGGACCCCACTGCCCCTCGGGAAGACTGAACATACTTTTGGTGAACACTTGGGTTCCAGAACCATCCCAGTTACCCTGGAACGCCTGTCTCCTCTGTCGCACATCTCTATCCTTGGGGCCAGCCTGGAACGTTCCCTAATTCCTGGATTTGATCATAACAACCAACTTGGAAACATTTGGCCGCCAGGGCTGCTCGGTGTGTTGGGTCTGGAGTAATCGAAGGGTTAGATCTGCACATCTCCTTGGAGGGCTGTGTGTCTCAGTGCAAGTAACAGGTTCAATATTAATCTTTATTTCCAGGGAAATAATTAGTGTTAAGTGAACTGTGATTTTTATCTCTAGTTATTTCTCATGTGCTAATTTAAGCAGCAAGGAAAATGTTCTGTGTTGGCTGAATCCAGGGCTGCACAGACATATTCCAACAGAAGAAGAAAAGCAGTGGCGGGTGGGGGGAGACGCAGACCACCCATTCAACAGGGGATTGAATTCCAGCATGCCAAGAGTCTCCAGCTGTGGGGAAAATTGTCCTTCCTGTCATAGGCCCCTCTAAGCGGGACCAGCCCACCCATGCACTTGTGTGCTGAAGCTTGGGAAAGACAAAAAAAGCCAAAACCCAGCCTTGGGCATGACCTCTTGCCTCTGGAATCCATGGTGTCTTCTTTGCTCTCACACTCCAGCTCCAACGTGCCCTCCTGGTTCTCCGGTCCCCTGTTCAAATTTCAGTCTTGGAACTGGATTCTTGTCGCCTGCATCCCGGGCTGGAAACCCACCTGGGAACAGCTTGTCTGCCTTGATCTTAGCTTTCTCCTCTCCAGAACGCATCTTTGTTCATTATCCCTTCTTGATGTGACTCATGGGAATGGCCCACCAGACCAGCTGTTCCTGCAGGGCTCCTTGGTCCTTATCCCACCTCACTTATGAAAAGTGTGGCCATTTATTGACAATTCTCCATGTGCCAAGGGCTTCATGCCTGCGAGATCTCTTAATCCTCATTATCCCCCATTTTACAGATGAGAATATCAAGTCTTTGAGAGGTTGTCTGGCCCACCCAAGCGGGAGGACTAGGGCTGGAATTTAGATTGTATAACTTCAAATACCACGCTCTTAATCATCGTTTGAACTGGATAAAAATGAAGGCGATTTCTGGTGGGATCCCAGCATAGGCACTGATGAATTTGGGGAGAGAAGGAGGAAACATCTCTGATCTTGGAACTGAAGTTGGAGAGTAAAACCTGCTCTATCACTAGGAATGCACACGTTCATTTATTACTCAAAAAGTGCCTCCATTTCTGTCTGGGTGACCTTGGACCAGTGATTTAACTTCTCTAAATCTCACATTTCTTATCTGTTAATTGACCATAGCAACGGGGCTCATTTCATTGAGCTGCTGTGGACATTACACGATCAGATACATGTGAAGTGTACAGTACAGAATTCTACACGAAGGAAGTAGTACTTCAGTGATGGCTATTATGACTACAATGCTATGATGGTTAGGGTTGTGTGTCAACTTGGCTGGGCCACGATGCTCAGAGGTTTGGCAGTTACGATGTAGTTTGACAGTTGTATAGTGATGTGATCACCTCCATGATGGGATCTGCTGTGAGTAGCCCATCGGCTGATAGGGAGTTTCCTTGGGGGTGTGGCCTGCATCCAATATAGATGGACTTTCTGGAAAGTCTCGCTGGCTTTTACTAGCTATGGATCTTGCAGCTGGCTCCTGTTCATCTGACTTGCGGCTCTTGGGACATGAGCTAGCAGCTCACCTGCCAATCTTGGGATTTGTCAGCCTTCATGGTCTGGATCTTGGGTTCACCAGGCCTTGCAGTTATGTGAATTGGGAGAAGCCTCCTGCCTGACCTACAGATTTGGGACTTTCCAGTCTCTACAACCACGTGAGCCATTTCCTTGATATATATATATATATCTCTTTCTGTCTCTCTCTCTTTCCTCTTTACATTGAATTTAATGTAAACTTTTGTTTAAATTATTTGTTTTTCTTAATAGTTACTGGCAATTCCTGTGGACAAATCTGTTAAGCTCTATAGAAGAGAAACTTGGAGTAATCAGTTTGATCTTTCAGATAATTTCATCTCTCAGGTAAGTTTTGTAAATGACACTTTCAGTAGGCAAATGACACTTTGTAAATGACACTTTCAGAGAACCCAACCTAAGACAAATGCATTCATTTGTTCACTTTCATTCATTCATTCATTCACCCACAAACCATCAGGGAGCATCTGCTTGGTGGCAAACTTAAGAAACTATCTATCTTATATGAAGAGGACATGACTATGTATAATTTGTGTAGAAATGATGGAGATAGGACCAGGGTGTGATGGAGCAAGGAATGGGGCTCAGCTAACTCGGGAGCTCAGAGAAAACTTCCTGGAAGAAGTGACACTTGAGTAGTGTCTGGAAGAAATTGCCCAGTTGAAGAAGAGAAGAAATGGTGCTCCTGGAAGAAGAAATCACACATTTGAGTGTGTGGAGAAGGAAAACAACATGGCACCTTTGAGTGACGTGCTCAGTTGAGTGTGATGGAATGAAGGCTCGTATGAGAGGATGGCAGGAATGAGGCTGGGGTCTCCATTCTGAGCTCTCACGCATGGTTCATCATCTCTCCTGCAACGCCAAGGGACAGGATGGATGATGGACGGAGGGGGAGGGGCCTGTCTTTTGCTCCTGTGTCCTCTTGGTTCTCCCCTTGGTGGGGAGGGGGCACGTACTCTCTCAAGGCTCTAGGGGAAGATCCTTCTTTGTCTCTCTGGTGTCTGGTAGCCCAGGCGTCCCTTGGCATATAGATACAGCTTCATATGGCATCTTCCCTCTGTCTGTCTCTCTGCATCGCTCCTCCTGTTTTATAAGGACACCACTCAAATGAGATTAGGACCCACCCTACTCCATATGACCTCACATTAACTTAACTCATAACATCCTTAAAGACCCTATTTCCAAACAAGGTCACGTTTACAGGTACCGGGGTTAAGGACTTCAGCATAAATTTTGGGGGACAATTTACTCCATTATACTAAGTATAAACAAATTGGTCTCTTGATTTCTGATTGACCATCCATCATGTGAGAAGAGAACAGGGAGAAGAGAGCCTCTAAAACGTCATTCACATTACGGGTGTGTCCAGAGCCATCCGAGGCCCGTCACCCTGATGGGCAGCCACTGGAGGTCTGTCCGCACTACACTCACCGTCCTCGCTCCAGGGCCCGTCCAGTCCCCATGCTGCGCTCAGCAGGTCTGCAGTGAGTACACGCTGGGTGAGGCCTGGGCATGGTCCCGGGAAGCACAAACACTGTCACCACCTGAGGAAAGGAGTTACTGCTCATCCGAGTTCTGGGAATTCTTTACTCAAGCGAAGGAGCGTGAATGTGGAGAACGATACAGAGAAATGGCCCAGACTCAACAAGAGGAACGTTGAGCTCCAGCTCTGCTTCTGCCACCAGCCAAGGGGGCTTGAGCGGGTTCCTTCCTGCTCGCCTTATGGTGTGCTGGGACTGTCTGTGTGCTCAGAGCCCATCCAGGTTTAATAAACTTGGTCACCAGCACAGCGACAGCACGTCACCCCCGGAACCCTGCCCACCTGCAGGACAAGCCCCTCAGCATTGTCACCCCAGCCCAGAAGCATTAGCCACCCTGCAGTGTGGCATCTGGAAGGCCAGGCCTGTCCGGGCGGCGCTCAGACACGGGACCTTCTGTCTTATCAGCCTGATTGAATTTGTATGGTTCCTTGGGTTTCCTCTGACCCCGAGCTCCCCGGCACCCATCCAGCACCCTGTTGTGCTGGAATCTGCTTCTTGACACCCTGAGAGACCACCTGTTCCAGACCCATCCCCACTGGTCTGACATACTCCTGGCGACCTTCCGGAACCAGGCCTGACACTGCCCAGAGAGTGTGGGCAAGCAGGACACAGTTCTTCAGTTGCTGGTGTTATGTGTGAACCTGTAAAAGGAGGAATGACTGACAGAAGGAGGGAGTGGTGGTGGCAGGCAGGTCCGATGTAGTCCAGTATGGTCAGCTGAGTTGGACTCAGCAAAACCCAAAGTAGGCTCTTCCAACTGCTTTTGCTTTTCATTTTTCAGAAGGGTGTGTGTGGTGTGTGTGTGTGAGAGAGTGTATGTGAGTGTGTTGCGTGAATGTGTTGTATGTGTGTGTGTATGTTGTGTGTATGTGGTAGACAGAATAAACCAAACCAAAACAAATCAAATCAATTGCTGTCAAGTAGATTCTGACTCATGGTGACCCCATGTGTATCAGAGTAGAACTGTGGTCCATAGAGTTTTTCAATAACTGATTTTTTGGAAGTAGGTTGCCTTCTGAGACACCATTTCAGCTTGCAGCTGACCATGCTGTTTGTACCACCCAGGGACTCTGGTAGGCAGAATAAGGGCCCCCAAAATTGCCCACGTCCTAAGCCTCAGAGCCTGTAAATAAGTTAATTTACATGGCAGAGAGGGATTAAGGTTGCAGATGGAATCACGGTTGCTAATCAGCGGACCTTAAAATAGGGAGATGGTCTGGGTTATCGGGGGGTCCGATGTTGTCACAAGGTCCTTAACAGTGGAAGAGGAGGCCAGGACGGGAGGTCAGAGTGAGGCCACGTGAGAAGAACTCTACTTGGCATTGCTGGCTTTGAAGATGGAGGAGGGGACACCAGCCAAAGAACGTGGGTGGCCTCTGTTGTTAGTGTTGTGAGTCAGTTCCGCCTCATAACGATCCTACACGACAGAGTAGAACTGCCTTATAGGGCTTTCTAGGCTGTAATCTTTACCGGAGCAGATCACCAGATCTTTCTCCTGCGGAGTCTCTGGGTAGGTTTGAACCACCAACCTTTCAGTTAACAGTCCAGCACTTAACTGTTGAGCTGCCAGGGTGGCCTCGAGAAGCTGGAAAAGGCAAGGAATGAATTCTGCCCTGGAGCCTCCTGAGAGGAACACTGTGCTGTTGACACCTTGATTTCAGCCCAGTGAGACCCGTGACAGACTTCCCACCTCCAGAGCTGCCAGAGGACACGTTTGTGTTGCTTTAAGATGGTTTTGGTCATTTGGTACAGCAGCAAGAGCAAACAAGTATAGTATGTGAATGCGTGTGAGTGAGTGCCAGGTGTGTGTGTATGTTCATGAGTGTGTGTGTGTGAAAATGAGTGTATGGTTATTGAGTGTGTGTGTGTAGGTGTGTGTGTCATGTATGTGTGTGAGTGCGTGTGAGCGCACGTATCAATGCATGGTGATTGAGCGTGGGTGTGTGTGAATGTAGATGTGTGTTGTGTGTATGTGTGTGAGTGTATGAGAGAGTGTATGAATGGCTGTGTGTAAGTTTATGCATGTGAATGAGTGTGAGTGTGATGTGAGTTTATATGTGTGAATGAGTGAGTGTGATGTGAGTTTATACAAGAGCAAAAATAACTTTTTAAAACACTGTTTCTCACCTTCCCTTGGGGTCCCTGGGTGGTGCAAACACTGAATGTGCTGGCTCGGCTGTGCCCGCCAGCCCCACGACATAGAGGGGAGGCAGTTCTCAGAGGACAAAAGGCTAGACTCCAAGGCTGCTGGGACAGGGTCCCGTCTGAGGCAGACCCCAGGTCAGTGTTCCCCAGGCTTGTCTGCATCTTCCTGTTTGTTTTTTCTGGCTTCACCTATTGAGGACCCCCACTGGCACCCACATATCAGTCTTGGGCTCCCTTGAAGGTTTGTAGTTGGCTGAATAATAGCCCTCAAGATACCCAGGTCCTAATTCCCCAAACCTGTGAATATTACCTTGTTTGGCAAAAGGGGCTATGCAGATGTGATTAAGTTAGGGATGCTGAGTTGGGGAGATCATTCTGGATTAACTGAGTGGGCCTTAAAGGTAACCACAAGTCTCCTTATAATAAGGAGAAGGAGGGAAATTTGACTACAGAACAAGAAGCAGGAGACGTCACAATGGAAGCAGAGATTGGAGGGACGTGAGGAAGGGTCAGAAGCCAAGGAATGCAGGTGGCTTCCAGAAGCTAGAAAAGGCAAAGAGCTCCAGAAGGAACCTGGAGACACTTTGAAACTGATTATGGACTGCTGACCTCCGAAGTGTAAGAGAAAAGTGTGTGTTGTTTTGAGGCACCAAGGGCGTAGTAATTAGTTACTGCAGCCGGAGGAAGCAAATACAAGGCTTTCAGATAAGGCTGCGTCCAGGGCGTGACAGACGCAGGAATACGGTGGTTTGTAAGGAAACGGTTGCAGTAGTGGGGTGGTGGAATGAGGTGGGCTTTCACTGAGCCACGACTTCATCTATTTCACCAGAACAAGAAATAGATGACGTAGAGCTAAAGACTGGTACTCAGGGGGCTTAGTGTAAGCACTGCTTCTTCCCTAACTGGCTTTGGGAACTTGGCCAAGTTTCCTCCTACTGTGCTCCCCATTTTTCCTTGTCAAGTGAGGGGCAAAGCCTGTGAACCTTGGTGATTTTCCCAGCTCAGTGTGTGGAGGTCAGCAAGATAGTGGTGAAATAACACCAGCTCCAAGTTACCGAGTACCCCCTATGTGCCCTGCCCCGTGAAAGGCGCATTTCACCGACTCATTTACACACTGACTCAGGGGAGTAATTTTTGGTCGGGGCTTACTCTGTGCCATAACGTGAGACCCCTGGGATGTGGGGCTGAGCAGGGCCGGCTCCATCCCTGCCTTCTTGGAACACGTCTTCATCTCTCTAGTCCTCACAGCGACCTTTCTAGACTGGAAACCACTATGTCTTTTCCATTTTGCTTGTCAAGAAAGGGAATCTTGGAGAAGCTAAATAGTTCATCTAAGCTGAAAATGCTTGTAAGCGTTACAACCAACATTTTAATCCGTGTTCTGTTTGAACGCAAAGAATATGTGCTTTCTCTGTTGTCACAGTGGCTCAGCACGCGGAAGAGACGTTCTCTTTCCAGGAGTTGAAAGTGATACTTTTATTTTTTTCTCCTCTAGAAGATACTTTAGAGAAATGTCCAGGGCTTGGTGTAATGTTATATGCTTTTAGACCTAACATATATGAAGGGGTGAACCTTTACAGTAAACTGCAGAGGCTGTTAACACACGTAGTAAGGTTTGATGTCCCAAGCATTCTTAGAGAAATGGACAATAGTAGTAGATGATCAGTCACACCACAACAAAACAGGTGGTGTTGATAGTTAATATTTTGCAGACTTTTGAATCACATATGGAAAAAGGAAATATTAGTTTACTGGAATAATAGTTTACTCGAGTGTGAGTGCACGTGCACGCACACACACACACACACACCCATACACAACCACACCATGTTTGGCCAGGGAAGCCAGATGGTGGGTTGGAGGTTTAGATATGCCAGTTTGCTTAATACCCACAACCACCTAGTCTGGTGGATATTATCCTTATGCTCATTTATAGCTAAGAACATGGTGGCTCATGAGGGCAAATGATACACTCAGGGTTACAGAGCTCATCCTTGTCTTTACCCTCCCGGCCCCACTAGCCAGCTCTTCACTGTTAAGACGTGTATGACTCTATGTCCACACAGGTGTGTGCACACACAGCTATTTGCCTGTGAGTAGTCCATGGGTCCCACTGCTTGTCTGTCACCTTGTCATGCTGTGGTGGCTTGCATGTTGCTGTGATGTTGGGAGCTATGCTACCAGTATTTCAAATACCAGTAGGGTCACCAGAGGTGGACAGGTTTCAGTGGAGCTTCCAGGCTAAGACAGACCAGGAAAAGAAGCCTGGCAATCTACTTCTGAAAATCAGCCCATGTAAACCTGATGGATCACATCAGAACACTGTCTGACTTGCTTGCTTTGGATACATCATCAGGCGGGACCAATCGCTGGAGGAGGACATGGAGTTTGGTGAAGTAGTGGACCAGCCAGGGGAGAGAGACCCTCTGTGAGACAGATCAGCACAGTAGCTGCAATGATGGACTTGAACAGGCCAGTGAGCGTGAGGATGATGCCTGACTGGGCAACTTTTCATTCCATTGTACATCAGGTCGCCATGAGTCAGAGTGGACGGGATGGTACCTAACAACATCAACAACAACAAGACCAACAGTCCGTGGATCAGCCTCAGCAGATGATTGTCAAGGGCCAGAATCCCTGTTGGGGGTTTGAAAGATGGGGGAAAGTCCCTACCTACAACTCTTCTCTGCAAGTGATGCCAGGGAGGATTGGGGGGCAGAGTCTGCGTTCCCGCTGGGTTTACCTGGTCGCCCAGGACAACAGACTTGTAGGCAGCCAAGAAGATCCTCAGCAGTGGAGCGTGACAGTCGACATCAAAGTGAGAATGCCACTCCTTGATCCGGACTTGGCCATACCTGCCAGGGCAGAGCCGCGGATATGACCACCCCAGGAATTCAAAGGCGTTCTTAGAGAGAGCGGACACACACACACGCACACAAACAGCCCCAATGCAAAGCCTTCCTCCTACTTTCAAATGAAAATAAAAGTCTAGACATCCTTTCTTCACAATTCTTCACTGACCTAATTATTCAGATCTGTGATGTCTTCTTTGGTCTTTTCAAAGAACAAGAAGACTAGTTAATTTCACTTAATGGAATAATTGAATGTCATAATTGTTTTTTACATTTCAGCACGAATGTTTGAGTTAAGCTGTGTGCACCCTCTCTCCCTGTCTAGAGCTCTTAATCACCAGGCTGCTCAAAGGGGCCTTTCTGTTCCATCTTGTTGTTTCCTAACTGGACTGTCTGGGTTGGCTTCTGGCAGCCTGCGTGTTCTGGGAGGGGGCCGGGGGGAGTGGCAGTTAATGACTGTTTTGGTCTTGGATGTTCTGATCTCTCTCTAATTCATTATTTGTCAGGCATGAGAGGCACCCTGAGCAGGAGCGTGAACAATGCCTTTCTGTTCTGTCTTGCTCTCTCTCCTTCTCTCCTTTCCTTCTCCCACTTTCTGCGTTTTGGATTGGAGAACAGAGTCGTGCACAATGCCAGGCGCGAGACACCATTGTAGACAATGTTATTCGCTGTAGTCTCTTTTTATTCTATCAACAGCCAGCTGCTGTCGAGAACGAAACGTGGCCCTGACCTGTGCCACCCTTACAATTGTTGGCGTGTTTGAGTCCATTGTTGTGGCAAATCCATCTCGCCGAGGGTCTCCTTCACCCTGGCTGACTTTCTGCTCCACCAAACATGATATTTTCCTCTAGCAATTGATCCCTTCTGAGAACGTGGCCGAAGCAAGTCATTTGGACAATGTTCTGTCGTGATTCATTGGCTAATTTTTGGAAGTAGATCACCAAGTCCTTCATCCTAGTCTGTCTTAGTCTGGAAGCTCTGCTGAAACCTGCCCACCATGGGTGACCTTGATGGCATATGAAATACCAGAGGCAGCTTCCAGCATCACAGCAACACGCAAGCCACCACAGTATGACAGACTGACAGCCGTGTGGTGGATGAATGGCTAAAAATGATACTAATAGGTTCATTCATTTATTTGATCGTTCATTGAATAGCTATTGAGAGATTACTGTATGTCAGAGGCTTGTGTTCTGGTCCCCTGGTTACCAGCAGGGAAAGGAGAGTACTGGAAGTGGAACAACCAGAAAACAATTGAAGAGAATGTTGATACCTTGTGAAAAATGTAACAAATGTTGTTGATCGATTTGTGTGGAAATTGTCAAATGGGAACCTAAAGTACCGTGTAAACTTTCACCAAAAACACAAGAAAATATTTTTTTAAAAAAAAAGCAACCCACAATGCTTCTCTTTTTTCTGCCCACCACCTGTCTGGCAGTTTGTTGTTCTGTGGTGGCTTGCATGTTGCGCTGCCACTGTTATTTCAAATACCAGCAGGGTCACCCATGGCTGGCAGGTTTTAGTGGAGCTTCCAGACTAAGACAGACTAGGAAGAAGACTAACAAGTTTCCCTGCCCCTTATTTTCTCATCTTTGCTTTAGATTAAATGTTGACCTTTTTGATGTATACAGATTTTTTTTTTTTTTAATCAGAGCACTGATCCGACAGGTAATATCCTTTATCCTGAGTGTTACTCTGCTTTTCTGCTAAAAGGTGGGCATAGTTTTGGTTCAAGGTTTATAGAGTGTCTAAGGGAGTCCCCTGGTCTCAGGTGGTCCAGTTAGCCTGGGCTTTTTTAAGAATCTGAGTTTCTTTCTGCATTTTTCTCTCATTTTATCCAGGTTGATCTATTGTGACCCTGGTCAGATTGGCCAGTGGTGGTAGCCAGGTACCATCTAGTTCTTCTGGTCTCAGGTTGGTTTAGGTCAGGGCTCGTGTAGATGATCAGCCTTGTAGACTTGTTTCTTCTCTGAGATTTTGGTTCTCTTCTTACTCTTTTGCTCCTGACGAGTAGAGACCAATAGTTGTATCTTAGATGGCCACTTGCAAGCTTTTCAGCCCCCAGATGCTACTCACTTCACTAGAGCATTGTGGGTTTTTGAGCTGAGTAACTGATTGGTGTTGTTAAGTAAGTTTGGGGAGGCAAGGTGTATTAGTCAGGGTGAGGTGGGTTATGCTGTGGTAACAAATAAACCCCAAAATCTCAATGTCTTAATACAACAAAGGCTGACGGTGCAAAGTCCCCCTCATGCAGTTGCACCTTCAGACTTGAGTGACCTCAGTCAGTGCAGCAAGGGGTCTCGTGCCCTTGATTGCACACAATGGTCCAGAAGTGACCCACACAACTTCTGCTCTCAGTCCACTGGCCAGAACAAGTCACAGCCCTGCCAGACAGAGGAGGGGGACAAATTGTGTGCCAGGAAGTGGGGTGAGCCAGAGCTTTGTGAGTCTGGATGATGCCTGCTGCTCCAGGTGAAGAGCGTGGCTGGATGGGCAGAGAAAGCGCTTTGCCTCACACATGTGAAGTATGAGATGTCTGGAGGATAAGTGGACTAGGATGGAAGAGCCTGGACTCAGGGAGAAAGGCTGGGGCTGGATATAGACATTTAGCATTATTAGTGGATATGTTTTACTCTATTTCAGGTCCTTGTTCTGCATTGTGAATGCAGAGATGAGAAGCACACAATTCTTACCCTTCAGGAATTTGTTTAAAGGACATGTAATATTTGCATAGGTGGCAGTGGTGACTTCAGTGGTAGAACACTCCCCTTCCATGTGGGAGACTCAGGTTTGATTTCTGGCCAATGCACCTCATGCACAGCCACCACCCATCTGTCAGTGGAGGCTTGTGTGTTGCTAGGATGCTGAACAGGTTTCAGGGGAGCTTTCAGACTAAGACGGACTAGAAAGAAAGACCTGGTGATCTACTTCCAAAAATCAGCCAGTGAAAACCCTGTGGATCACAACGGTCCAATCCATAGTTGATCATGGGGATGGTGCAGGATCAGGCAGCATTTTGTTCTGTTGCACATGGGGTCACCAAGTGTTGGGGGTGACTTGATGGCAGCTAACAACAACCACCGTATTCACATCCATAGCAACTTTAGTACTTCCTAAAGAATGGCCAGATTGTCTTTACCTTGTCTTTACATCCACACACTCCCAAAACAACCATTCTTTCACCCAACAAAAATTTCCTGAGCATCTACAATGTTCTAGGAACAGAATGCTTCCATGATTCCATGAATATCCTATGCACTTCTTGCCTCTGAACTTTTGTTAATTCTGTCCTTTTTGTTGTGTGTTTTTTGTCCCTCCATCTGCCTGGAAAACTCCTATGCACTCTTCAAAGCCCGACTCGAGATATTTGCCATTGTGAAGCCTTTGCTGGCATCCCGCTCGTCTCCCCAGATAAAGTCAGCTGCTCCCTCCTCTGCACACCCCGGACAATTGGTAAAACTCTTTATTCTAGTATCTGACTCATGATCTCTCATTTGTTTACCTGCTGGTCTCCCCACCAGACCTGGAAATATACAAGGAGTGACTCATTCATTCAGTTAGCAAACAAAAAGCTATGGGCCGTGCCATGTGGAGGTTTTGGCAGGGACTGAGTCTCAGTCTTTGTATGTTACCTATGTCTAGCCTAGGGCTGAGCAGGGCTTAGTCATAATAAGGTCCTCCTCCATGGACACCACTCTAAGCCTATACGGTGCTTTGTACTTTACGAAGAACTATTATTTGTCAGTTAGCTACACAGAGGCCAAAATAATCCTTAAAAAAAAAAAAAACTTTACTGAGGTGTAATTTATATATGCAACAATCTTTTTAAAGTGTAAATAAATCATGTCACTCCCTTGTTAAATTTTCTCAGTGGCTTTCCATCTTGCTTATATCATTGCCAGGTCCTTACAATGACCTATCAGGTTCCACAATGACCTGGCCCCAGCTATCTCTCTGACCCATCCCTACCTGTCTCTCCTTTCTTCATGCCGCTTCAGCCAAGCTGGCTTCCTTGCTTTTCCTCAAACTCCCACTATGCTGTCATCTCAGAGCCTTTGCACTTGCCCTCCCATCTGCTGGAACACTCTTCTCCTAGAGGCCCAAGGGTGTGCTCTCTGCCTTCTCACAGGTCTCTGTTCATGGGTGGCCATGCTAGTGCCTTGCTCTGTAGTGGGCATGAATATTCAATGAGATAATTCAAGGAGAGCACTTAGCAGAGTGCCCCACACTTAGCGACAAATGGTAGCTGCTGCCATTGTTGAGATCCTTATGCCATGTGACATGAAGGATTATGGAAGACTGGCTGTCCCAACCTGTTCCTCCTTTCCCTCTTTATTGCAATGGAAGACTTAGAGCTTACGATGTGACATGCCGACAAAAGAATGCTGTGATGTGGGCCAGAGATAGCAGGAGAGCGTGGAGTGAACCCTATGGACTCTTACGGGCTGCTTAGAACCTACCAGGTCTTTCTCACCCACAGTTCCTGAGAAGACAGCTCCTGGCTGATTTCCTTCATCTTACATTGACTGTCCCATCGTTCTGAACTGCTGTAGGTCTTTCTTCTCTCCTCTCTGATAGAGTTGACCATTTCTAACTGCTTGCAGAGATGCTTGCGGCCAAGCCTATCTTCCTCACCAGAACCTAAGCTCCTTTATCACGTCTTTACCAATATACTGTGAACTGCCAAAAGAAGGAACAAATCAGTCTTGGAAGAATCCTCTTTGGAAGCAAGGATGGCAAGACTTTGGATGGCTTACTTTGGATACATCATCAGGAAAGATCAATTGCTAGAAAAGGACATCGTGTTTGGTAAAATAGAGGCCCAACAAAAATGAAAGAAACCCTCAATAAGATGGATTGACACAATAGCTACAACAATGGACTCAAACACACAAATGATTGTAAAGACAGTGCAGCACTGGGCCATGTTCCATTCTGATATACATAAAGTCAACTCAAAGGTGACTACCAATAATGATTCCAGTACCCAGCACAAGACCTAGCACCAGGAGACATAATAAATGAATGAATGAGATAGCCTTCACTCTTCCAGTAGAGGAGTCCTTTGGCTTGAAAGAGCAAAGATTTTTCTTCAGATTGTTAAACTAAGACCAAGGAAGTAGATGCTTTTTCCATTAAAAAATCAGTATTAATCCCAGCTCCATAGACACTATCCATTTCTGCTTTGTTGTCATTTTCCTCTCAAGTAACTCTCACCCACCATTCTCCAACACACTCCTGACACTCTAAATTACCCCTCCCCACTCGTTCCCAGATAGCCCCACATCCTCTCTGTTCCTCAGTTTCTTCATTTCTTCCTCTCTGTTTAACATCTCTCACACGGAAGCCCACTCAAGGTCTCCAGCTGACCAAGGTCCCAAAGGCAGGTCCCACATATTTGCAGCAGATTTAGAAAAGTCATGCACATCTAATTATATAGAGACACCAGCACATTCATTTCCTGGTTTTCACTCATGCAGATGGCAGGAAATTTTGAGAAAATTAACCCTAAAAGATCATAGAACACATTGTCTACATCTGTGGCTGTATTGGATGTGTGATCTTCAGAAAGAAATAATGTAAGGCTTTCTCTAAGGTCTAGGAAACTCATACTCTCCCACCTTGACTTTGCAGTGATCCTAGTTCCCCACTGAACATTCTGGTCAAATTCCACCATCAGAAGGGCCAAGGGATGTCATAGATTCTCTGTGTATCTCAGAATTTTGTCTGTTTTGGAATTTGTTATGGGGACAGAATGAAGTTTATGGAAATGAGCTTTGTAAATGAGAATATATTCATTCAATAAACACTTTATGAATGCCTACCATGTGCTAGTGGAGGCTTGGTGGCGCAGTGGTTAAGTGTTTGGCTGCTAAACAAAAGGTTGGCAATTTGAACCCACCAGCTGCTCCATGTGAGAAAGACGTGGCAGTCGGCTTCGGTAAAGATTACAGCCTTGGAAACCCTATGAAGCAGTTCTACTCTGTCCTACAGGGTCACCATGAGTCAGAACTGACTTCACGGCAATAGGGTTTTTTTTTTTCCCCCACCATGTGCTAGGTATGGTCTTTGAGAAGGTAGAACTTAGCAAAACTCAATCCCTACTGTTAGTACCCCTGCTAGCATTCATGTGAATTAGAGAAAGGGGTGCCTTTTAGGCAGATGTAGCCTGATGCCAGGACACACAGCTTGGCAAGAGAAGCATGGGCTAGATTTCCCTCCTCACTTGGTTCCTTGACTGGATGCCCTTATGCAGTCAGCAACCTGTACAACATATAGGCAGCCCTGCCTGCCATCATTGAGCAGTGTTGGGAATTGATTAGAGGAGCATCTTAGATGTTGTGGGACAAGGAGACAGACTCGGCCTTGCTGCTAGCTCTGTTGCCCACTAACAATATGACTTCGAATGAGATACTTGACATCTCTACACCACACTTTCCTCATCTATAAAATCCAGCTGATAAGACCAATTTCCCCAGATTGTTGCAAGGATCAAGTAGGACAATAAATGTGAAGGCACTCTGATGGCAATGGAGTGAAATGTAAATATGATTGTCTATCCATGTTATTGTTACCACCTATGCTACTGTGTAAATAATGCTATAAATAAATGACTATCTGGTCCAGCGAGAAATCCTATTATCAGTTGGCGGGCTTTGCTTTGGTGGTATTCATTATAACGGGATTTTTCATGGACTCTACTTGCGATGTATGAGCTCCACTTCGTACTCCCTCATGCCTTATGCATATGCACATTGACATAAGGCAAATCATTGTACGAGTAGTTTTAGTCCATTCAACAAGCACTAAGTGAGCCCATACTCTGTTCTAGATCTACTTACATATAGATGATGTAGATATGAATATTATACAAACCTTGCACTAATGGAGACAACGGTCTAGTGAGAGAGACCAATATGGACACAAGCAGATTTAGTACAGGGTAGAAAATGGCAAGTAATAGAAGAATGGAGTAAATATGTGGGAAATTATTCAAGGGAGAGAAGATATATGTGTGTGTGTGTGTGTGTGTATATATATATATATACCCACATATATATATACACATACACACATATGTCTTGTAGAGGGAATAAGAAAGACTTAGTGTAGGAGTGTCATTTAATATGAATTTTAAAGAATGGTTAGGATTTGGGTTTTTGAGGATAGAAAGACAAGCATTTTCCAGGGTCTCAGAAAAGAGAGCAGAGCCCAGCTCTCACATCAAAAGCTACACACAGACCCAGCTGAGTTCTTCATGTACTCTATCAAACTTTGAGTGACAAGATAAAAAGGAGAGAACAGGTCTCAAACTGTAGATAAGAAGGGAAGATGATAGTCTTAGTTAAGTTAGGATGGATGTCAGAGAGCTGTTATCCATTCTCAATCAGAGGAAATAGGTCTGGACAGAGATGCCCTTGTTCAGGATGAGTTATATGAAAAGAAGTAGTCTGGCAACCATGCATAAATACTGCATCGAAAGCCAAGTATAGAAAAAGATTAAAGAGCCTTATGTATAAAATATGGGTGAAGAACCTAGTCATGAAGAAGATATAACATGAGGAACAGAAGAAAATTCCCAGCAACTGCTTTGTTCTATAGAATTACATCATATGGTCATAAGTTATTGAAGCAGGGGCTTAGAGATGAGTCAATAAAATAACAAAATGAGAAGAAAAGCAATATTATAGGGCTAGGAAAACAACTTGAGGATGGAAATAACAGTAGGCCAGAATCAATCAATAAATTAGAAATAACACAGAACATAGAATAATATGGTTGAAATACTGAACTAGGGACATTGCAGAAATGCTTGATATACTCTAAATAAATAAATATTTATGTATTTATAGTCTAAAGAAATTTGAAGAGGAAAGGTAGAGATATTAAATCAATCAGAGGAAAGTGATATATATGGAAGGTAGTCTAAGAAAATGCACTAGAAACTAATCTGTGGCCCTAATATACAGAAACCAGCAAATGGAACAAATATTCACAGACACAATTAAAGGAAAATTTCCCCAATAAAAAAGAAGAAATTAATTCATATTAAAAGGTTACACTACTATACTTTATAAAAAGTCAATAAAGAGCATTTGATATAAAAAAATTCAGCTTAATTTATTGAATATCAAACACAAGTGGAATTCTTCAGACACCTGAGCAGAAAATACAAGTCTCTTATACTAATGCTATTGTTGTTGTTAGGTGCCGTCAAGTTGGTTCTGACTCATAATGACCCTCTGTACAACAGAACGAAACACTACCTGATCCTGCACCATCCTAACAGTTGTTGTTATGCCTGAGCCCATTGTTGCAGCTGCTGTGTCAATCCATCTCATTGAGGGACTTCCTCTTTTTTGCTGACCCTCCACTTCACCAAGCATGATGTCCTTCTCAAGGGATTGGTCCTTCCTGACAACACATCCAAAGTACTTGAGATGAAGTGTTACCATCCTCGCTTCTAAGGAGTATTCTGGTTGTACTTTTTCTCCTATAAGTCTCCTATAAGTGATAAAAATTAAGCTTTAGGTTTTTCCTCCAGCAGCATGTCACAGGGAGCATTGATTATGGAGTTCTGGATGATATGAGATATGAATCAAGAATACTATGCCCAGATAAGTGGTATTTCAGGTAAAGAGTCAACAGGCAATTCTGGAGCATGAAAGAAGTTAGGCAATAAAGTACTGTGAGACCTTAGGGGAAAAGAAAATGATGCTCTATGTCAAAATCCAGTGTCTTAATTTCTTAGTGCTGCTGTAACAGAAATACCACAAGTGGGTGGCTTTAAAGAACAGAAATTTATTTTCTCACAGTTCAGTAGGCCAGCCATCTGAATTCAAGGCCTAATTCTAGGGCAGGGTCTTTCTTTGTCCATTTCACCTTCAATAGCCAGCAATCCTTGGAGCTCCTGAGTTTGTAAATACATCTGCCCCCATCATCAGATGTCTGTCTTCTCCCTGTGTGTGCATCTGGGTCTCTATTGGTCTTTTTATAACTCAGAAGTGATTAGCTTTAAGATACACCCTATGCTGATAGAGCCTCATTAATATAAAAAAGGAAAAACCTCTATTTCCATACAGGATCATATTTACAGGGGTCAGGATTTTAACACATATTTCTGGGGGATGCATTTCAATCCACAACACCCAGAAAACCAAGAGACGAGTGAAAAATGGCACTGAGAGGACTAGTGCAGTCTTCAATACTTAAAGTCAAAGGAAAGATGGATAAAATTCTGAGGGAAAGAAATGTGACTTCCACCCGTAGAATTTACAACTGGACTGAATGCTTGAATGCAGGGACTGAATCCGCTTTTTCTCCTTAGGTATAATGACAAACAAACAAACAAAACAGGAATCATCAATCAAATGGCAGAATCTCAGGTAATAAACCACATACGTGCCTTTCTTGGGAAAAAAAAAAAAACAAACCTCAGCTGACCAAGCAATGAATCAAATGAAGAACTCTACGATGGAGAAGCAGTGGACAAAGGACTGATAATGAGTGCTAAAACTAGGGAGACATTGAATTAACAGTAAAAATTTGTGGAAATTATGGTTACGGAACAGAACATAAATGCTGTAAACACTATTGATATAAAAAATAGTAATATAACTACCAGGGTCAGTGAACTCTTTCTATAAAGGGCCAGTAACTATTTGAGGCTTTATGTGCCTAGTACAGCTGCTGTTGCATAGTCTTCTTATTTATTATTTCATAACTGATCGATAGATTAACTAACTACAGCCCTTTGAAAAGCTGAAGACCATTCTTAGTTCGCATGTCCTAGAAAAACCAGCTGATGGCTGAATCTGGCCCACGTGCTACAGTTTGCTGACCCTATACTAGATCATTGGCCTCTTCCATCATTAAATCTATGGGTCAATATGGTCTTGCATAATGGTCCCATTTTCCCCACTACTGAGTATTGAGGAAAGCCGACAAGGTGGCTTGAAATGGGGGTAGAGAAGAGAACCCTAAGCCAGATCCTAGAACTCCAAGTCAGGGCACATACCACCCTCCATTCCACATGGAGCTCTAGAGCTTGCGCGGACCAATGTGGTAGCCCCCCCACACGTGGCTGTTGAGCACTTGAAATGTTACTAGTTCATTTTGAGTTGTGCTATGTGCATAAGAGTACATGCTGTATTTTGAAGACTTAGCACACAAAAAAAGTAATAACCCATTAATGACGTTTTATGTTGATTACATGTTGAAACAACATTTTGGATATACTAGGTTAAATGAAATATGTTATTAAAATTAATTTTGCCTGTGTCCTTTTACTTTTTTGAAGTGGCTACTAGAAAACTTAAAATCATATATATATGTGTGTGGATTGAGTTGTATTTAGAAACCTTGGTGGCACAGTGGTTAAAGTGCTGGGCTGCTAACTGAAAGGTTGGCAGTTTGAACCCACCAGCCACTCCACAGGAGAAAGATGTGGCATTCTGCTTCTGTAAAGATTTACAGCCTTGGAAACCCTATGGGGCAGTTCTACCCTGTCCTATAAGCTTGCTATGAGTCAAAATTGACTTGAAGGCAACAGGTTTGGTTTTGGTTTACCATACTGTGTACCTTTGTTATGCTGTACCCTTGGCTTAAATAACCCCTGTCCTATCTTCACCAAAGACCAGATGAGTTGTAGGATGACATGATGGACGTCATACATGAAGAAAGCAAAAGGTCATTAAAAAGATAGGAAAGAAAGAATAGACCAAAATAAATACTAGAAGAGACTCTGAAACTTGCTTTTGAAAGTAGAGTAGCTAAAGTAAATGGAAGAATGGGAAGCAAAAGAGCTGAACGGACGATTTCAAAGGGTGCCTCGAGAATACAAAGTAAATATTATAATGAAATGTGCAAAGACTTAGAGTCAGAAAAATAAAAGGGAAAAACACACTCAGCATTTCTGAAGCTGAAGAAAAAATTCAAGCCTTGAGTTGCAATTTTGGAGGATTCTATGGGCAGAGTATTGAATGACCTAGGAAGCATCAAAAGAAGATGGAAGGAGTACAGAGTCACTGTACCATAAAGAATTGGTTGACATTCAGCCATTTCAGGACATAGCATATGATCAAGAACTGGTGGTACTATAAGAAGAAGTCCAAGCTACACTGAAGGCATTGGTGAAAAACAAGACTCTAGGAACTGATGGAATACCAACTGAGATGTTTCAACAAAAGAACGCAATACTGGAAATGCTCACTCATCTATGTCAAGAAATTTGGAAGACAGCCACCTGGCCAACTGACTGGAAGAGATCCATATACATGCCCATTACAAAGAAAAGTGATCTAATGGTATGCAGAATTATCAAACAATATCGTTAATATCACAAGCAGGTAAAATTTTGCTGAAGAAAATTCCAAAAACGGTTGCAGCACTACCTCAACAGGGAACTGCCAGAAGTTCAAGCCAAATTCAGAAGAGGCCGTGGAACAAGAGATATCATTGCTGATGTCAGATGGATCTTGGCTGAAAGTAGAGAATACCATAAAGATGTTTACCTGTGTTCTATTAACTATGCAGAGGCATTTGACCATGTGGATGATAACAAATTATGGGCAACATTGGAAGAATGGGAATTCCAGAACACTTAATTGTGCTCATTTAGAACCTATATATGGATCAAGAAGCAGTTGTTTGAACAGAACAAGGGAATACTTCATGATTTAAAGCTGGAAAAGGTGAGTGGCACTGTTGTGTCCTTTCACCATACTTATTCAATCTGTATGCTGAGCAAATAATTCAAGAAGCTGGATTATATGAAGAAGAATGCAGCATTAGGATTTAAGGAAGACTCATTAACAACCTGCGATATGCAGATGACACAATCTTGCTTGCTGAAAGTGAGGAGAACTTGAAGCACTTACTGATAAAGATCAAACACCACAGCCTTCAGTATGGATTACACCTCAACATAAAGAAAAAAAAAATCCTCACAAGTGGACCTACAAGCAACAGCATAATAAATGAAGAAAAACTGAAGTTGTTAAGGATTTCATTTTATTTGAATTCATAATTAACATCCACGTAAGCAGTAATCAAGAGATCAAGCAACATACTACATTGGGCAAATCTGCTGCAAAAGTGTTGAAAAGCAAAAATGTTACTTTGAGAACTAAGACATGCCTGACCCAAGCCGTGGGATTTTCAATCGCCTCATATACATGCGAAAACTGGACAATGAATAAGGAAGACCAAAGAAGAATTGATGTATTTGAATTACAGGGTTGCCAAAGACCATTGAATATACCACGGACTGCCAGAAGAATGAAAAAACTTGTCTTGGAAGAAGTACAGCAAGAATGCTCCTTAGAAGCAAGGATGGGGAGACTTTGTCTCATGTACTTTGGGCATGTTATCAGGAGAGACCAGTCCCTGGAGAAGGACATCATGCTTGGTAAAGAAGAGGGTTAGCAAAAAAGAGGAAGACCTTCAATGAGATGGACTGACACAGTGGCTGCAGCAATGGGCTCAAATATAGCAACGATTGTGAGGATGGCGCGGGACTGGGCAGCATTTCCTTTTGTAGCGTATAGTGTCACTATGACTCAGAACTGACTTGATGGCATCTAATGACATCAACAGTCTTCACCTTCTTCTCATTCTTTCTACCAGCTCCCAACTGAGATGACTTCCTGCAGGTTTCTTGTTGTTAGTTGCTGTGGAGCCAGCTTCTGCTCATGTCGACCCCACATTCAGCAGAACAAAACGTTGCCTGATCCTGTGTCATCTTTATGATCACTGGAATGCTCACGTCCATTGTTACGATCACCGTGTATTTTGAGTGCCTTCCAGCCTAGGGGGCTCATCTCCCAGCCCTGGATCAGACAGTATTCTGTTGTGATCCATAGGGTTTTCATTGGTTAGTTTTTGGAAGTAGATCACTAGACCTTTCTTCCTAGTCTGTCTTAGTCTTGGAAGCTCTGCTGAAACCTGTCCACCATATGACTTTGCTGGTATTTGATATAACTGTGGCATAGCTTCCAGCCTCATAACAATATGAGAGCCAGCACAGTATTAAAAAATTGACTGATGAGTGGTGGTCAGGCACTTGTACTCCCTTCCTTTTCTGTGTTTCCTGCCACCCTCCCTGCTTTGTCTCTCCTGGTTTAGCTGCTCCTTGAAGGCAGGAGCTGTATCTAATTTGATAGACTGACATAGTTGCTGCATCAATGGGCTCAAATATAGCAATGATTGTGAGGATGGCACAGGACCAGGCAGTGTTTCCTTCTGTTGTACGTGGGATCATTGTGAGTCAGAACCTACTGGACGGCACCTAACAACAACAACATATCTGATTTACCTTAGTAAACCCAGCCATCAGCTCAGACTCTGATCAGCTGACCCTTAGCAATTACTTGATACTTGCGTGAGTGTGTAAAGATAAGGAGAAAGCTTTAACTTTCAAGCACTGAGTGTAAGAAGTCCTTGTAATACAATTCCCCATGTTTGTTGAGAAGTTGCTTTGGAAAGGCCATTTTGGGGTGGGTATCAATTCCCCTGTTCCTGAATGAAGATAGCGCTGCCTGTTTTAATTTGTCTTCCCTCAGAAGCAGACTCTGAGGCAGGGATTTGTGTGCAAGTGGATGGGACATGATCCAGGGAAGCGTATTAGAGGAGTGGGGAAGATGAGGCAGCCTGCGGGGACAGCAAATCAAGATTCATTAATAAGCAAGTTACCACCATGGACAACTGGAGGCTATATCTCCAGGGAACTCAAGGGACATTGCAGAACCCACTTCAGAGCACACCTCCGTGGGGGATGAGGAAACTAGGCAGTTTATTCACTGTCTCCCTGGCTTATTGGTGGAAGGCTACTGGGGGTAGGCATTACTTCCTCAGCACTTCCAGCTTCCCCTCTTCAGGCAAAGGAATGCAGGTGTTGGCAGTTGGAAGCCAAGCTGGTGTACACCAAAGGGTGAGTGTTTACCACAGAGTCACCACCGAGCTACTACACCAAGGCCAGCCATCACCTTTTCTTCCATGTTAATGGAACCTACTTTTGTTTGCAACACCAGTGTGTAAAGGACCTGGCAATGGGTCATATTTGCCTAAGCAAGCTGCAATAATCTGATTCCATTATTTTCTCATTTCCCTTGAAGATCAAGGGTGGTTGTGTGATGCCATTCTGCCACTGATACTGAAAGGAAATACTGTTCTGAAGGGTTCTGGGAAAACATTTGCTTTCCTGGTGACAGGGATTGACCCCTCTGGGACCATGCCCACATCCTTCTTCCAAGCTTGAGTGCAAATATGATATCTAGAGTCACAGCAGTGAAAGGTTTTGAAAGCCACAGTGGTGCAGTGGCTGCGTTGGCCTCTGTGCCTACCTCCACACTCTGGTTAGGTGGAAAAATAAACTATTACTTGAGCACTGTTAGCTTGCTACTACATGACCTGAAAGTACTCCTAACCTATGTCCTTGGAAAAAAATGCAAGATGGGGAAATGGTAGGCGACTGGGGTATTTGTGGGTGGTTGGTGAAAGGTTGATGGTTGGTATCCACCCAGAGGGGCTACAGAAGAAAGGCCTGGGAATCTATTTCTAAAAATTCAGCCATTGCAAACCCTATGGAGTGCAATTATACTCTGCCACACATGGGGCTGACATGAGTAGGAATCAACTCAGCGGCAGCTGGTTGGGGATATTTGTTGAAGGCCACGTACTCCATGATGTGACACTGTAGTGCGGCTCTCTAAATGCTGGAGATGTATGAGTTTCCTCTGGCTGCTGTAATGAATTACCATAAACTTAGTCGGTTAAAACAACACAGATTTATTCTCTTAAGTTCTGGAGACCAGAAGTTTAATCAGGCTTGGTTCCTTCTGGAGGGGACTGCAGGGGAGAATCGGTGTCCTCGCCTTTTCTAAATTCTAGATCTGCCCACATTCCATGGTTTGTGGTCCCCTCCTCCCATCATTCCACCTCTCACTTCACTTCAATCTCTGGCCTCTGTTGTCACATCTCCCACTGTCTGACACTAAATCCTTAGCATCCCTCATATGAGGACCCTGTGACTATACAGAGCCCACCCGGATAATTCAGGATAGTCTCCCCTCTCAAGAGCCTTAACTTGATCACATCTGCAAAATCCCTTTTGCCATGTGAGGTAAGTCACTGTTCTGGGGATTAGGACGTGGACCTCTTTGGGAGGGGGCATTTTTCAGCCAACCACAGGACACGTGAATGGGATTTTTAAAGTTAGGGAACACTGACATGAAGTCCACAGAACAGGTAAATATATAGAGATCGGAACTGAATAGTGGTTCTCAGGGGTGGGAGGAAGGGGGAATGGAGGAGATTATTGTTTAGGAAGCACTGAGATTTTGGTTGTGGGAATGGAAAATTCATCAAAGGACGTTGGTGATGGCTTCACAACATGACTGATGTAATTGATCTCACTGAATTGTACGTGAAAAATGTTGGGTTGGCAGATGTGGTAATATCTATATTTTTACAATTAAAAAAAGTATAATTAAAAAAAATTAAGACATAACAAAATTAGGGAACAGTTGGACCTCATGACTGGACGTTGGAGCTGGGATGGTGTGGCAGCAGAGTCCAGGCATTACACTTGGATGTAAGTGCTCAAGGCAGAGGGAAGCATGGAGTGAGCTGTTGACACAAGGCCTGGAATTGTGGTTTGGGTCAAGTTTAACCGCTGGTGAGTCTCTAAGTGGAGACGGTGGGGGAGGGATGGGCACAGTTGACACCTGGGTTTCACTGTATGTAGGAATGAATGAGTATGCGAATTAATAGTCCCGCCGGACCACCAGATTAGTGCCCTCGTCCTGGCGGCGAGGGGAACAGCAAGTTCCCCCACTACTTTACTCTGCCCCCTCTGCCAGGTGACGCGAGCTTAGGGGCTTGGGGGTGGGGGCGCCCCTCTTCTGACCCTAGGAGTTTGGACAAGCCACTCTGAGCGTGTGCTTGGGACTGGCAGGAGAGGGAGCAGGGAGGTGCTGGGCAGGGAGGCCAGACAGCAAGAGGCCTGGGAATTTGGGCCTGGAACAAAGCCTTCCTGCTCTCTGCACACACAGGCTGCCAAGAATGTCACCCTGCTGGTTCTCTGCCCCTTGGAGCCCTGCTCTGGGCAACGCGGAGGAGCATCAATGGAATGAGAAAATCAACCAAGCCCAAGACAGCCAACTGCCGTCACGTCCACCTCCTCCAGCCCTCGTTCCCACCCCCTCCACCTCTTCCCAGGGACTCAAATATCCTGCCCTCTTCATTCCAGACCTTTACTCACTTGTGCTTGGTTTCTTGAAACAAGGTGGGCATTCTGCAGAAGGGAAGGCATTCGGATTAGTTGAGTGCTCCCGTGGAATAACTGTTCTGGTCCTCGCCTTGGGGAGGAAGTTCAGAGACATTAGATCATCTGCCCAAGATCACACAGGCCGGTAATCGAGGACAGAGGATTCTGGTCTGTCTGGTCCACCCCACACCCTCCCTCTTCTCAGCTATCAGCTGGTCCCTTCCACCTCACAAGCCATCAGTGGACACACACTTGTGGAACAGGCCTATTTTCTCCATCACTAAATAATGGAAAACCCAAAGGCTTAGCTTAAAATAAGGCGGGGGGCTGGGCAGCGAAGCCATGCCAAGACATTTTAAGTCCGACTCGGTGATAAACAGAGATTTGATATTTCTGGATAATTACCAATGAGCACCCTTCCCCTTTAATTATCTTGTGGTCACCCTTTCAAACGTGATTAAAGCTATTCTTCAGGAGATGTGGTTATAGACTGAGTGGGAATCTGGTCTTTCTTGTGGTTTTTATCACAGCAATTAAATCTGGCCGGCTCACAGACTCTGTGGCAGGAGGGGTTTCACCAGGCAAAAAGATCTTCCCCTCCAGGCAGTGTTAAATTTAGGAAAAATATAATTAATTCTATCAGACAGGTATCTGTTATCTATTGTGTAGGCATGAGAGCTTGTGGGCCCCTTTCACTTAACCAGAGCGGCCCACTCACCTTCGCCCGTCTGGGTGTGAGGCCACAGTCTCCCCTGAGGACTCAGGCGCGTCCTCACAGGAAGCCCCCTTCCCATCACCTACCTGACCCCTCCCTTATTCAACACCCAGCAGCTTTCTTTGGAAGTAAAACTGAAAGCACTGGTGTTTGCCAGAACTTTCTCTAATGCTCTCAAAGGTACCATTTAAGTAGGGGGTTGCGTTGAGAAATAGGGACACTCTGAAAAAGTGGAGCAAAGGCCGTTCGAATTGCCCTTGCCCCCCACTCACTGTATGGCCAGGGGAGACCCTCAGTCTCTCGGTGGCTCCTTTATCCCACCTGCGAAATGAGAGGGTTATACCAGATGCCTTCAAAATCCTGTTCAGCTCGGAGTTAGGAATGTAAACCATGGCTCAGTGGAATGAGAGTACCAATTCCTCGATAAAGACATAATGAATATTTTTTCTTAGGTGCTTGCTTTGTGTTGTTGATGTTAAAAGGGGTTTGGGATTCACGTATGATTATGCGCTTTCCTCTCCGCTGGAAGCTTCATTAGCCCTCAGATAAATTTGGGAAGAAGGATTCACAAGCATTATTGAAAAGCTGTACTCATCGGCAGGAGTCCTCAGGTGGCAGAAACAGTTCGGCTGCTAAGGGAAAGGTTGGCAGTTCAAACACACCCAGAGGCGTCTTGGAAGAAAGGTCAAAAGGTCACAGGCTTGAAAACCCTATGGAACAGATCTACTCTGCACATATGGGGTGGCGTGAGTTGGAATCGACTCGATGGCAACGGGTATGGGTACTCATCGGTATTGCCAGTAGGAGCCGGCATTGTGTAGGTGCCCAGAAAACATTTGCTGGAAAACAAAAAGGTGACTTTTGAAAGATGCCAACGATTCAGCATTGTCAGAAGTGTCCACTCCTCTCCCATGAGATCCAGATGGTTTTTTAGAAAATACACACATGTGACTCATCCACTGAATGGGTTTATGATCCTGCTGGCTTGGGCCTTGGGTCCGGAGACTTGGCTGAAGCTTCCATGTCTTTCTTTGATTTTGGTCCCTTCTCTAAACACCACCCTTCTGTCTCAGTTCCCTTTCCTGATAAGCTGGGATAGGTTTACCTGCCAGCTGTCTCACGAGGGTGTTGTGAGGATTAATGAGATAATATTTTTTAAGTACTCAGAGATCTTCTGATGAAAGAGGTTATAAAAATACAAAGTGTCACTATTATTATAATTAAGGGCATTTTTGAGAGCTTTCAAAGTGCGCATTGGGTTATACAGAAGGCAGAGGAGATCCCAACTCTAAGAGTCAACTGCCTATAGGGAAAAACAAGACCGAGGGAGCCTGTGTGTGGCCGAGGTGGTGGCGAGAAGTTGGCACTCAGATTCAGCAGGGAGAAGGGTGTTGAGAAATGAACTCCAAGATAGGGGGCACTAGTGGGCAAATCACCTATGCTAGGAGTTACAGGAAGGTCTGCAAAGATGGCTTCCCATCTGGGCAAGTGAAGCCAAGTAGAGGTAAACTTATGACCCAGTCTCAATTTGGGCATCAAAGCAAAGTACATCCCTGGGTGGCTCTTCTTCCTGTTACTTCACACACACCAGGACCTGCCAAAGGGCACCGCTTGCTCCATTCTTCCACAAACAATGATTCAATTCCATCATATGCCAGGCTCTCTGCCAGGCACCAGGGTTCAAACAAGAAAAGACACAGTCCCTGTCTGCAAAGAGCTTGGAATCTGGTGGGGAAGGCAGGCACAGGCACTGAGTGTTATAGCAGGAAATGGTAGCACTGCAACATGGAGGGAAAGTAGAGGGGATGGTGGGAGAGAAGAAAAGGGTCATTTGGTCCAACTGGGGGAGTCAGAGTAGGTATCCTAGAGGGAATTGTCCCTGAAGTAACTCCTGAAGGTTAAACAAGAGTAGCTAGCTGGAGAGGGAGAGCATTGGGTTAATCCAAGCAGTAGGAACAGCATGTGCAAAGGCCAGGGAAGGTGAAGGCACATGCTTGATTGATTGGGGTAGTTGTAAATGAGTGGGATGGGAAAGGAAAATGATGAGCTTGAAACAGTGGGCAAGACTTGCTACCATAACGGGGGTCTGAATGGAGTCAGGGGTCACCGGGAGGAGTGATCAGGGACATCAAGGAGGAAGCATCTGTGGGACATGTGGACCATTTGGGAGGAATGAAGGAGGGGAGGGCTGCACTGCAGCATCTACATTCTTTGTTTACATGTCTGAGTCACAAACTAGACGGTGAGGTCTTTGAGGGAAGTCACGTGCTTGATCTATCTGTGGGAAGTAGATGCCAAGTATACAACCAGGGACAGGAATGGTTACATAATTTGCGGAGTGCAGTACAAAATGAAAATACAGTGCCCATTGTTCGAAAATTATTTAAGAATTTCGAAATGGGAAAAGCAGAGAATAAAATCAAGAGCGGATCCTTCTAAGCACAGGACCCTATTGACTGCTCTAGTTGAACACCCAGGAAGTTGGCCTTGACCAGCCATACTGAAGACACTCAACCTCTTGAACTGAAAGTCAGGGCACATTTTGGGAACACATCAGACCCGGTATGTAGAAAGTTTCACTCACTAAAGTATCAACTAGGCTGACCAGTTGGCCTTTCTTATTTTCACATGGGCACTGTTCTGATTGCCAGAAGGAGGTCAACAGATATTAATGTGGAAAAACAAAAAAAAGCAAAGAAGACGCAGGGGTGGATCTTCAATACACCTTGGACAGAAAACACAAGAAGATTCTTCTATTTTTTGGTGGAGGAGCTATGTGAGTCAGCTCTTTCTTGGCACCTGAATGGTTTTTCTTGCCAGATGAATCAGTGTAAATGGAAACATTAATTTATTTGACTTAGCATGTCAACATCAGTGCCAATGCATTGGGCCAGCATGAACTTCCACAGAGAAAACTATGAGACACGTGTATGTGTGCACCTCCCGGGGAGGGGAATTCAAAGTTAATAAATAGTATACATATATTAATTCACAGATATCTTTAGAGCACCAACTTTATGAGGTTCTCTGCTAGGAACTGGGATACAGCTATGAACAAGATACAGTCCCTGATGTCCTCTTGGGGGTTTTGTTCCATGGAAATTACTAGCAAAGAACCAATTATTACTAATTTGAGTCATGGAAAGTTTCCTTGCTAGTTTCCATATATAATGTGTCGTCTTCTTAATCTATAAAATGCATTTTATTTCAGTAAACACAAAAATAAGCATAGGCTTTTTAGTTTGTGTCTGATTTTTGACTCACTGTTGTTTTCCCCATAAAATCTTGAGCCTCTCAACTCTGAGTTCTTTTATCAGGAGGATATTCAGACACGTAACAGCCTCAGTTGGGGAGGACCTGTTGTTTCTCTTATCCAGAAGTTTGGTTCTGTATTTTTGATCCTATAAATCAGGCTTTTGTATTATTGTTGAATGCAGTCAGTGTCTGTCTAGATTTACCTGCGTGCTTTCCAGTCTCATCGCTCACTCTTCTTTCTTGGATCTCAGACCTTCTTGCTATATCATTTTCCCTCTTAATTAAGTACAACATTTTCCATTTCTTTGATGAGGTATATTGGTGGTAAAGTCTCATCCTTGTTTTTTAAAAAATAATTTTGATGGTGTTATTACATTTTGTCATGAATATCTTGGAAGTTTAAATTGTGTGTGTGTGTGTGGATGCGTGGTGGCATATATGCCCTATGAACTGGAGCACTCTGTTTTTCCAATCATTTGAGTAACGCAGGATTCATAACGGCCAGTGGAAATTTCAGGGGCTCAATATCAGACAGACATACATTTAATACCACTTATTAATTGCATGACCTTGGGTAAGTAGTTTAATCTCTCTAAGCCCCTGTCTCCTCGTCTTCAAACCAGAGATAATAGTGTCTTCTTCATAGGATGATTTTGTGGAGACCAGAGAGAGACTCCCCCAAATACCAAGCCCAGTGCAAGCACAGTGAAGCTCCTCAGAACATCACAGCTATTATTAATCTTCTGTGTATCCAATATCATCCTTTGAGAAAGGTATGCTTGCCAGGAGCTTTTGAGAAAAAAAAAAAAGAAAATCATCCAGGCGATACTATCAGCGTCTCGCACGGTGCCCTCTTCTACTTGATCTTTTCACACTGAAGCCCGTCGGGTTTTAGGGACGTGTCTGGGAAGTAGTGCAGCATCTAGGCAGCTACACAACACAGCCTGTGTGTCAGCACCAGGCTCTAGGCAGAACTGCTTTTTCTCTCTGTCATATTTAATAACTAGACTCTCACATCATTGGTTTCGTTAGTGCCAGATCCCCAACTGCACCTCTCACCGGTGAGGACCTCTGAGTTGGCTCCATTGACTGACGCCCTTGGCCATGGTCTTCAAGCCAGCCCAACCCATGGCTCTAGATTGGGCCACGGCATCCCTCATTGCCTGCCTCCAGGGTCTTTACATTTTCACCTTAAGGAGCAAAGTGCTGTTGAGCAGTTGGGTTGTCAGAAGGGTAGACATGGCATTGTGTTCAGTAACTTCATAATACAACCAGCTTTCAAATATCCAACACCTGAGGACATTTTTCTCCAAATGTAATTAAAGCAAGCAAGAAACATACTTTGTGTGGTGGAAGGAATATTGTGAATACTGAAGTCATAAACTTATGTTCAGACTCTGTGTTTGAACCATCAGAACACCATGGTATGCCTTTTCACCTCTGAGCCTCAGTCTCCTCCTCTGTAAAATGGGTGTGGTGATTCTAACTCATGAGGTGACGTGGAGAACGAGATGAGATAATGCACGAAGGACTCAGCATAGTGCCAGCACCGTGCACTTTCTCTCTTCCTCTCTTCCTCTTCTTCTCTCTCACTTAGAATACCAAAGCTGAAACTCCTTTAGAGGCCATTCAGATCATGTCTTCCCCCTGTCATAGACGTGGGAACCTAAGGCCAAGAGAGCAGAAGAGCTTTGCTGGAAGTTACCCAATGAAAGGAAGATAGTGCTGAGGTTACTCCCAGACCCCTCGTTCCTGGGCTCATCCTTCTTCAGCCACATGAGGCTGAAGATTTCCCCACTCTTAAGATGTTCCTGATTCTAAGTTAAACAATGAATTAAAAAAAAAAAAAAAAAAAGAGGAGAATTTGACCCAAAGTGGTTATTCAGTAAATGTTTGTGGGGTGAATGGAATTCTTCAAAACTAGAAACTCAGATCCAAATTCACTCAGAACACTAATGCTAAGCAATAGAATTTCAGGCTTGTGTTGATAATTACACAGCTCTGCCTCTAAGCCTCATGGCTGATGACTTGGGTTGGATTATACCCTTTTTAGTAGGTAAGGAAATGAAGTCAAGCAATGCAAAGGATGTTGTACGAAAGGCATATTCCTTTCCTAGCTCATCCTCTGGCCCTTACTTGGTCCTAAACAAAGTTCTAGATCTTTCTTTAGCCTGGGGTCAGTTCTCATCCCTGCCTTGTTCAATAATTTTATCACTATATTAGTATCCTAGGATTACTGAAACAAAATACCGCAAATTGGGTGGCTTTCAAGAACAGAATTTTATTGCCTCACGGTTCTGGAGGCTAGAAGTAAAAACGAGGGTATTAGCTGTGTCCATTCCTTCTGAGGCTTTGAGAGAGAAACCGTCCCATGCCTCTCTCGTCACTTCTGGTAACTCCCAGTGATCCTTGACTTGCAGCTACTACTGATGTCCAGCCTCGTCCAGAACGACCTCACATTAACCTAACCGATAACATCTTCAAAGACACTGCTTCCAAACAGGGTTACATTCACAGGTACTGGGCTTAGCATTTAAATACATCTTCTAGGGGACACAACTAAATCCATAACAATCACCCATGTGAACAAAGGCAGAGGATAAATTTGGGGAGGATACTAGCTTGGAGAGAAAGTGAAAATACTGGCTGACAAAATCCAGGAAGAAGTAGATAGACTAGGACATCATGGTGACAAGGTGAAAATTAATTAAACAGGGAAAAGATAAATTTCTGTATTTATCAAAAAACCCCAAACACGGACAGAAGGACTGGATGGGAGTGTTGAGGTTTAATAAGAAAAAGACTGAGGGATTATTAGTTGACTGTAAGATGGATCATATTCAATATTGGAATATGTCTCATAAAACATAAATAAAAAAAGAAGTGAATTTTAGTTGTTTTAAGAGAAATTTGCATTTAATGCAGAAGAAACTGAATTATAACTATTTCTGCTTTTGTAATAAGACTGTGTTACGTGGGTACCACTATCCCCAAGATGAAGTGACAAGAAGGGTGCTTAACCTCTGTGGCATTCTTTCCAGATGGCCCTCACTCCAGTCTAATCATGAGAAAGACATCAGGCAAGCCCAGATAGGGGGCCGCGCTACAGGACACCCAGCCAACGTTCCTCAAGACTGTCAAGGTTATGAAAAATAAAGACTGAGGGACTGTCACAGAGCAGAGGATACTGGGGAGATGTGACAACTAAATACCACGTGGCACCCTGGATTGGAAAGTTGGAAAGAGGACAACTATGGAAAAGCTGGTAAAATCTAGATAAAGTCTGGAACTTAGTTAATAATGTACTGTGTAGTAAACGTACCACGGTATTGTAAGATGTTAAAAATGGGGGAAACGGGGTGAGGGGTGTATGGGAACTCTCTATGCCATCTTTGCAAACTCTCTGTAAATCTAAAATTATTCTAAAATAAAAAAAATATTTAAGAGAGAGAGGGAAAAAAACCTGTGTTGAAGGCATGTTGTCTAACTCATTACTCAGTGCCTCTACATAAGAAAGGATCTCTCATAATTTAGTGTCTGGAACTTCTTTGTCTTCTCCTTCCATCAAGACGTTGCTAAGCCTTCTCTAGTTTGACAAAGTGAAACACTAAATATTGCATTTTCCTTTCTGCCCTGGCCATCAGGAAACTCTGGGTCCAAGTTTGATACTAAATCAACCAAATGAGCTCCCCTGATTGTCCCCTTCCCCTTTCCTTGGATCTGATTTTCTAATTTCTAGCATGTATTTTCTTTTTTTTAGAGATAGTCTTTGCTGGGAACCAGTCTCTTCATGTCCCCAATTCCACATCCTAAGAGAGGTGGAGGTAAACTGAGATCATCAACAAGAGAGAGAGACAAGATGGAGAGGAAACTTAACACCATGCTCCTTGTCAATTTAAAGGTATGGCCCTCCCAGCAGGACCACAAACTCACCAATCCCTTCAGTGGACCACAAATCACTCTTGTTCTTCTATGAGGAAAAAGGGCAAAATCTAGGCTATCTTAGGGGGCGGGCATGGCATTCTTTCATGAGGAAGGCGTCATGGTTTATTTAAAATATTAAGTTCTGTCTGTGTGTCCTCCAAGTTTAGGGCTGTAACTCCCAAACCAAACACCGAACCCACTGCCATCAATTCGATTCGATCCATAGTAACACTATAAGGCAGAGTAGAGCGGCCCCGCAGGGTTTCTGAGGCTGTAAATCTTTACGGAAGCAGATGTCACATCTTTCCCCCATGGAGTGGCTGGTGGGTTCAAACTGCCAACCTTCCCGTCAGTAGCTGAATTCTTTAACCACTGCACCACCAGGTCTCTCTGGGCTGAAACTAGAGTGTAGAAATTATGGGAAAGCATTCGCTTCTGAGAACCAAACCTGAGTTTCACTGAGACGCAGCACTGCAGGTGCAAAGCCTGTCCTGCCACTTCTAGCAAGGCACCTGACAAGGGCTTCCACTTGTCTTCCTGCTTCTTCACTTGGCATTGGGAGTCCTTCGAGACCTGCCCCAGGCCAGCTCAGAAAGGTGTACATGACCCAAACCTCGCCAACTGGAACCAAGAAGACCCAACTCTGGGACTTCCATTTTAGCTGTTGGAGAGGTAGACTCTGTCTTACCTGTGTGGACTTGAACTTGAGAAGATGTAAAGTTTGGAGCTGCTAGAGCTGTTTCCTACCACGAGGTGAGATCTTGCTTGAGAATAGATCCAACCTCCGGCAAAGGAAATTGAGAGGCAGAGAGCATCTGGGTCCTGGTGACATCATTTAATTCTCCACATCCAACTCAGCCTGAAGCCAGTCCTCCACCTGAACTGTTCAATTACAGGGACCCAGACATTTCTTTTCGCCTTGGCTATTTAGGATTGGGTTCTATTTCTTTGCAACCAAAACAATCCTAACTTCATCCCCTCATTCTTTCATGTAGTGATCCATTTGGCAAACATTTATTGAGTGGTTGTTTTCTGCCCATCATTGCTCTAGGTAATGGAATGAGAAGAAGGGAGAGGACAGAGGGAAAAGAGCTGGAAAACGAAACTGGAAAATGAAACTGACTTTCTTGCTTGCTTCTTAAATATTTCCCTCCTTAAATGCTAAGAGATCCATTGTCTCCTGTATATCAAGAATGTCCAGTAACCTCCTTCTGCTTCAAAACGCGCACTCTGTCTGCCCTTCTGCCAGGAACTGACTTCCTTCTTCATTTTCCCCTGAATGGCTAGGCACTTCTGTGAGCATTTTTTTCTGTGAAACTAGTAAGTTGAACTCAGTTGAGTAAGCTACCTCTCTTGAGTAGGCCTGCTGGGATGAGAGATGAAAGAAAGAGGCCTAATTTCCACCCACGGAGGACTCACCAAATGGTGGCTGTAATAGTTGCACAGAAGATAATGCCAATGCAATGTGATAAACAAAATGATAGAGGTTGTACCAAGTGCGACAGGAGCACCAAGGATCTCGTCATCCCCACCAGGAACACGCATTTGGAAATATTCAGGGAGAAGAGGTTAATGATACCACATGCTGCAGAAAGGCAGCATGGGAGAAAAGGACAAAGGGTCAGGAGGTTTCAGGTGGTTGTAGCTATTGTGATAGACTCGGATGCTCCCCTCACCAGCACGGATTCTGGAAGACATAGCAGGGAAGTCAGGGGTGCATTCAAGGAAGCGCAGAAGTTGGCCCATGTACAGGAAAATGTCAGTTTTCTCAATTCTTCTATCTTGGAACCCTTAGGAGGTCTTGGCTTTGTAAAACAACATATTACCTCTGAATCTGAATCTCTGAAATCCTAGCAGGGGGGCCAGTCCAGCCGGCACTGTTGCCATATGTGTTTAGAATCTCATGCACAATAATTAATTTCCACTCTGCAAAAATGAATAATTAATACAGCATCCCAAGTCAACTGATCCAAACAGAAGTTGACACATATTAAGAGACAAACGTTGCTGAACAAACTTTTTAAACTGAAGCGTTTTATTAACAAAGCAACTTTAAAAACATTCTCTATCATCCAGACAATGGGAGTTGAACGTATTCCAAAAAAAAAAAAAAAAAAAGAAAGGCAGACATAGCAGGGGGCGTCGAGCTGCGATTTAGGGAAGGGGAGCTAATGGAAAGACTACATTTGTTTGAAGTTGCTGGTAGGGGAGCTGGGTACGAAGGTGAAGGACGCTCCTGGGATTGAAGGAGAAGAAAATCAGATGACAGCCTTGAGGGAATTTAAGAGCTAAATAGTTTCCTTTGATTTCTAATTATGCGCCATGATGAAGAACTATGGGAAAAGTGATGGTAAAATTAGGCAGATAAAATGCAGATGGTTTCCAAAACCATCCATGACAGATGCTGGTTAGTAGATCCAATAGTTCCAATGGCTTTGTCATCCTCTCCGACTGACTAAAAAGTTCTCCTAATAAGTAATTGAAACTGTCAACAATGCTACCAAATTTGTGGAGTATAAATATATGGGATGGTATGATGACTATCTAAAGATCTCCACCGATGAGAATTATGAGAAATCATGAAACATATTGTAATTGAATGATCACGTTCATAATTGTTAATATCGTTATTAACAATTACATTTCCCATTTGTTCAAAGCGCTGTGTGTCAGATACTATGCTAGGTAATTAAACTTCTCTGCATCAGCTGGAAAGTGGACCCTGCTGCTCTTACGTCACAGATCAGGAGAGGGAGGCTCAGCACAGTGTCCCCTTACACACTTAGGATGGGCTGGAGTGTGGACAGGAGCCTGGCTCTGTGATCCCAAACCTGATGCTCATTTTGTAAAAAGTGCTATCTTCTGTTTAACAGGAGTAGAGGCAAGTTCTTGATGTGAAGTCTAGAAAAAATACCTCCCCAAAATTAGCAAGGGGGAGAAGTAGCATAGCCAGAACTTTTCCTTGGGATTCTGGAGGTCTTGGTTCTGGAATCACTGACTTTACACAATCCCATGCTACCAGCGTGGATATCAAGAAGGGTAATGCAATTTCGGGCTGCGTGAATAGAGGTATGATTCTTAGAATGAGGAAGGAGGTGTGCCCGGCATAAGTTGGATGTCTTCTGAGGGTTGCAATCAATTCCAGGTGTCCCATTTTTAGAAGGAGTCTCAAGACCGCTAGAAGGACAGAAGACACCTGCTTGGATAATGATGGACTCAAAGTCCTGCTACGTGTGAACAGTTAGGGACCCAGTTAAGTTTGCTAAAGATGGGCCTTCTGAAACAAGGACCATGTTCTCCCTCATCTGCAGGATTCTGCATGGAGATTTTCTGACTCGCCCCAGAGACCAGAGGATGGACTTAGTCTCAGGGAGAAAGTCCAAGGTCAGAGTGATGCAGCAGTGGACAGCCTCGGAGGTGCACAGTCCACCTCGGGGTTCTGGGTACGGGTGGAAGAGATGGAGGGGAAGGAGCCCTTGCCCTCTGGTGAGGAGCAGACATGTTGTGAGGAATCCCAAGCAAGGTACATGGAGAGGCTGAATGGAGAGAGAGAGGGAAAGAGAGAGAGAGAGAGAGGGGAGAGAGAGAGGTAGATCTCTGTCTAGCTAGCCCCAAGCCATTCCAGTTCTCCTGGCAAGAGACCGGAAGTGTAAGTGAAGAGCTGACTTGCATGTCTAGCCTACATGAGCCTTCAGAGGACTTCAGTCCCAGCCATCACCCATTTTCAAACACACAAGAGACCTGCAGAACTGGGAAAGAGAATAACAAATTGCTCTTTGAAGCCACAATGTCCTGGATGGTTTATTAGTAGCAATCGACTCAAGGAGATGGCCTCAGTTGGGACAAGTGGGCTCTCTTCCACGAGGCCTCTATTTTTTCCAGCAGGTTCGCCCGAGCTGTTTCATGGTGAGAACAGAATTGTGTAGACCTTGGCTGAGAACTAGCAAGCTTCAGTCTTCTGTTGTCTCAGGCCAGCACAGATGCAAGAGGTGGAGACGGGAACTCCGTCTCTCCATGAGAGGTACTGTAGTCTCGTTGCCAAGGGCCGGACACAGGGAGGGGAATAATTGGGGCTGTTTGTGTGATCCATCTGGCGCAGCTTAGCTCCTCAGCACAGCCCGTGGGGTATCTGTGAGCCACGCTGCACTAGGGCACACTCACAAGGACATATAAAGGTGCTGTGTTATTGCACCATTACTATTCCATGGTGATGCTGGGATCTGAAGCAGCACCTCGCAGCTTTGAGCTGGAAAAGACTTTGGAAACCATTTTCCTCCAACTCTCCATTTTACAAATGAAGAAACTAAAGATTAGAGAGGCTAAAAGATTTTCCTAAGGCCAACCGACCTCAAAGGCCATGAGGAAAAAGGCAGAAAATTTGGAGCTAGCTGACGCTGGTGCCGTCCACCTGGGCAACCCTGGGCGCCTCCCCTGAGCTCAGGGTTCTCCTTTGTGAAGTGGGAATGCATTGGGAATGAGAAATATGCATGGGATCACCACCTAGCATGCCTCACAAATGATCACACTGATGGTTGTTATTGTTGAGACGTGGACTGGCACCTGGGTCTCCGGCCTTCTGAAACAACCCTCTTCTCAGCACATCAACAGCCACCGAGTAAGTCCCATGTTCAGATCAACTCACACTCACCCACACAAAGGAACAGCAGATCCAGAAAAGGTGACCAGTTGACTGAGCTCTGCCCAGCATATGTACAGTGTTGGTTTGCGCATGGCGTCCTGCTGGGCACTATAAAAAGCCCATAGAAAGACTCGGGGTATCTGCTGCCTGGAAACTTCAGTTGTAACTGCTGTGTGTGTTGTGTGCCTGGAATAGGGTCATTATCTTTCGGTAACAATTCCCACGTCCTAGTGTCTGGCAGTACAGATATAATGTTTAAGGTAAACGTGGAATATCTACACCACTGGAGGCAGGTAGTCTCAATGAGAGGAATCACAAATGATTTATTGATATTATTTTTTAAAGAAAATAATGGCAGAAAAGTGACTCGTTGATGATAGGGTTTGAAACAACCGGAGCGGGATTCTGGTTAAAAACGCTGAAGGAAATACGATGAGTCGACAATTAATGGGCGCCTGTGGGGCAACTAAGGAGCGCAGGTGGCCCAGCGGTTAAGCCCTCTGCTGCTAACTGCAAGGTTGGCTGTTCTAGCCCACCAGCCGCTCCTCAGGAGAAAGATGCGACAGTCTGCTTCTGTAAAGATTACAGCCTTGGAAACCCTATGAGGTGATTCTACTCTGTCCTATAGGGTTGCTATGAGTTGGAGTCAACTCAATGGCAATGGGTTATAGGTTTTTATGGAACAATTGTGAATGGAATATTGAGTGAAAACAACTCCTTGCTTTGTAATAAATATCATATTGAGGTGCTGACTTACTTTGAGAAGAAGGGGTCTCAGGGGTACAATCACTGCTCAGAAGGCATTCACTAGCCGCTGTGATATTATCAGTACACGTTAAAAAGCCTGTCTGGTCCGTCGGCAGCTCTCGGGACTAATTCCCAGGTTCCAGTTGATCTGTGGGCAGAGGGTGGTGTGTGTGGATGGAGCATTGGGCGAGGAGGCAGGGAAGCTCCAGAAGTGACCCCGAGCACTTCATGAACTCTCTGGGCCTCAGTTTCCCTCAGGAGACATATTCTGGACTAGAGAGCCCTAGCAGTCCCTGGGTGGTGCAAACGGTCAAGCGGTCGACGACTAACTGAAAGGTTGCAGGTTCGAATCCACCCAGAGGCGCCTTGGAAGACAGGCTTGGAGATCAGCTTCGGAAAGGTCACAGCCTTGAGAACCCTGTGGAGCACAGTTCTACTTTGCACACCCAGGGTCGCCCTGAGTGGAAATCGACTCCACAGCAACTAGCAACAACAGAAAACCCTGGTTCCTTCCAGCTCCAGGAGAGACTTGGATGTATCAGTGCAAAGGCTCGGCTGACGTGCTGGTGGGGTTGACAACATACACACACAGGTGTGTGTACACGTATGCGCACGTGGAAGCGTGCATGCAAGATGCAGTTACTAAACGAAGCGCCAAAGACCTCATTTTCATTAAACGCGTTTTATAGCGATTTAAGATGGAGCCAGAGTCCAACTGACTGCAAGAACTTACGGCCACTGTACACACACACACGCACACACACACACGCACACGCACACACACGCGCAAGCACACACACACACAGTTTGCAAATGACCGCCTCCAGTCGAAGGGGGGAGAGTAGGGAGAGGCTGACGTCATACGTTCTCAGCGCGATTCTTAGCTTTGAAGCGTTGGTTCTTCAACAGGGTTTAAACACATCGAATTTAATATTTTTAGCTATTTGGTAGTTCTTTTATTTTACTTTATTTTAGGGGAGGTTTTTTTTTTTTTCTAAATAGAAGAAAACATGTTAGTTGAAGTAAAGGGAGGGGTAGGACCCCGGCGCCTGGCCATGCAGAGATCCGACCATGCCTTCCGCGGCGAAGGAGCCATTGTGAGTGCTCTGCAAGGGCCCCGGGGGTGCGGAGGGAGGGCAGGCGATGTGGAAGGCATTTGATTTGTTGTATTAGTTTTCATCAAAGATTCACAGCTCACACTCCACAGCTTCTTTGCATTAAAATCTGTGACTGTAAATTTCCAGGGAGAAACACTGATCTTTCTTTGCCTCGTTAGCTCTCCCCCCACACCCCGCCCGCCTCCTGAGAAATCTGGAACACTCTGTTTATCTCTGTTCGAAAGTTCATCTCTTGCACTGGAAATCGCTCCGTTTCTGATGCTGGAGGAGCCTCTGCACACCCATTCACATGGACACCATCGTGGATGGAGAGTGGGGAGTGCTTGCTGAGAAGGAGGTGACTTGGGGCCAGGGGAGGAGTTGACTTGGGGCTTTCCAGAAGAGTCCCTGGGAGGAGATCCACCTTCCTCCCTTGGCCCCCCCATTTTGGGGCCCCCTGGGCAGCAGCCACACTTAGTCATACTTTGCTGTCTCCCCCCATTGAGAGGTGCTAAATCACAGAGTCACGGGAGTAAACTTTTGAGTGGATGAGCCTGGAGAATGCATTCAAGACAACTTTTGAGTCTTGTACTGGGGCACGTGAATAGCTGTATGTGGACCTACACAAGCACTGTTGGCCCTTCAGGGTAAGGGGATGTTCAAGAGTCTCTGAGGGGCTGAGCCATCTGGCGTGGAAATAGCTGAGTCAGTGCCGTCCCAGGCCAGAGCGGAGTTCCTTCAGCATTTCGTTTTTGTTTTATAAATTTTCTGGAGTGCCAGGTTATGTCAGCCTTCTGCCAGAGCCCACACAGAGAGACGATTAGCCATCTTACATGGGAGGAACTGGAGCTTGGAAAGCTATAGTGATCTGCCTCAAAAGTCACACACACCCAAGGTTAATTGTTGGCTCTGCCATTCCTGGCATGGAACATTGGGCATATTAGTTAAGCTAGTTGATATTTTCAATCATCTCATGTGCATGATAAAGCTGTGCAACAAATAAGGAAGACCAAAGAATTAATGTCTTTGGATTACTGTATTGGCGAAGAGTATTGACTGCCATGGGCTGCCAGAAGAAGGGACAAGTCTGTCTTGGAAGAGATACAGCTAGAGTGATCCTTGGAAGTGAGGATGGTAAAACCTCATCTCACGTACTTTGGCCGTGCTGTCAGGAGGGACCAGTCCCTGGAGAGGAATATCGTGCTTGGTAAAGTAGGGGGTCAGCGAAAAAGAGGAAGACCCTCCATGAGATGGACTGACATAGTGGCTGCAACAATGGGCTCAAACATAGCAATGATTGTGAGGATGGAACAGGACTGGGCAGTGTTTCCTTCTGTTGTACATGGGATTGCTATGAGTTGGAACTGACTGGACGGCATCTAACAACAACAATAAATTAAGCTCTCTGGCATCCAGGACTCACCTGGTTGTGTGGCATACGTAGGTGTGGATGTGGGGATGTTTGTGGGAGCTTTTGTGTGTACAAACGTGGACATTTTCACGACTGTGTGTGGGCCTGTCTTGGTGTGCATGTATGTGTGTGTGCATGTTCTGTGTCTGGCTTTGTTCATTTAGCACAACTTTTTTTTTTTTTCTTAATTGTACTTCAGGTGAAGGCTTACAGAACAAATAGTTTCTCATGAAACAGTAGCACATATATTGTTTTATGACATTAGTTAACAACCGCACAACATGTCAACCCTCTAACTTCTCAACCTTTTTTTGGTGGAAATACACATAGCCAAAGATACACCATTTCAAAAATTTCTGCATGCACAGTTCAGTGACATTGACTACGCTCTTCCAATTGTGCTGCTATTCTCACTTAAGATGAAGGCTTACAGAACAAAATAGTTTCTCATTTAACAG
>NW_004443981.1:13371760-13426054 GCF_000243295.1 Trichechus manatus latirostris
GAGTAATGAAGAAAGACAAAAAGGGAAAAGAAAACAAAACAAATTAAAAAAAAAAGAACAAGAAAAGCCCCCCAAAAAACAGAAAAAAAAAAACAGAAAAAAAAAAAACAAGAAAAGAAATGCCCTCAGGGATCCCTCTGCATGTCTGTGCAAGCCAAGGGGGTAGTCTCATTGCCACATAGCACCGCCTGGCCAGAAAGGGCTCCCAACTCAAGAAAAGGAAAAGAAAACAAACAAACAATTCAAAACAAACAAATGAACAAAGGCCCCGGGATCCCACCAGTGTGGCAGCCCAGACCAGGTAGAAGCTCCACACTTGAATGGAGCTCCACAGCCCCTCAGGAAGAAGCAAAGGTGGCGCACGGAGCCAGGTATTTGAGTGAAAGGAGGGGGAGGTGGTGAGAGGTAAGGAAGAAATCAAAAGAAGCAGAAAAAAAAAGCAACACCAGCAGCCAACAAATGGCACTCAGAGAGCCAGGTAGTGCAGGCTGGTGGAATCCAAGCAGCTGGTGTTTCTCAGACAAGTGACTGTGTCCGTGGGAAGAAGAGGGCGCCGAGTGTGGGTGAAGAAGGGTAGGGAGTGGGGAAGCGTATATCACAAATTACCAGATCTCTGCAGCCCCTCAGGAAGAAACAAAGATGATGCACAGGGCCAGGTATTTGAGTGAAAGGAGGGGGAGGTGGTGAGAGGTAAGGAAGAAATCAAAAGAAGTGGAAAAAAGCAACACCAGCAGCCAACAAATGGCACTCAGAGAGCCGGCCCATTCGGGTGTGTGGAATCCAAGCTGACGGTGTTTCCTGGAGAAGAGATTGTGGCCGCGGGAAGCAGAGGAGGCCAAGTGGGGGTGAAGAAGAGTGGGGTGTGGGAAAGTGTATATCGCAAATCACCGGTTGTTTTGTCTCCCGCTGGACGCTCCGTGAAGCTGCTTTCTCGTACCCCTGTTTGCTGGTCTCCAATAGGAGTCCAAGATGGCGGATCCACACTGCGTTAGCTGGCAGGGGACCTCTGCATGAATCTCTCCTTGCTCTCTGTTCCCTGTCACTTTTCTCACTCCATTTGGTGCTTGGCTGAGTTCTTTCTCTCTTCATTTGTTGTTTTAGGGTTTCAAGATTGTAGTTTTCTCTGTTTGGCTTAGTTTTTCGGATCTTTGCTGTGGAGGGATGGCATGGTGCTTCTGCCTGGAGCCCCATTTTGCCGGAAGTCAGCAGAACGTTTTTGAGGTTCATCCACATTTAGTATGAATGACACTATATTAATTTTTCTTACTGAACAGCATACCATTGTGTGGATGGACCACAGTATGTTTATCTAGTCATCTGTTGGTCAACATTTGTATTGTTTCTACCTTTAGACTTCATCCAAACCAATGGAGAGTCATCTAGGTTATAGCATGAATCAATATTTTGTTCGTTTTTATGGCTGAATAATATTCTGTAGTTTGAACACACCACAATTTGTTCATCTACTCATCTATTGATGGGTTGTTTTCACCTTTTGGCATCATCCAAATGAATGGAGTTCCATTCACATTGTAGCATAAATCAGCACTTTATTCCTTGTCGTGGCTGAATAATATTCCATTGTATGATGGGCCACAATTTATCTATTCATTTGTTGATGGACATTTGGGCCGATTTCACCTTTTGGCATCATCCAAGCCAAAGGAGTTCCATCCACATTGGAGCATGAATCAGTGCTTTATTCCTTTTTGTTGCAGATAATATTCCATTATACAATGGACCAGTTTATCTATACATCTGTCAACGGACATTTGGGTTGTTTTCATCTTTTGACTACTGTGATGTCTCCATTGGTCCATGGAGACCAGGACACCATCAGGCAGGCTATGAAGATTAGGGATTGGAGATGATGTGTTTAAACACATTGGTATCTATGGATAAACTGTGGCCATATTCAATCCAAAACTAGCAAATGCTAGGACTGGAATCTGAACTTGTTTCTATCTGACTCTGAAGTGCATTCTTCTTTCCCTACACAGTTTTCTCATCTGCAAAATGGGACCCAAAACATCTTCCTTCCAGAGTCACTGCGAGGAACAAATGGGGAAGCTATGCAAAGAGTCCTCCATTCCTTGGCACAGATCAGCGTCCAATCCGTAGTAGAGTTTTACAGCCAACAGCTACTGTGGGCATACTATGTGCCAGGTGCTGAGCTAGGGTTTTGCACACATTATCTCTTTGTGTCTCCATCACAGTGCTTTAAGGTCTGGGTCCCATCACATTTGCAGAAGTCTATCAGGAGCCCTGGACAGATGGAAAAATCCTTTCCCACTAGAAAGGGCTGGAGATGGACAAAGCCCATGTCTTCACGACTCCTTCCCACAGGGCTGTCCGGCTTCTCAGATCACCAAGGATTTGACTTCAGCCCGCTCTCCCTGGGGGGTAGCATGTAGGATCTGCAGGCACCGTCTCCCATCTCCACTCCTCAGCAAGGCTTTTGGCCTGCAGTGGGTGGGGTGGGCAGTGTCTGGCCCGCGCTGGGCTGTGTCTCGGGCTGACGCCACTGCCGGGCCTGCCGCTGTCTCTCCCCGGTTTCCTGCGTCTGGATGGGTCTGAGGTTGCAAGCGGTTTCCTGTTTCTCTGCAGCTCAGGACTGGCCTAATTGAAAAGACATGTCGGGCTGATGTGTCCAGTGTGCTGGGGAGGAGAAAGAGGAGGACGGCAAGGAGGAGGGAAGTCCAGATTGTTCAAGTCACGTCTACGGGAGAATCTGGGAGAAGACCCAGGGGACTGGAGACCACAGGTCTCATGGGGTAACGCACAAGCAGGGGACTCTCTGAGGGTCTTCTGTGGACCCTAGTGCAGACCACTTGGTGCAAAGCAGTGTAGACATATAGCACTGAGCCCACCCTCGGCAGCTCTCCTGCAGGAGTAGCTGCTTTGCTTTCCCAACCTCTGCTCTCTGGTTGTGTGGTCAGTTCTGCCGCACAATGATGGGAGCCTGTATGGCATTGGTGACCTACATCTGCTGGAACAAAATATCACAAGCCGGGTGTCTTACCAGAACAGAGATGAATTGTCTCACCATTACAGAGGCTTGGCATCTGAAATCAGGATGTCTACCATGTGGAATCCTGAGGCTTTGAGGGAGAATCTGTTCCACACTTCTCTCCCAGCTTCTGGTGGCTCCACGCATTCCTTGGCTTACAGCTGCAGCGTTGCATGGTGTCCTTCCTCTGTCTCCCTGTCTCTGTGTCTGTTCTCTTATAAGGACACCAGTCATACAGGATTAGGGCCCACTCTACTCTAATATGACCTCATGTTAACTGACAACACCTTCAAAGGCCCTATTCCAAACAGGGTCATGTTCACAGGTACTGGGGGTTAAGAGTTCAATATGTTTTTTTGGGGGGACTCACTTCATTCCATAAGAGTCCATGTGCTTTGTAGGCACCAAAGCTCAAATCAGACATCACTCTGAAAATCTGGAATAAAAATCTGCAGGTGAGCAACTACATGCACCCTTCAACGGTGCCCCATTCAGCACCCAAAGGAACATATCACAGCACAAAAGGAAGTTTGCCAGTTCCCTTCAAAATGGATACAAAGAACTCAAACAAGCAACCCATATCTGCGAATGCCTTCACCACAGTTGGCTTTGTTATAAAGGCAAGATAGAACAGGGCTTCCTGCCCTCTAGGCCTTACACTCAGGCCATTGCTGAGCTAGCCAAGAGATGTCTGGATCCTAATTTGAGATTTAATATTGGGGGCGGGAGAGAAGCACTTCTCCATCACTCTCTTTCTTCTCTAAATGTTGAACGAGACTCAGTTTTCTCATCTGCAAAATGGTCATTAAGACATTGCCTTGAGGATTGAGTGGGGCTATCAGACCTATCGCTAGAAAAGAACATCATGGTTAGTAAAGTAGAGGCTCAGCAAAACTGAGGGAAACCGTCCATGAGATGGATTGACACAATAGCCACAACAGTGGACTCAAGCAGACCAACAATCGCAGAGATGGCGCAGGACCAGGTGACGTTCATTCTGTTATACATGGGGTAACCATGAGTCAGAGTTAACTTGACGGCAACTACCAACAACAATAACACCAGACTGAGGAGTTCAGCATGTGCTTGATTAGAATTTAATATACTGGAGTTGAGGGATGAGAACCCGAAGGATGCCTCCCTGAGGGGATAGGCGGGTGGATGGGGTCTCTGTTCTGGTCTGCTTTCTCCCTAAATAAGTCATCCAGGTTGCTGGGAACCACAGTCTCTCTCCATTAAATCCCAAACACTCCTCCCCAGCAGACACCCCCTGCTCCCATCAAGGGGCATGTTGGCAAGCGCGGGCCGACATGGAAGGCTCGATTTCACGTTGTGAAGTGGCCTCTGACATGCCTGGAAACCAGGGCCACCACAAGCAGCATTCCGTCTCTGGTCTGTGGCAGCTGGCCACGGGCCATGTTCTAGGCTCAAGCCATCTGCAGCCTTGGGAGGACAGACTCCCCCCTCTCAGCCTCCACCACGCTCTGCCTGTGAATCCCAGTGCCCCAGGCTGGTACAAAATAAAGTCCAAGGATATGAAAAGTGTTTTGGCCAGAAGACCCAGCTCTTCACTTGTGCCTGCAGCCAGCATAATTCATTGTTTGGCCAGGCTGACTCCCACATCCTTTACTGCAGGGATGGGCAAGGGGTCAGCAAGCAGGCGCTCCCAGCTGGTTCTGGATAAAATGGCAAAGTGGGCAATGCTTTCCTTAGAGACAAAGTGGTGTGGCAAGGATTTATTTTATAATAGACTATGTTTTCAGAGCAGTTTTAGGTTTACAGAGAAATTGTGCAGAAAGCACAGAGAATTCCATGGCCCCTTCTCCACCCTGCACACCCTTTCTCCTCTTACTAATGTCTTGTCTTCCCGGGGTGCATTTGTTGTGCTCGGTGCACCAATATCGATACATCATTATTAGTCTGCATGAGGGTTCACTCTGTGTTATGGTCCTGTGGGCTTTGACAGGATGGTTTCACTGCTTGGAGAACACCCTGGGCTCCACATATTCACCCCTGCCCCCTCGCTCCACGAGACCCCAGCAAACACTGATCTCTTAATCATCTCTGTGGTTTTCGTCTGTGAGCAAGGGTCTGGCACTTAGATTTGAGCTCCACTCCTGACTTCGACATTCACTAGCTGTGTGACCTTGAACCAGGTGACTAACCTGTCCAACCTGGTTTTTACTCATCTGTAAATATGGGGATAAAGCCTGCACCATGCACATGCGTGTGTGTGTGTGTGTGTGTGTGTGTGTGTGTGTGTGTGCGCAATGACAAGAAGGCAGCAGGTGCAGTGTCTGGTACATGCTGGGTGCTTCATAGCATTGAATGCCACTGTGGAGTGTGCAGTCTTATGAGAAAGAAACCCATGTGGACAAGCACTCGCCCCACAGAAAAGGCCTAGGCCATGGCAGGGGAAGTGGGGGTTCTATGGGGACACAGAGGAGGGTTTCTATCCTCTTCTATCATTCAATTAATAGCCATTGAAGACTTTCATGTGCCAGGCCATCTACCAGGCTTGTGACATACTGAGATGACACACGATACATGGTCCAGGCCTTCAAGGAGCTCACGGGTGGACATGCAAACACACAGACCCAGTGATTTGATTGAGATGGCTATGAAGTGTAGACGTTGGGGCAGAAATACAGCTTTTTAAGGCATCAGCCCAGGTTTTTGTTGTTGCTAGTTGCCCTTGAGTTAGCTCCTACTCATGGTGACCTTATGTACAACAGAACAAAACACTGCCCTGTCCTGTGCCAAGTCCAGGATCGTGAGCATGTCTGCTCGTTAGTGTGCTGAGTTAGTATGCAGCTATTGTGTCAATCTGTCTCATTGCGGGCTTCCCTCATTTTCAGTGACCCTCTGCTTTACCAACCACGAGGTCCTTTTCTAGCAATCGGTCTTTGCTGATGATGTGCCCAAAGTGAGTGAGTCGAAGTCTTGCCAACCTCGCTTCTAAGGAACATTCTGGTTGTGTTTCTTCTGAGACTGATTTGCTCATTTGAATGCACTAATTCTTCTTTGCCTTCCTTTTTCGTCACCAAGCTGCCCATAACCAAAAACCAAACCTGTTGCCATCGAGCTTTTTTCCCCACTCTGGACATTGTGACCTTAACTATAATGGAGGTCTGGGTTCAAATCTTGACTCTGAAGGTTTTCCCATTTGCCAAGTATGGAGTGAGGGGATCTGACATCTAAGTCTAAGTCTGGGCTAGGAATTTGATTGGTGTTAGCTCATTACATGTATAGATAGGTAGGTATGATTCATTTCATAGAAGGAAGTAGAGACCCAAGGAGATGAAATGACTTGCCCAAGACCACCTAGCCAGTGTACCTTGGTGTAGGTTTCAAGTCCAGGCCTATTTGACTTCAAAAACCCATGCATTTTGCTTTTGTTGTTGCACGAGTTTACCTTCCTGGGTGTGACTGAAGCTACCCACGGTCTTGATTCTCACTTGAATTTATACCAAGGCAAAAAGCAATGGATTTTTCACAGTTTGCCTTCCACTGGCTGCTGTGTTGGGGAATGGTGCCTCTGGAAGGGATGCTCTTTAATTGCAGGGTTCTGTGAGCTGTTTCTCAGGGAAGGTACAGAAATCCCAAGATCCTGAAGACTCTGTGTTCCTTCCTCATCATATTTGGAGGAAGCCCCACTGCTCTGCATTTATCTAATTGATCCCAGGGCTGGGCAGTGGTGAGCCAAAGCCAGGCATTTGCTGACTGGGTGCCATTCTATTTTTTGAGTTGGGGTTCACAGGAAAAGTGAAGCCACATTTTTTTTGGCAGCGAACGGGGGCAGGGCCAGGCATTTGAACCATGGGTTGTCTCCTTGGCCACCTCACTGGGCAGCAACATATTTGGTCATGTGCAGAGCAGGAGATAATTATTTATCGGTACATTTATTTTCAGGGCTCTGAGCAGTAGAAAATTGTATCCAAATATGGTCTGAAGAAAGCTTTGCTTCCATTATATACTGTCTTCTCCTTCCCACCCCGACTCTTTTAGTTCTTGCAATTGGCCTTTAAACAATTGTAACTATGATTTCATTTGAGATTGACCTCGTTAAATGCATACAGCCCACATGCACACAGCTGTTTTTAGAGAGGACGCTCAAGAAGCCTCCCGTGGCTGGAACGCTGTGCAGAGAAATGCCTCCCTGCGCCCTGGGGGAAACGAGGACATTAGAGTCATTGCTGAGTGGGAACGCTGGCTTTGTCAATTACTAGCTCTGGGACATTGTTTAAGAAGTTATTCAATTTCTTTATGTCACCATGTTCTCAACTGTAAAATGGGCATAAGGGTTCCTACCCAGTAGGACTGCTGCAGGAATAAAATGGCTTCATATGCTTTAAATTCTCTAGGGTCGTGGGAGATACGGAGTCCCTGGGTGGTACATATGGTTAATGTTCTCAGCTGCTAACCGAAGGGTTGGTGGTTTGCATCCACCCAGAGACACCTCAGAAGAAAGGCCTGGAGATCTACTTCTGAAAAATCAGTCACTGAAAAAAATGTATGGAGCACAGTTGTATTCTGACACGCGGGGTGCTGTGAGTCAGCATCAATTCTATGGTAACTGGTACTGGTTTAACCCAATAAATATTTGTACAAAAAACCGAGTATAGAACGTGGCCTAGTGTTGCGACATCTATTACCTGGCTATGGCGGGTGCCTGGAGATACCCCAGGCATTGGGAGATACAAAGGGGAGTAAGGCAGGCTGCCTGACCTCAAAGGGCCCAGTTCCATAAATTCCCTGCTCTCGTCTCCTATCTTCTCTTCTTCGTTTAGGCCTCTGCGTGCAGCTCGCTAGAAAAATTTCAGCTTAGTTTACATACATTCTCATAAAAAGCAAACTCAGAGCATTGATTTACCTTACATTGAAACCGCATATACGGATTCTACTCATGTATACGCTCACATATGTACTTATGCACGTAGTTATATGTCTTCTGTAAATAGGCCTTTTGGAGTTCGCGGAGATGTTCTGAACTCATTCCTGGGTGTAGTGTTGCCCATCAAATCTCTGAGTGGGCAGATATAATTTATGTAGGCATATATCATGCTTATAAAGGCCAATGCAATTTCTCCAGGCCCCCATGAACACTTAGGGCTGACAGTGTCTAAACAAACTGGTTTATTTACTGCGGTAGTTACCTGTTTAAGACTAGCCGTTACGTTAAGTAACACAGAGTGCCTACACTAATAAATTTCCTGCGTGCCTGTTTGTTTTATGGGAGAATTTATTGCAGCAGTAATAACTGTCAGAGGGTGAGCCTGGCAGAAGGGCTGGAGACAGGCACAGCCACACAGGGGATCTATCACCCCATCGATTTCCTGACAGCCAGGCGGGGAGTCCTTTTGTCATTGACTCAAGCACCCAAGTCTCGACCTTGGATCGATGGGAGGGGAACTTGGATTCAGCTTCTTGGGAAGAGACTGGTTCTTCTGTTTGGTACAGATGGGTATGAGTGACAGGCTTTATATGTTGTGGGTGTGATTTATAGCAAGCCCCTGGAGATTGATGTCCACAGGTTTGGGGAATGTTTCATGCCAGCAGGAAGAGGAAAGTGTCCTCCTTTCAGCTCTGGCTAGCTGGAGAGTGGCTAGTGAACGGCTACGTGCAATATTCATGGTCTTACACTCCGTGTTCTTAATTTGGTTTAGCTTTTTGTTTCCAGAGTCCGTGGGCTGGGACAAGATGGGACAGAGCATGGGTCAGTGCTGCATAGTGGCTTGTAGCATGGGATTTGGGGCCAGGTGACCAGTAACCACTTGCTGTCAGGTTGATTCTGACTCATGGTAACCTCACATGTGTCAGAGTAGAACTGTGCTCCATAGGTTTTCGATGGCTGATTCTTTGGAAGTAGATCACCAGGCCTTTCTTCCAAGGTGCTTCTGGGTGGACTTGAACCTCTAAGCTTTTGGTGGGAAGCTGAGTGCTTTAACCACTTGTACCACCCAGAGACTCCTTGGGGCCAAGTAGGTAAGTTTTAATTCTAGAACGGTCACTTAGAAGGTGTCAGACAATGAGCAAAATGTATGTAAATTCTCTAAGTTATGTATAGGCACTCTGGAGGAGCCATGGTTAAGCTCTCGGCTGCTAACTGAAAAGTTGGTGGTTTAAACCCACCAGCACTGATGCAGAAGATGGATTGGAAAACTGCTTCTGTAAAGATTACAGCCTTGGAAACCCTATGGGGCAGTTCTACTCTGTCCTAGAGGGTCAGAATGGGTTGGACTCGATGGCACACAAAAATGGTAACAATAACAAGTCACGTATTCCTCCTCCGAAACACTGGAATAATAATACCTTCCTCAGAAGGTTGTTAGGGTTAAAGGATATGCTGTTCAAAGTTCCTGGTACCTAATAGATGCTTAATAAATGGTGGCTTCTATTGCTATGGAGCCCTGGTGGCTCCGTGGTTAAGAGGTGGGCTGCTAACCGAGAGGTCAGCAGTTCGAATCCACCGGCAACTCTTTGGAAACCCCATGGTGCAGTTCTACTCTGTCCTGTAGGGTTGCTATATTCAGAATCGACTTGACAGCAATGGGTTTTTTGGTTTCCATTGCTGCAGTAAAACTGTGAAAGCTAGGACCCATGTGAGGCAGAAATATGTCAGAGAAGGAAAACTCGAATATTTTCCACTAATAGAGAGCGTTAGAAAAGTGGTAAGGCTGCATCTCGTCCAAGGTGGAAAACTTTCAAGACCCAGAAAAACAAGGCAGTCCCGCTGAGTTCTGGTTCTCACAGGTTTCCCTGTATTTTGGTGGACTACTTATAGCCTCTTGGATCCAGACAATAGGGGGGATCAAAGGCGGGTTATCTAGTCTGGCCCTTCCCACCTTCCATTTTACAGAAGGGGAAACCATATGCGTGAGAGGTCCAATGACTTGTTGAAGGTCTTGTCGCAAATTAGTGGCAAAGTCTCGGTAAGAAACCCCATCCCTCAAGTTCCAATCCTAGTGCTGAGTCACTCCTTCATTCTGCAGACAGTGATGGCACGCTTCCTCTGGGCTAGCCAGAGATAGAAGATGTGTCTATTGCTCCTGTCCTGTGGAGCTGCAGGCATCTCTGTGCCACAGTGTCAGTCACAGCACCTGACACTTAGTGGAGTGGAAGAGCAGGAGAGATTTGTGCACCGAATAAATGGCGAGCAGAATGATAGAAGAGGACAAAGGATCTTGGAAGAGTTTAGGGTAGGATCCACTAATCCTCTTGGGCTTGGCTTTCTAGAGTTGGAGATAACCTCTCTTTGTCCTGATGGTCATGAGCAGTTAGCCAGGCAGGGAACGAGGTGGGGAATATTCCAAACAGAAGAAGCAGTACATGCAAAGGTCCTCTAGAGTTTAAATAAAAAACAAGTTGCTTGGTGCTCCAGAAGTACACATGGTGCATGGCTGGTGGTGTGGGTGAGCTGAGTGTTGGGCAGGGCCAAGTCTTGACTACTCCTCCTTGCCTGGGTTTTCCACCCTCTCTCTGCTGTGCTCCCACGGTGCACCGCAGGTTGGGGTTAGGCAGGGGAATGGTTATTGTCTCTACTTTGCAAATGAAGAAACTGAGGCCTCAAGGCTTAAGTGATAGGCCCAAGAACACATAGATAATATTCATTAATTCATTCATTCCATTGAGGAACAGCTACAAAATTTTTGAGGCCCAGTGCAAAATGAAAACGTGGGACCCTTTCTCCAAAAACTATTAATAATTTTAAGACAGCAACAGTGGAGTATTAATCCAAGTGTAAGGCCCTTCTAAGTCTGGGGCGCTGTGCACGTGCAGAGGTCACATGCCCGTGGAGTCAGCCCTGATTTCACAGACCTTTACTGGTGGGTCACTAGATGCTGGGAGTAGTTTTAGGCACTGGGGACACAACAAATAAGACAGAGATGGTCTCTGCTTCCTGGAGTCTAGTGGGGGAAAGATATAATAAACAAGTAAAAAATAAATGAATGAGATGGTTTCAGATAATGATAAATGGTAAGAAGAAGTTGGAGCCCTAGTAGCGCAGTGTTTCAGCACTCGGCTGATAATCAAAAGGATGAGTGGTTCCATCTCACCAGCCACTCCATGGGAGAAAGATGTGGCAATTTGCTTCCATAAAGATTTACAGCCTTGGAAACACTATGGGGCAGTACTACTCTGTCCCATAAGGTCGCTATACTCGATGGCACACCACCCCAATGACAAAAAGAAGGGGTTAAGGGAGCATTGGCAGTTCAGTGGTAGAATTCTTGCCTTCTATGCTAGAGACCTGGCTTTGATTCTGGCCAATGCACTTCACGCACAGCCACCAACGTCTGTCAATGGAGACTTGTGTGTTTCTATGATACTGAACAAGTTTCAGTGGAGCTTCCAGGCTAAGACAGATGAAGAAGAAAGGCCTGGTGATCTGATTTCTGGATGACGAGATGCTGTGAAGGTTTGGGGGAAGAGTGCCCCAGGCAAACAAAATAGCAGAAGACCCAAACTGGGAAAAGCTTGGAGTATCCAGGAATACTCAATAATGCTCACGTGACTAGAGGGGAAGTGAGGTTGGTGGGGCCAGATCACACAGGGCCCTGTGGAACATGAAGAGGACTTCAGATTCCACTCTAAATGCAGTGGAAGGCATGGGACAGTATTGAGGAGAGGGTGACCAGACAGTGATCAGAACACAGGAAACCTTTGTTCCAAGATGGTTCTTCAGCAGTGATTCCCAGTGGTCGGGCCACTGGGGGACCAAATGTCGCTGGCTGGTAATATGCCTCAGTGAAGAATGGTATGAGGAGGATCATTTTGACTAACAAATGCAAACAGAGCATTAAATGACACTTGTGTGGCTATCCTATAACTGTGGAACTCATGCCCAAGAAACCATGAGAAAATGGGGATGGCAGGTAGAGTGGACAGTGGCCTCAGTGGCTCTTCCCTGATGTTAAATTCTGTTATAAGGACAAATAGTTTTCTTTTATTTAAAAAATTCTATTATTTCATTAAAATCAAAATAAATTTAATTAATTTTATTAAAGTTATGAAAAATGTAAACAAGAGAAGTTAAAAAAGTAAAAGCTCTCATTCTAAATCACTCAGAAGTAGAAATTGCCACATATTTGACAAATAATCATTGTTCTGGGCACTTTTGTGTATGTTAGGAGATTATACAAATTGAAATATAGCTAAAAGGAACGTGTATGTCTAGAAACAATTATAACTCTAGTTTTATTAAGAATTATATACTTTTTTATTAATTACAACAAAAGAAACTAAAGAGCAACTTAATCTTCAGATAAATGTTCTTTCATTAAAAATTGAAATAAGAGTTATAGAAGAAACTTTGAGGTTTTTTAGAAGAAGATTTCAAATTTAAAGTACAAAACATTTCATAGTAAAGTCAAAAGATGAAATAATTAGCACATCTATACTATCTTCCTCCTATCTGTCCTTCCTCCAGTCCCTGATTCTTGTTATATTATTTTTACATTTTAATTTTACCTTGTTATGTTGTTTTTACAGTTTACACTTTTTTTTTCACATCTGTTCTTTAATGCCTTCCGCCAGTGTTCTTAACATAACTTGTTCACTCCTGAGTTCGTTGTTTCTATTCCTAGCACTATTGACTGGGTTTATGGCACAGGAGACTTTTAAAGAATTGCTCGTTTTCTTTATTCTCTAAGTTGTTTTGTTCTTGATAGTATTTGTCTATTGTTTTTATGGTTGAAGACTAAATTGGCTTTGTATGCAATTTGGGAGTCACACTGTTTTCCTCAGACGTTTGTGTTTAATAGTCCATTTTCTTCTAGCATTGAATATTTGAGACCCTTTCCAGGTAACTTGCTTCTCTTGTTTAGACGTCTTCATGTTTTGTTTTGTTTTTACCCTTGAGGTTCAGTCACCTTGCTAGAATTTTGTCTAATGTTGATGACTTATTTTATTTCCTTCCTGAGATATGATGTGCCATTTTCTTGTAGATTTTACTCTTTATCTCAGGAAATTTTTCTCTTAAGATATTATTGAATAGTTTATGTGTTGATTTCCTCAGGAGTACCAATTATACTTACATTGGACCTTGTTTAGCTGGCTTTTGTATGTGTTATGTTCTGTATAGTAATATTTGTTCCTTTTTTCTAGTTTTAATTTTGGATGATTTCTTCAAGTTTATTCTGAAAAGCTTTATTTCCAATTGTGCCTATTTGTTTTTCTTAATTTAAAAATGGTTTTCATCTCTATTACCTTTATCTTTTTCTATGCCTTTCTTTTCTAGATCATCAGCTCCTTCTGTATATGTTAAGCTCTTCTCTGACCCATTGTATATTGTTGTTGTGTGCTGTCAAGTTGATTCAGACTCATAGAAATCCTCTAGAACAGAGTAGAAACATCCCATAGGATTTCCTAGGCCATAATCTTTATGAGAGCAGATTACCAGGTCTTTTCTCCCACGGACCAGCTGGTGGGTTCAAACTGCTGACCTTTTGGTTAGCAGCCGAGCTCTTAACTGTTGCACTGTTAGGCTCCTTACTCATAGTATAGCTTCCTTCAATTAATTTTTTTTTTAATTAAAAAAACACTTCTCCAAACTACTTAGAATTATTAGTCTGAGGTCTTTTTCCAGCAACTTGGGTAATTACATACACACACACACACACACAGTTGCACGTGCATGTGTGTGTGTGTGTAACTGTTGCTGTTGAGTCAATATCGACTCATAGTGATCCTATAGCACAGACTAGAACTGCCCCATAGGATTTCTAAGACTGTAATTTTTCTGGAAGAAGACCGACACATCTTTCTCCTGTGGAGGGGCTGGCGGGTCTGAACTGCTGACTTCAGTTAGCAGCTGAATGCTTAACCACTGCATCACCAGGGCAATGTACACACACACACACACGCACGTATATATATATTTCAGGATGTTTCTGTGGCTAACAGCAGGTCCACTGGTTCTCTGTATTACAATTATGAGCTGTCTGCCTCCTCTCCTTCTCTGAGCCTGCCTTATCTCCACCAGTATTCACCAGGTAGGAGGAAATGGCATGATCACTCTTGGAGCCCATTCTTCCCCAGACAATTCATGATCCTAGATGGGATCTCTAAAAGGACATTGTTCACCTCTCCTATATTTTATCCACAACCTTAAATACTTAATCAAAGAACCACTGGCTACACTTTTCAGATAGGTGACATTTTAGGGACAATCTCCTCTGCTTGACAACCAGGGTGGAGTGTATCTTTTCTCAGCATTCTCCACCAGCTAGTTCTAGATCAGTTGGTATCGCTAGATATGCTTCATAGTTCATGGTTTGAGGTAGTGGTAATTTTCTTGTATTAATTGAAGGTGATAAATCTCTATCATTCTTACTCCTTTTTACAAAACACTATTTTGGGTAGGATTTGAGAGAGGGGAGTAGAGAAAAAATGCATTTTCTCCACCATCCTCAAGTGGACAATTTCTGTGACTTTCAGAATAAAAAAGATGAAGATCCAGGACTTCAACATCTCCATATTTCAATTGGTACAACAGAAGACAATTTACTTAATAATTTGGGCTAAAACCCAAGGGATTAGAGGGTAAATAATTACTCTGTGGCCTAAGTTTTGCCAAGAGGAACTTGGCAAATTATTTAGTCAATAATAATATTGACTACAGTTGATTGGGAGGCTTGGTGGCACAGTGGTTAAGAACTCGGCTGCTAACCAAAAGATAGTTCAAATCCACCAGCTGCTCCTTGGAAACTGTGTGGGACAGTTCTACTCTGTCCTGTAGGGTCGCTATGAGTCAGAATCGACTTGACGACAGTGAGTTTGGGTTTTGTTTTTTTTGTTACAATTGATTGCCTACTATGTTCCAGACACTTGGCCAGGTAATTTGCTTATTTCACTTCTAATCTAAACAACAATCCTGTGAGCTGGGACTTTTTAACCTATTTTATCATGGAGACTCTGAAAGATCAGGTGACTGAATGATAAATCACTGAGCTTGGATTCCAAATCAAGTGTGTTTAACTCCAACCGCCCCCCACTTTATTTTTCTGTATCCTGTATGTCAGATTTAAAAATAAAATTAGATAGTAGAAATTGTAATGAACCCTAGTAATTCTTTTTCCTCTATTGTGTTTAATTCTAAGTTGAATATTTTAATAATCTCTCATGTCCTTTTTACATCAGACTACTTCCTCTGGCTACCCTGCCCGTGGCTCACTTATTATCAGCATCTGTTCACTAAGCAGTTGCTAATGGGAATTATTAAGAGGTGTTTGCATAAGAAAGGGGTTCTTTTATGTGTTCATTTATAGCTGGTGTGCACTGGCTCAAGAATTCAGGCTATCCCCAGTCATCACCCTCTGTTCCAGACAGAAGAGAACCAACTACAAAAACTTTGTGAACTTGAACTTTGACCACAGTATCCTTTGACTCACTCAGGTGTTAAAATCAAAACAATGAGGACTATACTGAAAACCCGTACACCGTCTTCAAATTCTCTTACTCTTCCATCATCAATCCCCAACCTCTACTTTTCTCACCATGGCCAGCCATGGCCGGGAGGGTACTTTGCCACTCCGTCAGAAGAAGAAAATGAGCTGCCTCCCCTCACACCCACTATGCATTGATCTCCATCCTTCAGTCCTTGGAAGATGCCTACTGGTGGTTGTCTCTGCTTCACTCCTGGTCATGATGGTGGATCTTGTTGCTGTACAACCCTTAAATTTTTTGAATTTGCTTAAAAATAAAAGTGTTTTAGATCTTTTTAAGATTTGTGTGTGTGTGAGAGAGAGATAGTAGAAGCGGCTATTCCAATAGGAGCATCAGAATATTCCCATAGGTGACCAATAACATCAGTCATGGAAACAAGTAAGAATCTCTTGGGAAAATCTATTGCTTTAATTCAACACTGCAAGTTGCATCTGGCCATTTTCAAAACCTTGGTTTTCCAATTCTCCCACCAGAAATCCCTACTTCTTTCTTCCAAAACTTTATTTTCAGCTTGACTTCCCCTGGCACCGTGTGTATCTTGGCCACTGCATTTGCCACATAATATTGAAATGACCTGTGCGTGGTTCTGCCTTTTGAAAACATTCCTTGAGTTTCTGTCTTCCCTAAAAATGTTCTTGCATCCTCAGTACCTGGATCAGAGACCGGCACCAAACTTAATTGTCTAGAGTGTGTCTCCTGCAGGGCTTCTTGAAAAGCTAACGTTTCTTGAACACTCTTTGGGAAATGGCCTCATCATTAAGGAGCAGAGGGAGTGGGAGTCTGTCCTCTTGCTGCTTCTAAACCTGGGCTGGGGTTTCTCAATGCAGGGCTAACCATAGCTCTCAGAGTTCCACTCCATATGCAGTTTTTGGGGAGGCCAAGTTTATGACCAGCAGTTACTGACATCAGGATGCTGATTTGCCATATCTGAACTTTGACCAAGAAGCCAAGTGACCTCTCTTTCTCTGTTTCTTTCTCCGTCTATCTCTATATCTCTCTCTTGCTCTCTCCTCCCGCCATTAAACTTGAGACAATGAAGTATATGCAGTATAGAACTGAGTTAAGGCAATGACTATTTTATTATGAAAGTGTAATAGTGAGAGACCACTATGCATTTATATTCACATCTTGACACATGCTCCAAGCACACACCCTATCTTTCTGTGTCCTTTCCTTCTCTATTGATTTCATAGAAACATTAAACAAAAATAGGATAATAAAATTCACACTATACAAAATCATACCATCTAACATTTATGGATGACACTTACATCTTTGTTTTAAAGAATGTAAAAAAGGCATTATAATGAGAGTTTCATAAAGCTCCAAATTTTCAGCTGATGGGATATTCTAACTTCATATACTTCAAATGTTATGTTTGGCCAAGTGCAATCCTCACCAAAACACCATGTATTTTGTAGCCATTGGAAATTTGAGCCAGAGGAACAAGATCTCATCGGTGTTTTAGGAGTCTCTCTCTAACAGCTGTGTGGAAGAGATATTGGAATGTGGGAGGAAGATGGAAGATCTCTGTAATGGGAATGGAGGTCAGACTCTTTGCTCTCAAACAAACAAACCAAAAAAACCCCAAAAAACACTTTACACTAGCCCAAAAAACCATCATTCTGAGTCTCTAAGTCCCTGGATGGTGCAATGGTTAACATGCTTGGCTTCTGACTTAAAGTTTGGCAGTTTGAGTCCTCCCGGAGGCACCTTGGGAGGAAGGCCTGGACATCTACTCCTGAAAAATCGGTCATTGAAAACCCTATGGAGCCCAGTTCTGCTCTACACAAATGGGGTCGCCGTGAGTCAGAATTGACGCAACTGGTGGTAAGAGCCACCCTTGGGGTTGAATCCTCTGGTTTCACCTCTGCTGCACAGTGGATGGGAATGGAAGAAGGACATATGGCTTCAAGGGATGGTAGAAACTCTACAGAGAAAATGCTTGTGATCGTTAAGGTTGTGTGTCAACTTGGCTGGGCCATGCTTCTCAGGGTTTGGCAGTTATGATGTAGTTTGGCAGTATTATAGTGATGTAATCACCTCCGTGAGGAGATCTAATATAGTGTGATTGCTTCCATGATGGAATCTGCTGTGAGTGGTCAATTAGTTGAAAGGACGTTTCCCTGGGGGTGTGACCTGCATCCAATATAGATGGACTTTCTGGCAAGTCTCGTGGGCTTTTGCTTGCTCTGGATCCTGCGGCTGGCTCCTGTTAGTCTGACCTCCGGTTCTTGGGACTTGAACTAGAAACTTACCTGTCCGTCTTGGGATTCATCATCCTCTGCAGTCTGTGAGCCAATGTACTGCCAGATTACCTACCAGTCTTGGGATTTATTGGCTTCCGAAGGCTGCGAGTCAGAGGCCTGCTATCAGACCTGCCGATCTTAGGTTTGCCAGACCCTGCAGCTAATTGAGTCAGGGGAAACCTCCAGCCTAACACATGGACTTGGGATTTTCCAGCCTCTATAACTCCTTGAGCCATTTCCTTGATATAAATCTCTCTCTCTATGTTATTGTTGTTGTTAAGTGCTGTCGAGTTGGTTCTGACTCATGGAGACCCTATGTACAACAGAACAAAACACGGTCCCACGCCATTCTCACAATCGTTGTTATGCTTAAGTCCACTGTTGCAGCCACTGTGTCAGTCCATCTCCTTAGGGTCTTCCTCTTTTTTGCTGACTCTCTACTTTACCAAGCATGATGTCCTTCTCCAAGGACTGATCCCTCCTGATAACATGTCCATAGTATATGAGACATAGTCTTGCCATCCTTGCCTCTAAGGAACGTTCTGGTTGTACTTCTTCCAAGACAGATTTGTTTGTTCTTCTGGCAGTCCATGGTATGTTCAATATTCTTTGCCAACACCACAATTCAAAGACGTCAGTTCTTCTTCGGTCTTCCTTATTCATTGTCCAGCGTTCACATGCATATGAGGCCATTGAAAACACCATGGCTTGAGTCAGGCACACCTTAGTCTTCAAGGTGACATCTTTGCTTTTCAACACTTTAAAGAGGTCTTTTGCAGCAGATTTGCCCAATGCAATGTGTCTTTTGATTTCTTGACTGCTGCTTCCATGGATGTTGATTGTGGATCCAAGTAAAATGAAATCCTCTCTCTCTATATGTATATATATATATGCCGATGATTCACTGGCTTTGTTTCTCTAGAGAACCCAGCCTAAGACATATATCCAACATCTTCATTTTACAGATGGAGAGACCAAGGACTGAGGGAGGAAGATGTCTTGTCCAAAGTTTCTGGGTCAGGCTGGCTTCCAGCATCTGTGCCTCAGTGTTGGGCTCCCAGTCCTTACGAGGGCTCATCCTGTTGTGGAGTGAGTGAGAGTCCACTTCAAAGACCTGACATTGCGGGATTCAGAATCAAGTCCCTGACTGCTTCTCTCATGCCCTAGTATAGGTAACTGTGTTTCTGCTTTGTTCTGGGACCCAAAGCCCTTTATACCTTTGATAGCTGAATGTTCCCTGGCACAAGGGAACCTTTCTCATGGAGCCGACAGTACCCAATTCCTCTAGGAATGAGTTCTATCCAACCCTGTTATTTAGGACTATCCCATTGTCAATGAAGAATCCCAATTTAAACTGGCTTACACCAAATGAAAGGAGATTTTTTGTATCACATAACTGGGAAGTCCAATGGTGTATCTGGTTTCAGGCATAGCTGCATCTAACCAAACCAAACCTATTGCCTCTGAGTGGATTCCCACTCACAGTGGCCCTATAGGACAGAGTAGAACTACCCCCATAGGGTTTCCAAGGCTGTGATGTTTATGGAAGCAGACTGTTACATCTTTCTCTGGTGGAGTGGCTCATGGGTTCAAATTGCTGAACTTTCAGTTAGCTGAATGCTTAGCCACTGTACCACCAGGGCTTCTTATAGCTGCATCTAGGGGCTCCATAGCATCACTCTAGCTTGTGGGTCTCCATACCTCTTCTGTGTTGACTTTGTGTTCAGGTGGTCTCTTTTCTTATTGTGGCCCTCAGAAGCTAGTTAAGCAGCCTCATGAGAAGGAATACATCCTTTTCGCAACAATTCCAGGGCTTCTTCTGTTGAGTCAACTTGGGAATTATGCCCACCCGTGGTGTTTCCAAACCAAAAGCCAAACCCATTGCCGTCGAGTAGATTCTGACTCATAGTGACCCTACAGACAGAGTAGAACTATCCCATAGAGTTTCCAAGGAGTGGCTGGTGGCTTCGGACTGTTGACGTTTTAGTTAGCAGCCAAGCTCTTAACCACTACACCACCAGAGCTCCACTCCTGGTGTTTGGGACTGGGGTAAATCAGCCTCAACTGAACCGTATGGACTGAGACTGGGGAGGGGTGAATTTTACTAAAGAAAATCCAAGATGGTAGTTATCAGAAGAAAGGGTAATATTACCGGGGGTGGGGGAAGCAGCAGATGTCTGAGGAGCCTACCTCCCCTGCCCTCTCTCATCCTGGTTTGGCTTCCTGTCTCTGATGACCCTTGTCCTGGCGATCAGCCCCAAAACGTGCTGACAGACATCTTCCAAATGGGGCAGCTCTCAAGCACTTTCAAATATCATCTGTCCCCTTTTGCTCCTTCGGATTGGAGTTTGCCACTCTTTCCCTCAGATAGAGACAGTTCAATGGGGCCACCACCTGCTGTAGCTGCCCCTTTGTGACTCTTGATTCTGAACAATGGACAGGACATATCTCTGCGTCCTCTCCTCATGTCTGTCCCATGGCCTATTCTGGCACCATGTCCCACTCCTTCCCAGTAGACCTCATCCTGGGTCAATGAATGGGGACATGTCCAGCTGGACTCAGATGCCCACAAATGCCCTGCAATGAGTTAGTGGCTGAGCTGGGATTTGAAGCCACTTCTCCAGGTTCTTGTGACCTTTGCACCAATCCAAGGTGCCAACCACATTAGGAAATCAAACAAAGAGATGAACACAAAGAGACCCTGAATGTGCATATGTCAGCGAGCTTACCATCAGAGGAGAAGAATCAAAAAGTGGAATCTAGGTTGCTGTTGGGTGTTACCGGCGGGCACCAGCCCACTGCCATGCGGGGAGCAAGTTCTTTGACGTGCAGAGGAAGCACTGACTTCATTAACTTATGTGTGGGTGGAGGAGGGGTTGTCCCTGGGAACTCTGGCAGGCTTGTGGGAAGAGGATGGTGACAGTGCGTTTCATATTGAACTTGGCATAAATGGGAGTGATAGGGGTTTTCAAGGGTGATCAGGTGACACTTCCAGTTTGTCTGCAAAAGCCTAATTACTGACCTGACACCTTGCTTCAGACAGGCCCAGGAAGCAGCTAACTGGTATATGGAAGCATCTGGTAGTGCAATTACCCTGTCAGCTCTTTATCCACTTGTAGCCCCGTCATTAGACGCTTTTTTGCCTTGATATTCTTCAAATGTAAAGTTACCAACCAAAGCAATTTAAAATGATATATAGTTATTTTCGACTCCTCTGCTGTCAAGGGAGAAGTTCATAAATGATGTCACAATAAACGGAATGGGAGAGAAACCTCAGAAAAGAAATGTGTAAGGGCAGGGATGGCAGGAAGAAGAGAAAGATTATTGCCAGGGCTCCCAATTGTTAATGAATTAACGGGGAAGTTGGTTTAATGAGTTCCGAGGAGGAGCTGTTGTCAGAGGTTTGGAGGTAATAGTGAAGAGTTATAGAGCCAGGAGGCAGAGCCAGAGGCATTCAAAGTGTCCCTCATGGCTCCAGAAAGGAAGGGTAGAACAATTAGGGAGTAAGGTCCTTAAATTAGGTAAAGACCCAGGAAGACAAAGAGGATTGTGAAGAAAGATGGGAGGCCTGGAGCTCTGGAGAGATGTCAAACGGCTGAAAATGGAAAGCCTGCTGGGTGTCTATGGGCAGTACAAGAAGGCTGGCCATTCAGACCCACCTGGAGGTGCCACAGAAGAAAGGCCTGTTGATTTGCTTCTGAAAGTCACAGCCATGAAAACCCTATGGAGCATAGTTCTATTCTGAAACACAAGAGGTTGCCATGAGTTGGAATTGGTCCAATGGCAAATTTTTTTTTTAAATTTTTTTTTATTATACTTTAGATGAAGGTTTACAGAACAAATAGTTTATCCTTAAACAGTTAGTACACATATTGTTTTATAACATTGGTTAACAACCCAATGGCATGTCAACATTCTCCCTTCTCGACCTTGGGTTCCCCGTTACCAGCTTTCCTTTCGCCTCCTACCTTCTAGGCCTTGTCCCTGGGCTGTTGTGCCCCATTAGTCTCATTTTGTTTTAGGGGCTTGTCTAATATTTGGCTGAAGGGTGAACCTCTGGAGTGCCTTCATTACTGAGCTAAAAGGAAGTCTGGGGAGTATACTCTTGGGGATTCTCCAGTCTCTGTCAAGCCAGTAACTCTGGTCTTTTTTTGTGAGTTAGAATTGTGTTCTACATTTTTCTCCAGCTCTGTCTGGGACCCTCTGTTGTGAGCCCAGTCAGAGCAGTCAGTGGTGGTAGCCGGGCACCATCTAGCTGTACTGGACTCAGTCTGGTGGAGGCCGTGGTAGTGTTGTCCATTAGTCCTTTGGACTAATCTTTCCCTTGTATCTTATTTTCTTCATTCTCCCTTGCTCCTGAAGGGGTTAGACCAGTGGAGTATCTTAGACAGCTGCTCACAGGCTTTTAAGACCCCAGACGCTACTCATCAAGGTAGAATGTAGAACATTTTCTTTATAAACTATGCTATGCCAATTGAGCTAGATTGGCAACTGGTTTTTAATTAAAAAACATTTTTTATGATTGATTGAAGAATGAAGGAAAGCTAGGGTTAGTGTGTTGGGCTTGAGGACATTAGGAGCTTTGCTTGAATCTGCATTTCCAGTCATTCTGCATTTGACAGAGAAGGGATATAAAAATGTTGAGAAGTTTAGTTATTTGCCTAAGATCACACAGCTTCCAGGTGGTGTAACTCTGATTCCACTGAAGGTTTCTAGAACTTGCTGTGAACATTCAGTTGCAGTCCCTGGCTCGGAGAGCTCACAGCATAAGTAAGGGAGGCAGATACATATACCCCAACAAGAATATAATGTGGAAGGAGTTTTGAGTAGCGTTATAACCCTCCAGACTTATCCCTAGTCTCTCCTCCCACCTCTCCTTCCCATACCAGACATGTCAGGTGGATGATGTTCCCCTACCAAATGGTCATGGGCATCAACTAAGACCAAGGATGCGAAATGGTTTTGTAGACTCCAGAGATCTCTGAAAAACTTATGAGTCCTCCATATGGTTCTCTAAAAGACCTCAGAAGAACAATACTTTCCATTTTGTTTAGTGAAATCTTAAGGCAAACAAATGAGCCTTAAGTACCAAGAACATCCAACACAATTCCAGATTACCAAGGCCTCCCTCAGTACTTCTCTTTTTTCCTTCATGCCACAGACCCTATGCTGGTGCTGGGAGTGCAACCTCGGAGAGGAAACCATACATGGTCACAGGGAGCATTCAGCCCGGTCGGGGGAGGCTGACAATAACCCTCATCTGGATGTCAACCGTAATGCCTGTTTCCCATCTTGGAACCTTCACAGACACTGTCTGCCTCATCTCCTAGGGGAATTCTTCTCTTTCGAAGATCTGTCTCATCGTTGAAACCTTCCCTAATCCCACAATGCTAAGGAGATCAGCACAAGTCCTGGGTGTTAAGGGGATTCTGTGCACATCTCTGTGGAAGTACCCCCATACTTCATTGTGATGGTCTCACTGCCTGCTTGTCATATCCATTGGCTTGTCCAACCATGAAGGCAGACAAGTGGGCTTCATTGCTGAAAACCAAGCACCATCATGGCAGCCGGCATCAAATGAGAACTCAAGAGGTATTTGTTGGTTGCAAGAATTGATACATGAGTGTTTAAGTGAGTGGATTCTCCTCCAATCTCTTGTCCATAAATGAAAGCTGGGATTATCCTAATTAATGGACAGTGGTGATTTTACGGAACTCACAAATCTCAGAATTGATCATGTTTCTCTCTTTTTATGGCTTCTAGGAAGCTCAGAGAGCCCTGGTGGTGCAGTGATTAAAGAGCTACGGCTGTTAACCAAAGAGTCTAGTGGTTCGAATAAACCAGCCACTCCTTGGAAACCCTATGGGGCAACTCTACTCTGTCCTATAGAGTTGCTATGAGTCAGAATTGACTTTAAGGCAACGGGGTTTGGTTTTCTGGTTTCGGAAGCTTAGACACCATTTTTAGCAAACTATAGAACCATCTGGCCTGTTTTTCCAGTTACCCAAACAATAACTCTTATATTATAGGTTCACCCTGATTTATTCTTCTGTTTATGTTATCCTGTAGCCATGTCAATTCTTTATTTTTTATTTTTTTATTTTTTAAGAAAAGGGGAGATATAAACTACTTTTTAAGTGATCAGGTTACTAGAGTCATCTGGGTGGTCACATTGTTTAAATTACTTGGTCACTGGCTGTAGATTCACTGCGTGCTCATAAATGATAACCTTCCCTCTCTCATTCTCCCTGAGGGTCTCTTAGACAAAATACGGTATTGCACACAAGCACATTGAGATGAAAAATCCTATCGTTGGTGATAACTTCCCATGATAGAATCTTAATAAACTTTCTGTGTTTGATTGGCTGGGATAATGAGAGATACATATCATGTGTGATAGCTGCATGACAGAAGATAAGCTGGCCATCATTTTCAGATAAAAATGCCCATCCATCCACAGATTGGAATCAGGGGGCTGCCATGGAGTTCTCAGTCTATTCCAGTTAATTAAATGCTAAATGAAACTCAGAGTTCTGGCTCCTAGAGATTCAACAGTCTATTGCCATGTCCTGTGAAGTCACAGAAGATAGTCTGAAACGTTTGCTGGGAGACTAGTAGTTGCTCAAGAAATGCTTGTTCTCTGGCCAGTCTCCTTCTCTAGAGAACCCCTGTGCAAAGTTAAATAGAGTGGCATCTGAGGCCCCTTCTTCCTCTGGCAGTTGTGAGTCCAAGACCTGTGCTAGTGGGATGGTTGAGGGGCCTGGGAAGGCCTCTGGAGCAGCCCATTCTAATTGCAATGGGCTCTATTCTACTTGCAATGGGGTAAGCACTCCTGGGTCCCCATTTTTTGCACTACAAATATGGTGCGCACTCAGATGTAAATGACAGAAACAGGTCTTGTAACAGTTCTCCACAGGGTGTACTATCTTGGCTTCACTTTCTCCAGAAACCTGAATCAGTTTCTCTTAAGCCTTCATGCCTGTCTGTAATGATACCTAAGTATTTTTTCTTGGACCTTCCTAAAAGTGAGCACTCGCCGCCCTTCACCATGCACCTACTAAGGCCAAACACTAAGCTAGGTGCTTGACACTCAATTTCATCCTCACAACAGCCCTGTGAGAAAAATATGTAAACCTGATGCTCAGAGAAGTTGACTAATTCACTGAGGGTCACACAGCTAGCAAGTGATGGAGCTAAGATTCAGATATGTATCTATTGAATTAATATTTTTCACATATTGAATAATGATTAAATTTATCATTGGAATGCATTTATTCCACAAATATGCCATTGGACTTCCACTCCGTGTCAGGTACTGTACTAGCGGCTGGATTGAGGATTGTATAGTTTGTGTACATGCTACTATTGATTTACCAATAAAGTATACCAGGCCATGGACTTCCTGTGTGTCCCACTGTGGTGTGCTCTGTAATGGAGAGGCCTTTTCTTGCAGAAAGTGGTTTATCCTTGTCCATGCTGTTGTTCAAAGTTCAGGTTTTAAGATTATGTCTACTGCATTCATTTTTTCCCCCCAGGAGATTCTGTTTCCTTCCAAATGCTCTAGAAAATGCCAAGCACTGACATTCCCAGGAGGGAGGAGGGCCTATGGTGTGGCTCAGCTCTCTTTCTCCCTTTTATGGTCCATTCTGCCAGTATCTCACTCAACAATAGTCAACAATCTCCCACTGGGTCAACTACAGATGACAGTAGGGCAGCCCAAATATCCTCTGGGGATTTCTATCTACCCACAAGAATCAGCCCAATTCTCCACTCTTAAGTACAGAGAGAGAACAAAACACGAAATACATGAAGTAAACCAGTATTATAAAGGAAAGTTACTAAGATCAACACCAAGTCTGGAAATAAAGTAGAGAGAATTTGGGGACCTGATTATTACCCATTCTTGGAAGTCTTTGAAATGGTATTGTAACAATAAAACAAGAAAAGAATGCCACGGAAAAAGAAAACAGAAAAGAAACCTCTTGGAAATTAATTATAAAATTAGCAAAATGAAATAGCTAAATAGAAATAGTGAAAGATAAAGTAAAAAACAACTTCTAAAACAGTATAAAAATTGATAGAAAATCTAAGAGCTGTTGATAAACAACTCAAGAGGCCCAATGTATTTGCATACTATTGCTGCTGTAACGAATTACACAAACTTAGTGGCTTAAAACAACACAAATGGATTGCCTTACAGTTCTTAGGTTAGAAGTTCAACATAGGTCTCACTGAGCTAAAATCAAGATGTTGATGGGCTGCGTTCCTTTCTGGAGGCTCTAGAGGAGAATCTATTGCCTTGCTTTTCCAGTTTCTAGAGGTTGCCTGCATTCCTTGGCTTTCGATCCCTTCTTCCAACTTTAAAGGAAGCAATAGCAGGTCAAGTCCTTCTCACTTGCATCACTCTGACTCTCCTCTTCATCCTCTCTCTTTCACTGTTAAGGAATCTTGTGATTATATTGGGCTTACCTGGCTAATCCAGGGCAATCTCACTGTTTTAAGGTCAACTGATTATCAACCTCAATTCTATCTGCAACCTTCCTTCTCCTTTGCATATGACCTAACACATTCACAGATCCTGGGGATTAAAATGTAGACATCTTTGGGGATCCATGACGTTGCCTACCAAACCCAATATACAATTCATTGAGAAAAAAGAAAAAAATTGGATGGGTAGGAAATTATCAAAGACATAATAGGAGATATTTTTTTTCAGGGCTGAAATTATGTATACACAATTGTATTCCTAAAAGGAGCAGAAGGGATGAAAAATAATTAATTCCTAGAAATGCAGATTTGACATTTAAAACACTGAATGTAAAGCACATATCTTAAATGTTCTGAAAGAGAGAGAGAAGAGAGAGGAAGAGGGAGAGAAAGAAAAGGACAAGAAAAGGAAGGCAGAGAGAAAGAGACAGGGGAGAGGGAGAAAAACATGTTACCTACAAAAGAATATGAATCAGATTGGCATCAGATTTCTCATCAATGTTACTGGATGCTTAAAGACAACGGAGCAATGTTCTCATTTGAACTTAGAATTTTTAATTTACCAAATTATCAATCAAATGTTATAGCAAAGCAAAGGCATTTCTCAAAAATATTATTTCCCACTAATCCACTTGAATTATTTGTGGATGTAGTCCAACAAAATGAGACTGGCACACAAACAAGAGGATCATATGGGCAAAAAAAGAGTGGAGTGTGATGAAAATAAGCCCAAGGCTGAAGCAGTTTTAAAACACAGAAAGTCCATGTTAGAAGTCAGTGGGATCCAAGAAGTGTAGGCTGGGCTGGAAACAGTAGATAGTTCTTACTAAGATGCCCAATGCTATTGATATAAACATTTCATTTAGAGTTGAGTAGGTACTGCCATAAGAAACAAAAATAGGGAAGATTTACAAAGGTTGCCTCCCAGAAGTGGGCAGGACTGTGCAGCGGGCATTGCTTTTCAGTGTGGTCCCTGTCCTCCCAGGGATCAGAGTCCAGTGGGGAGACAAACAAGAAAGGGGGACATAAACACATTTGTCCCTTAGGCTTCGATAAGGGCTCTCTAGGAAGGAAAAGAACAGGGTGCTGTGAGAAAGAATTTGGGCTGGACGGGGGCACCTCAAGTTGAGGAAACAGTTAAAAAGCTGCAGAAGTTCAAGAAAGCTGTGTTGCTGGAGCACATAGAATGAGAAGGGGATCCTAGAATGAGGTGAGGGTGATACTCAGGCAGGGGCTTGAGAGCCTTGGAGGAAGGGATCAAACCCAAACTAAACCTGCTGAGATTCCGACTCGTAGCAATCCTGTAGGACAGAGTAGAACTGCCCCATAGGGTTTCCAAGGAGCGGCTGGTGGATTCAAACTGCCGACCTCTTGGTTAGCAGCTGAGCTCTTAACCACTGCACCACCAGGGCTCCAGAGGAAGGGACAGTGGTTTATTAATCCTGACCCCCACTGCCTACGTGGAGTGACACTCAATAGAAGCCCGGTTCCTGGTTTGTTAAGTAAACAGGGACTGGATTCTTCACTATTAGCTGTTACTTGTTTAACTTATCTGTCCGAGGAAGACAATTCAATCCATAACAGATGGTATAAGGTGGCAGAGGTCACCTTGCAGAGGCAAGATGTCTGCGTCTATTTACTAAGAGACATGGGGTCCATCCCCACTCTCCTAGGAATCTCTCAGGGGCTCCTTGTTACTGATTTAATTCAAGTCTTCCATTATCCCACTTTCATTTACCTTTTTGGTGCCATCTTACACACATACCCGTAAGTAGCTTACAGTCTGATAAAACTGGACAATTATTGCATTTGTAAATACCCCCCTTGTTATTTCACAGTTTTGCACATATTAGGTGTACAATAAGGGCACACTGATAATACTGAATACAACTGAATTGTCCTATGGCCATGCATGTGTAAGTGTGGATTTTACTGATGGTTGAGAGGCTCAGGTCTCTCTTGTCCACCAAGGGCAAGGGAAAGCAAGAGTCACATTCAACAGAAATATAGCCAAAATTTTAAAATATAAGATTTGAGTGACACAGACAGTACCTCGAGGACAGGAGATCTTCTGCTCACACAGAAATTACTCTTTATGACATGCCCTGAACCTACTTGTCATAATCTAATTATAGACAGCCCAAGGAGTAGGGCTTGCTTATTTCTCCCTGGGAGATTCTTGCATGAGTAACTTTCATCTCAGGGAATGTTCCTTGAAATTCGCACCAAAATGTCTGTCCCTTGAAGTGCCCTGGATTTTCCCCTTTTCACTTAACATGTATTTATCAAGCATCCACTAAGTGCGAATTTTGATGCTAGGCATGGGGGATACAAGACCAGAAAGATGTCTGCCCTTAATAGTCTCAATATTGTTGGTGCAATAGATGTCAATAACTCGTCTTTCAAAAGCTAAGTGTTTGAGTGACCAGAAACAACATGGGTACTTTGGATAAGGAGAAGACTTCTGTAGATGGCTATGGGGTCCCTTGGAAGGACATTGAAATGCAGAAATAGGTAAGATGGGGCCAGACCAGCACTGGCCTTTAGTAGCTGCTGAAGGTTTACTCTCCAGCTCATGATGGTTTTCAGGAGACCCTCAAGTGGGAACCTTGAAGATGGCATATGGAGGACCATGCTGGATTATCACTGAAAATGCAGCATGCAATAGCAGCAGCCTGAAGCAGGAAAGAGGCAGTGAAAGGAGAAGGGGAGAAGGCACAGCCTCTCAAACATGTTATAGCTGCAGAATATGGCTGACAAATTTTATCAAGGATGGTGAGAAATGAGAGCTCAAGGCTGACGACAAGATTTCGAGACCAGGGAAGTGGGATGATGGCAGTTCTAGAACAATAAGATTAAGTGGAATAGACTAAAATAGCCACAGTTATTGAACACTTAAGCTACGTGGCAAGCATTATCTCGGGTACTCTGCATGCTTAATCCCATTTAATCCTAATACAACTATGGTGAGATAAGAGCTGGCGTAATCTCCACTTGAAAATGAGGAAATGGAGGCAGGGGGTGGTTAAGCCACTTGCCTAAGGTTAAACAGTAAGTCACAAAGCCAGAATTTTCACTCTGATATCTGACATGAGAGTCTACACACTTAACACTGTTTTACAGTCAAACCAATCAAAGGTGCAAGCTGGAAAAAAAAAAAATGTGCCATGAGTAGTTACTTGACCAAAAGATTTTTTCCTTCATAAAGGATGGACTGCTGAATTTCTGTTGCAAACTACTTTAGTGAACTTAGGTAAACCAGTTACTGTAGAATCATTTATGACTCGGTGACCCCATATGCGTCATGGAGTGGTGCTCCGTATGGCTTTCAGTGGCTGATTTTGTGGAAGCAGATCACTGGGCCTTTCTTCTGAGGTGCCTTTGGGTGGGCTCAAACCTCCAACTTTTTGGTTAGCAGCCAAGCACGTTAATTGTTTACCCTTCCCAGGGACTCGGAACTTAGAGTGCATTTGTTAAATAGTTCTCCTGCCCCCCTACCATGTATGTGCACACATGTGCTCACACAGAACAGCACACACACAAGCTGTAGAGGAAGAGATTCGTAGCATCAAGTAAGACACGCTGATGTTTGCTTCCATTGCTAAGTAGTCTGTGGCAGCATCTGACTGTCCCAATTCAGTACCTCTAATGGTAGGCAGGAACCCTGGTAGCACAGTGGTTAAGAGCTCAGCTGTTAGCTGTTGAAAGGTTGACAGTTCGAATCCACCAACACTCCTTGGAAATCCTATGGGGCAGCTTTACTCTGTCCTGTAGGGTCACTGTGATTCAGAGTCAACTCGACATCAGTGGGGGGGTTTTATGCAGCAAAAAGAACTAAGTTTAGCAAAGATGATTAGCTGCTGTTATGTTGGATTAAAAAATATAAAGCAAAAAAAAAAAAAAACCAACCCTTTATTCATGTATTTATTAAAAAAAAAATTGGCTGATTACAACTTGTTAGATCTGCTGCTTCTCTATTTCCATTTAGGAAAACAAAAAATGTGGCTTTATGTTCCCACCCACTGATTTCCAGCTAAAACAGAACTTCGTTGCTGGCTGATCCCGCTGGCTTTTTAAATGAAAAACTTATTCATCTTAAACTACTGGAAAATTATATTTAAAAATCAGCATAATTCCATTGCTTATTCTTTCTGGATTCCTTGAATAATGCTGGGCTGTTTCTGGAACAACTTGTTGTAATCTGATGTGCAAATTTCGTTATCATCATATATGTTAACTGGTGATCTTCGTTGTTGCTAAGCCACAGAATACATTTTATATGTTAAATAATCTGGGCAAATATTTTTTCTTCTTTAATCAAATTAAAATTTATGAGAGACTTCAAGGTTTTATCCACATGCACATGCACACACACACACACACACACACGCACACACAATAGGTACCAGACCAGTTGCCATGAAGTCAACTCTGACCCAGTCATCCCATGTATGTCAGAGTAGAACTGTGTACCATAGGGCTCAAACACACCCAGTGCCTGGAGATGTGCTTCCGTAAAAATTACAGCCAACAAGATCTATGGGGCAATTCTACTCTGTCACGTGGGGTTGCTAAGAGTTGAAATCAACTTAACGACATCTAATAACAACTATATATATATATATATTATATATATGCAGTTGTTGTTAGGTGCTGTTGAGTCGGTTCCAACTCATAGCAACCTTATGTACAACAGAACAAAACCACTGCTCAGTCCTGTGCCATCCTCACAATCGTTGCTATGTTTGAACCCATTGTTGCAGCTACTGTGTCAACCCGTCTCATTAAGGGTCTTCCTCTTTTTCGCTGACCCTCTACTTTACCAAGCATGAGATCCTTCTCCAGAGATTGGTCCCTCCTGATAATATGTCCAAATTATGTGAGACGAAGTCTCACCATCTTTGCTTCTAATGAGCATTCTGGCTATACTTCCAAGACAGATTTGTTTGTTCTTCCGGCTGTCCATGGTATATTCACTATTCTTCCCAAAACACCATAATTCAAAGGCATTGATTCTTCTTCTGTCATCTTTATTCATTGTCCAGCTTTCACATGCACACGAGGTGATTGAAAACACCATGGCTTGGGTCACGAGCACCTTAGCCCTTAAAGTGACATCTGTGCTTTTTAACACTTTAAAGAGGTCTTTTGCAAGCAGATTTGCCCAGTGCAATCAGTCATTTGATTTCTTGACTGATGCTTCCCTGGGCGTTGATAGTAGATCCAAGTAAAAGGAATCCTTGACAATCAAAATCTTTTCTCCATTTATCATGATGTTGTTTATTGGTCCAGTTGTGAGGATTTTTGTTTTCTTTATGTTGAGGTGTAATCCATACTGAAGGCTGTGGTGTTTGATCTTCATCAATAAGTGCTTCAAGTCCTCTTCACTTTTAGCAAGCAAGGTTGTGTCATCTGCATAACATAGGTTGTTAATGAGTCTTCCTCCAGTCCTGATGCCCCGTTCTTCTTCATATAATCCAGATTCTCAGATTATTTGCTCAGCATACAGACTGAATAAGTATGGTGAAAGGATACAACCTTGATGCACACCTTTCCTGATTTAAACCACACAGTATACCTTTGTTATGTTCAAATAACTGCCTCTTGGTCTAAGTCCAGGTTCCTCATGAGCACAATTAAGTGTTCTGGAATTCCCATTCTTTGCGATGTTATCCATAATTTGTTATGATCCACACAGTCCATATATATAGTATATATATGTACACATATATACATATATATATACAATATTCATAAATCCATAAAGTGTTAATTGTAGTGCGTCATGGTGCTGGTACATGATATGGGATCAACAAACGTTCACTGAATAAGTAAGTTAATTAATAATTCATTCAATTTCCATATTATAGAACTGAGAATTCCAAATATCATATAATTGCATTGTTTAAGATTTTTTTTCTATTGCATTTACACCTTTATTCACAAATTGTTGGACAGCAGGTCTGTAGAGCTCTTAGAGATCAGTTAGTTCAATTATTTTATTTGAAAATAAGGAAACAAAGGCCCAGAGACAGTGGATAGTTGGCACAAATACATCAAATTTAGTTTAATTTTAGTGAAAGAACAAGTAATAAGCTTTCTAGGGGTAAAGCGTGAATCGAGATGTCCTAGAAGACAGTGACCACAAAATAGAATGAGAATGCCATCCTCCTCATTCTGGAAGCTCTAGATATATTAATGTGACTTAAGATAGGATTTTTCTCTTTAGAAGCCATGCTGCATTGCAGGTGGTTTAAGTGAGGTAGACTGGCCACCAACATTTCTAGATATCAGCAGTCTTAGATGTGGGTAGTAGGAATCTGGGAGTCCGGCACAGGGGTCTGCATTCTCCTTGTGACATTTCCAGTTGTTGATTTCAGCCTGGGTCCTGATTCATTGGCCTGTATGGTGAATTTTCAAGCAATGAGAGTAGCAGGTTGTCTGCAGTGACCAAGATAGGACTGGGCCTGGTGGTTGTAGGTGGAACCTGCCTTGTCCTCTCCTCTCCAGTTGATTGTTCTATCACCTCCTGGAAAATGAAAGTCTGGACTTGGTTGGCTCCATTTCTCCAGAGCTGGCCTCAGCAACTCTGCCAATAGCATCAAGGGAATTACTGATTGAGTAGTCTTGGCTTCTTCCAGAGTGGAGGCACGGCATGCTAATCTTTAAGGGGTGATGGAGATCATAGAAGCAGTGGTCAGTTAAGGATACATTCTGCTATGGTAACAAATAATCCCTGGAAGAGAGAGAGAGAGATGCCTAGCCAGTTCTAGATATTCGAGTCTCCAGCTGTTCAAATTATCTAGATTGAGATCCCAGACATTAAGGAGTATAGATGAATTAGCCCTTCTCTGTCCTGTCTGAATTCTTAACCCACAGAGTCATGGATCGTAATAATAATAAATGGTCGTTTAAAGCCACTAAGTTTTGGAGTAGCTTGTTATGCAGCAATAGATAATGGGATAAAACCAAACCAAACCCGATGTCATCGAGGAGATTCTGACTCATAGTGACCCTGTAGGACAGAGTAGAACTGCCCCATAGGGTTTCCAAGGAATGCCTGGTGGATTCAAACTGCCGACCTTTTGGTTAGCAGCCGTAGCTCTTAACCACTACACCACCAGGGTTTCCGATAATGGGATAGTGAGTGTCTAATCAGAGTGTGCTACACACCACACCTCACACCTTGTTATGGATTAAATTCTGTCTCTCAAAAATATGTGTTGTAATGACTATAATCTCATTTGGGAATGGGTTTTCTTCGTTTTGTTAATGAGACAGGATTAGTATAGGGTGTTTCTTAAGTCAATCTCTTTTGAGATATAAAAGAGATTAAACAGACAATATTAAGCAGAGATGGGGGAAGAGAGATGTCAAGTCAGATGAAGATTGCCCAGGAGCAGAAGCTCAAAGAGACAAAGACCTTCCCCCAGAACCGATAGACAGAGAAAGACTTCCTCTAGAGCCAGCACCCTGAATTAAGACTTCCAGCCTCCTAACTGTGAGAAAATACATTTCTGTTTATTAAAGCCACCTATTTGAAGTCTTTCTGTTATAGCAGCACTAGATGCCTAAGACACCCATCTTCTACCATTAACCCAGCAATAAATAAGCCATGACATCACATTTCCAAAACTTGTCCATATTTAGTCTTAATTACAATATAGAGAACTCTGAAGCTATGAAATTCTCCACGTCAGTACCTCCTGATAGGTCAGGAAGGTTGCTTAGATTCCTCTCATGTGTTAGGATTGACCTTTGGGAACACCTACTGTGGCAGCCTGCACCATAGTGGGAGATCTCAGGAGCTGGACTAGTTGAGATACGATTTCTGGTGGCCTGAAAACAGGTAGAGGAAGCACCTGACACAATCTGAAGACCAAGATTAGAAACAGAAAGTCAAGTCCAATCACTGGGTAGTCATCAGGTCTGGGTGGAGGGGAGGTCTCTCTGGGAAGGTGAGACATGGGAAGGGATCTTAAAAGACAAGAAGGTGGATCTAGGCAGTGGTGTGCAGGAGGGATCAGGGCGAGAGGACTGAACCCAAGAACTTTCCATGAGTTTATGAAGATCAGTCTGCATGTGGTGAGAACTGTGTAGTATGAAGCTGGACCTACTGGCTTGCTGAAGAGATGGATTAATAAATAGATGAATGTTTGAGTGAAAATAAGAGATTGTGCTAACGATGATACCTAGGATTTTAACATGTCTGTAGCAGGTACTGTGCTAAGCTTGACATGTTTTAGCTCATCTTACCCTCACAATATTCCTATGAGGTTGACACTTTTACTTTTCTCATTTTACAAATGTGGAAATAGAGGCTGATAGAGGTGAAAGGTTACTTCCCCAAGGTTGCACAGAATTGTGGGAAGAGAGCTGGACTTTGAATTCAGAGCGTTTGGACTCCAAAGCCCACGTCCTTTCAAACTATGCTGTAACTACCTTCCAAATGAGAATGCAAACAACGTAGAAGCCTGGTCTCATGCAGAGGTGTATCTTTTCTTATATAAGTGGAATGGATTTCTCACCTGAAATGCCACTCAAGAAGAATCAACAGTATGGCCCCAGAACACCCTTTTATCTCAGTGATGAGGTTACTCCCGTGGTTAACCATTGAGCCAAAGATTAGACAGCCGCATAAAACAAAACAAGACTAATGGGGCACAACAGTTCAGGGACAAGGACTAGAAGTCAGTAGGGGACAGGAAAGCTGGTAATAGGGAACCCAAAGCTGAGAAGGAACAGTGTTGACACGTCTTGGGGGTTGTTAACCAATGTCATAAAACAATATGTGTACTGTTTAATGAGAAACTATTTGTTCTGTAAACCTTACTCTAAAGTACAATAAAAAAATAAAAAATAAAAAACAAAAAACTTTTTTTTACTTTCTGACACCATAAAAAAAAAGAAGAATCACAATCTGCCTTTGAAATGCAAAGGCATCCAATAGTGGTATAGGAATAAGAGAGCATATGTGCACTAGAGGACCACTAAAATTGTACTCTTTCTCTACTCCAGTAAACTCATATTTTTTGTTATTTGTTAGCTTATTGGACAAAAATCCAAGGAGAGGCAACTCCGTGCCAAGAAGAGTGTTCCAGAAATGTACAGGCTAAGATCCCTGGCCCAGGGAGCTCCAGGGTCAATAGAAAGGTAGACCTGGAACCAAGTCTTCCAAGTCTGAAATGTGCTGCATCGGCGGAACAAAGGGAGTGGTGATGAAATACGCTTGGGGCGATGGAAGAAAGGGTCACAGAGAAAAAGTCATCTTTAAGGAGTGCAGGTGGACTGGGGAAAGGTGGGAGGGCGGGTCATCCAGGGGGATCACCATATGCAAATGTATGAAGGGATGCAGCAACAAGGCATGTTTGGAGAGCCCTATGGCAGTGGTAGTTCAGTAGGAGATTCTCGCCTTCCGTGCAGAGAACTGGGTTCAATTCCCAGCCAGTGTACCTCATGGGCAGCCACCACTCATCTGACAGTGGAGGCTTGTTTGCTGCTAGGAGGCTAAACATGTTTCAGCAGAGCTTCCTGACTAAGATGGTCTAGGAAGAAAGGCCTGGTGATCTACTTCCAAAAATCAGCCAATGAAAACCCTATAAATCACAATAGCTTGATCCCCAACCAATCATGGAGCTGGCACAAGACAGGGCAACATTTCATTTCCTTATGAGCGGGGTTGCCATGAGTCAGGGCTGACTCAATGGCAATTAACAACAAAAAGAAGATGGAAAGAACAGGTACCATCACTGGAAATTAACACTATCACAATAATACAGGAATTTCATTGTTCCAATGGGCATAGAGGTCAAAGAAAAACAGATTTTTTGCCTCACCAGTCATTCCTTCGGCAATGGCTCGGATGCCTCTGAGAGTCATTGGTAGTGGGAGGGGAAGTACAGGAGAGGAGGGGAAGTGAGGTATGACTTGATGAAATTTGAACAGCATTTGCTTTGAACAATCCTATCTTCATTGTTATCAAAAACAAACAATTGCACAGTCAGCTCGGGAAAGTCAGGTAATAATATGCAATTCTTTGACTGTCCTCTGTAACCTTTTCCATTTTCTCACATGTCCTTATAAGACAGATAGCGCTACAGATGATTATCAGGTAAGGAGAGACGAAGATAAGCAAACACAAAGTAATAATATAGCTCTCTGAAATCATTGGTTGTGTCCATGCCGAGGATGTGCACTCAAATAAAGCCATTACTTAACGTCTTACTCTGCTTCTTAATAAAAAAATCCCAGGAAGGCAGTGTTTTCTCATTCTCACCCTTGGCTACCTCTGCGAAGAGGCTCAGGAAAAGAGAACATGTCTCTGGTTCTCCTCCCTGCTGTTCCTCTATGTCTTTCCATCTCAAAGGTCTTTCAAGCTTCCCATTAGAGTAGACGTGGATGTAGCCCAGCACTCAATGGCGTCTCACAAGGCTTCAAGTCTCTTCTGTATTTGCTTCAAATCAGCCTATTTCCTTGTTGTCCCCTGAAATCACAACACGCACTTCTATCTCTATGTCTTTGTTCAGGGAATTTGCCCAGCCCAACAAGCCTTCCCCTTCTCACTTTGTTGGTGCCATTATTATTATTTTTTGCTCTGAACCCACAAAATACACTCCAAGGTCCTCCCAGTGCCTATGAGACCCTCCCTGGCTTTGCCCCCATCTACATCTCTGACGTGGGTAACCCTGCTGCTCTCCCCTCCTCGTCTAACCAGTCCTGATGGTCCTTTCCCAGTCACACCAGGCATGCTCCCACTGCAGAGCTTCTTCGTGTCCATGTTCTCTGCCCTGAGCACTCCTCCCTGTCTGTCACTGTTGTTCCCTCTCTCACTCTACTCACAGCGTCTTGTTGGAGAGTCTTCCCCTGTTACTCTGTCTAAAGTCCGCTTCCAACTACTACTCTCTGTCTTTCACAGCTTGCTTTATTTTCTTAATGTTACTAACTGGCACACACCATTATACATTCATATCTGTAGATGGTCTTCCCCAATATAATTTCTGCAAAAGCAGGCATTCAATCTGTTTTGTGCATTCCTATATTCCCACTACGAAGCAGTGGAGGTCACTGGTAGAATTCTCACCTTCCATGGAGGAGATTAGGGTTCAATTCCTAGCCAATGCACTTCATGTGCAGCTACCACCTGTCTGTCAGGGGAGGCTCGTGGGTTGCTATGATGCTGAACAGGTTTCAGTGAAGCTTCTAGATTAACACAGACTGAGAAGAAAGGCCTTGCCAAGTACTTCTCAAAATCAGTCAGTGAAAACCCTATGGATCACAAAGGTCAGATCCCCAATCAATTGTGGGCATGGCTCAGGACCGGCAGCATTTAGTTCTTTTGTGCATGGGATTACCATGAGCCGAGGGCAGACTCAACCATACCTAACAACATCAAGAACATATCTCCACTGCCTAGCACAGTGCTCAGCATGTAGTAGGTGCTTAATATTGATTGAACAAATGAAGAGGTGAATGGATGTTTGAATGTCCCTCCTTCTTTCATAAGACAGGACGTTCCTGGAGGTCCAGGGAGTATCCCCAAATCTCAGTACCTGACACACAGCCAAGCACAAAGTAGAGTGTTAGTGTATGTTGGTGGTACTGAACTGCTGAAAATGTCTATGGAACATGGCAGCGAAGCAGAGGATCTTGATGAACATGCTTCTAAAAATTCATCAGCTTGTTCTGGGATTTGAAAACGGTGGAAGAAAAAAATAATAAAATAAAATCACAGTGTTGGAAAACTTTGCTCTGAGTGTTACAAATGTCTTTAATAGATCCTGACTTCCAGCTTTCTCTTGAGCGTATTGAAGGTTCAGAATTGCTAAATAATCAAATATATTTGTTGAGGAAAAATTCATATGAACAAAGAACACAAACATCTGTAATTAGGAGCAGAATAGATGAGTAAAGGGAGCTCGCCCCTGAGTGCAGCACCTTGAGTAATACTGGGAACAGAAGACTTCCCTTCTCACTAAGTAATGGACAGTTTGGGTTATATGAATTTTGTTATAAAAAATATTCGAGTTTGCCATTAGGAGGTTGTCTTAGCTATCAAGTGCTGATATAACAGATCGCCATGCATCTGTCAGTTTGTCTAACTGTGGTAACTTGCATGTTACTATGATGCTAGAAACTATGCCACCTCTATTTCAAACACCAACAGAGTCATCCATGGTGGACGTGTTTCAGAGGAGCTTCCAGACTAAGATAGACTAAGAAGAAGGGCCTGGAGGTCTACTTCTGAAAAAAAAATTGACTAGTAAAAACCTTATGAATAGCAGCAGAACATTGTCTGATACAGTGCTGGAAGATGAGCCCCTCAAGTTGGAAGGCACTCAAAATACGACTGAGGAAGAGCTGCCTCCTCAAAGTAGAGTCAACCTTAATGATGTAAATGGAGTCAAGCTTTCAGGACCTTCATTTGCTTATATGGCATGACTCAATATGAAAAGAAAACAGCTGCAAACATCTGTTATTAATTGGCATATGGACTGTACAAAGTATGAATCAAGGAAAATTGGAAGTCATCAAAAATGAAATGGAAGGAATAAACATCAATATCCTAGGCATTATTAAGCTGAAATGGACTGGTATTGGCCATTTTGAATCAGACGATCATATGATCTCTTATGCCGGGAATGACAAATTGAAGAGGAATAGTGTCATATTCATTGTCAAAAAGAACATTTCAAGATATATCCTGAAGTACAATGCTGTCAGTGGTAGGATAATATCCATATTCCTACAAGGAAGATCAGTTAAAACCACTATTGTTGAAATTTACACACCAACCACTAATGCCAAAGACGAGGAAATTGACGATTTTTACAATTTCTGCAGTCTGAAGTTGATCAAACATGCAATCAAGATGCATTGATAATTACTGGTGATTGGAATGTGAAAGTTGGGAAAAAAAAGAAGAATCTGTAGATGGAAAATATAATCCTGGTAATAGAAATGGTGCCAAAGATCGCATGATAGAATTTTGCAAGACCAATAACTTACTAATTGCAAATGCTTTTTTTAACAACATAAAAGGCGACTATACACGTGGACCTCAGTGGATGGAAAACTCAGGAATCAAATCGACTACACCTGTGGAAAGAGACGATGGAAAAGCTCAATATCATCAGTCAGAACAAGGCCAGGGGATGACCATGGAGCAGACCATCAACTGCTCACATGCAAGTTCAAGCAGAAGTGGAAGGAAATTAAAACAAGTCCACAAGAAACAAAATACGACCTTGAGCATATCCCACCCGAATCTAGAGACCATCTCAAAAATAGATTTGACACACTGAATGCTAATGACCGAAGATCAGACAAGTTGCAGGATGACATCAAGGACATCATGCACCGAGAAAGTAGAAGGTAATTAAAAAGACAGGAAAGAAAAAAAAATAAAAATGGATGTCAGAAGAGACTCTGAAACTTACTCTTGAACGTAGAGTAGCTAAAGTGAATAGAAGTAACAATGAATTAAAAGAACTGAACAGAAGATTTCAAAGGATGGCTCGAGAAGACAAAGTAAAGTATTATAATGATACGTGCAAAGACCTGGAGGGAAGAACATGCTCAGCATTTCTCAAGCTGAAAGGACTGAAGAAAGAAATCAAGCTTTAAGTTGCTATATTGAAGGATTCTATGGGCAAAGTATTGAATGATGCAGGAAGCATCAAAAGACTGGCAGTCCAAATCCACCAGCCACTCCTTGGAAACCCTATGGGGCAGTTCTACTCTGTCCTATAGGGTTGGTAGGCGTCGGAATTGACCCAACAGCAATGGGTTTGTTTTTGTTTTTTCGGTAAGACACTATGCCTCGAGAATGAACATCTAATATTTATTAAGGGTTTCTGCTATGCTGGAGTCCCTAGGTGTTGCAGATGGTTAATGTGTTCGGCTGCTAATTGAAAGGTTAGAGGTTTGAGTCTACCCAGAGGTGCCTAGGAAGAAAGTCCTGGTGATCTAGTTCTGAAAAAATCCACCATTGAAAACTCTATGGAGCACCTTCTATCTTCTCCTCTGACACACATGTGGTCACCATGAGTCAGAATTGACTCAAAGGCAACTGATTTTCTGCTATGCTAATTATTGAGGCTGACCCTTTAACTCCCCCCACCACACACGTGTATATATATATATATATATATACATATACCATAAATGTGTGATATGTTGTTTTCTCTCTAACGATCCATGTTCAAAAGCAGTACTGTCCAAGATCTGCAATGATATACGTGTTCTATATCTGTGCTCTCCAATATGGCGGCCACTAGCCACATGTGGCTATTGAGAGACAACAAGGCAAGCATCACTGAGAAACTGGAATTCTAAATTTCTTTAATTGTAAGTAATTTAAATATAATTAGACACATGTGGCTAGTGGCTATCATATTGGATAGTGCTACCCTAAAGTAAAAAGAGCCCTGGTGGTGCAGTGGTCAAGTGCTTGGCTGCTAACCTCAAGGTTGGTGGTTTGAAACCACCAGCTACTCGGTGGGAGAAAGATGTAGCAATTTGCTTCTGTAAAGATTACAGCCTTGGAAACCCTATGTGGCAGTTCTACTCTGTCCCGTAGGATCACAATGAGTCAGAATAGACTCAACAGCAATGGGTACGGAGGCTCTAAAGTAAACAGAACCTGGAAAGGAACAAAGGTGGTGGTTGGTCCAGTCTGGGTGTAACACCTCGACAAAGTGGATGAGCTCCAGAGAGTGAGTCTGAACCTGAATCTGAATTTCAGATCTAACCTACTTCCCCCAGTGATTTAATCATCTCTCTGTGCCTGGGTGGTCTTAACTGTAAGGCAGGGATAACTGTAGCTCCTGCCTTAGTGGTTGCTAAGATAATTAAGTGAGCTAATATATGTAAAGCTTATGGGAAAGCATTTGGCACATAGTAAGCTCTTCGTAAAAGTCATCAAGTATAATGGAGGGAAGGGGCTAAGAGATGGGCTAGCGGTGTTTCCATGCTACCTCTGCATGCAGTTAAAGCTCAGGAAACATATGTTCCAGTTCTCACTAGTCCCACACACTTCATTGATGCCCTATTATGTATATCAGGTAACAGGACTATGAATATGCTCACAAAGCTGCTTCTAGGCTCAAACTACTTACAGTCTAGTGCAGATGTAAACAGAACATTTCAATTTTTCCACGTATTTATCAAGAATACACTGAAGACTTACCATGTGCCTGTCCTGTCTTCATTTCTTGCAATTTATTGGTGAACAAGACAGCCAGGGTTCCTGCTCTTAGGGTGCTTAAATTCTACTGGGATGACATGGTCAATCGATCAAAAAGAAAGCTCTCAGTGGGTAAGTGCTACATAGAAAACATTAAAGAGTGGGAATATGACAGAACCTGAGTAGGTAGTGACTAGTGGGCACAAACCTTTCCAAGAAGCCAAGATTTCCGCTGAAAGACCAGAGTAATGAAGATCCTGCTGTGAAAAGTCATGGGGAAGGTTTCCAGGTGGATGAGGCTAATGTATGATGTTGATGGTCTAAGGTGGGTGGTCTGAGCAGAGGGGGGTGGTGGCATGGACCAAGGAGGTGGCCATGGAGGATGAAAATGGGTGAACCTACTCCAGGTATATTTGGGGATAAAGTTGACAGAACTTGCTTATGGAATAGTTGTGAGTAGTGAGGAAAAGGGGGAAATAGGCGGCAATGGTGGTTCAGTGGTAGAATTCTCGCCTCCCATGAGGGAGACCCAGGCTTGATTCTCAGCCAATGCACCTTATATGCAGCCAGCACCCATCTGTCAGTGGAGGCTTGCATGTTGCTATGATGCTGAATAGGTTTCAGTGGAGCTTCCAGACTGAGATAGACTAGAAAGAACCGGTGATCTATATCCAAAAGTGAGCCAGTGAAAGCCCTATAGATCACAACTATCTGAGCCACAGCAGACATGGGGTTTTGCAGGACTGGGCAGTGTTTCATCCTCTTGTGCATGGGGTTTCCATGAGTCAGAGGCCAACTGGACTGCAGCTAACAACGACAACAACAACAATGTGGCTGGAGCATCTAGGTGGTTCTGTTTACTGACACGGGGGAGACGAGGAAGAGCTGGAATGAGTGGGAAAAGCTAGAGGAGTGTTTTGGCTCTTTAGTTATGTTTAAGGTGCTCATCAGTTATCTAAATGGAGACAGGGTGGGGTTATTTCAGAAATAGCCAGTTTTCAGTTGGGCAAGCAGTCAGGGGAATGTTTGAAGAAGGCGATGAGGGATGGGCTGGAACTATGCACTGGGTAATGGAACCAGGACAGGGAGGAGACTGGCTCGCTGTGGACAGAGGCAAAGGGGTCAGCCAACACTCTTCAGACTAAGGGATACGAGGCCAAGTTTTGGAGGCAGGAAAGTACTCAGAGTGGAGACACGGGGTAAAGCAATGCCCTCCCAGAATTACCCTCACTTCTTGTAAGTTTCTTTAAGAGAAACTACATGACAAAGATCTTGAAGACAAATAGTTTTTGATAATTTACTGCATGATAAACCCTGCGTAGTCCCTGGGTCGTGCAAAGAATTAAGTGCTGGGTTACTAACTGAAAGTTCAGTGGTTCGAATTCACCAAGAGGTGCTTTAGAAGAAAGGCCTGGTGATTCACTTATGAAAAATCAGCCATCAAAACGCTATGGAGCACAGTTCTACTCTGACGCAAACGGGGTTGCCATGAGTTGGGGTTGACTCAATGGCAGCTGGTTGGTTGGTTACCCTGTTTAGCCATCTTACAGTCTTTGGCCAAGAAGCTTTTCTGAAAAGTTCTCTGTGTATGTGTAAAAAATAAAGTTTTTCTAAAGTTCTCAGTGTATCTGTAAGAAAGCAAAACAAAACAAAAAATCGGCAGCTGTTTTCATGTACACGCTAAAGGATGGACTCAGTGCATTTTTCTCCTCATATTTGACTAGTTATTTTGCTTCCTTGTCAACAACCACTTTTTGTCCTGATAGATGACTATAACTTAGCAATTCTAAAAAATGGAGTATATTCCTCATTTTCGATGCTTCCCTTCTTTTCCACTCAACATTATTTCACAATCATTTCTCCACGTGACCATGTCAGGTCCAGATTCACCACAATTTTCTGCTTTCCAAGGCTAAAGTTCTCAGTGTCCTGTGAAAGCACACTTACTTCCACTGACATTAAAGTTGCTTCTATTTTAGTTTATTTTCCCTCATTATAAAATCACTGTCGAATCTTCGTAGAAAATTTAGAACATAACGTGCTAAAAGAACACAATATCACCCATATTCCCCCAATATTATGATGTCACTATATTTCACTGACTGTCTCGTATGCAATATCATGGGGTTTAAAATGATTTTTGAAAAAGTATTGCATAAATATATTTTAAAACTTTAGGAAGTATACAGAGTATACAGTGAAAACTAAGTCTGTCCCTCTAGGCTCCACCCATTCACCTACCCAGGAGTCTATGCATACTCAAGCATACATACTGTGTTGTCCATATAGATCTTGCTTTTTTGTTTGTTTTTTTCTTTTACACATTTGGGGGCATGTTATACATATTTTCTGTTACTCTTGCTTCCCCCCCCTCAATACTGGAGGAGATAATCCTGATCCATTCAGATTTAACTCTTTTAAATAACTACGTGGCATTCAATGCACAAAAATACCACAATCTATTTCACCAGTACTCTTTCAAGAAAAGTCTACGGTTAACAACTTACCAGAATTTTCTGACAACTGGACCAATAAGCAACGTCATGATAAACGGAGAAAAAATTGAAGTTGTCAAGGATTTCATTTTACTTGGATTCACCAATCAACACCCATGGACGCAGCTGTCAAGAAATCAAATGATGCACTGCACTGGGTAAATCTGCTGCAAAACACCTCTTTAAAGTGTTAAAAAGCAAAGATGTCACCATGAAGACGAAGGTGCACCTGACCCAAGTCATGGTATTTTCAATCACCTCATATACATGTGAAAGCTGGACAATGAATAAGGAAGACTGAAGAATTGACGTCTTTCAATTGTGGTGTTGACGAAGAGTATTGAATATGCCATGGACTGCTAAAAGAATGAACAAATCCATCCTGGAAGAAATACAGCCAGAATGCTCCTTAAAAGTAAAGATGGCAAGACTATGCCTCACATACTTTGGACATGTTGTCAGGAGGGATCAGTCCCTGCAGAAGGACATCATGCTTGGTAAAGCAGAGGATCATCCAAAAAGAGGAAGACCCTCAACGAGACGCATTGACACCGTGGCAGTAACAATGGGCTCAACCGTAACAATGATTGTGAGGATGGCACAGGACCAGGCGTTTCCTTCTGCTGTACGTGGGGTCAGTATCAGTCAGAACCAACTCGATGATACCTAACAACAACAACATTGTTTCTGCTGAGAAGTTAATCCAAATGGCATCCTTTGGGTATCATCTGTCTTTTCTCTGTTTGCCTTTAAAGTTGTCTTTTTATCCATGATATTCTGCCATTCCTCTACAATATTTTCAAATGTGGATTATTTTTATTGACATTGCTTTGCACTCAGTTTACACTTTCTATCTTGGGATTCATACATTTATTTTTGAACATTTCTTAACCATTGTATCTTTAAATATTCCTCTCCGCCACTTCTCTTCTGCTAGACATGTTAAAGCTTAAGATGTTTTCCTCCACGTATCTTAATTTCCAGTTAATATTTTCCACAACTTCATCTCTGTCTATTCCATTCTGAGTTCAATTCCTCAGCCCTGTATTCAACTTCACAAATTCAGCCTTAGTTGTGTCCTGAGGCAAAGTTTAAATATTTTCATGACAATTCTGTATTTTTCAAGTATATGGTTTCTCGTTGTTTAATAAACACCTGTTAGTGATTGGAATTTGCTTGTGAGTGTGTGTTTTAATTAACTCTTGTCTTTCTGTATGCTATTCACTCTTACATCACTTTGTGGACTTCATTCTTCTATTGAGTCTTCTCCCAAATACATAATTATTTTCTTTTCCTTCAGAGAAAGCACCCCGTCTTAGTTGTATTTAGATAACTTTTATGATGTTAGCTTTCTTCACGTGCCTTGAAATTTTAATCTGTAAACTCATCTTGAGTGGGGATTTTTAATCTCTGCCCTTCCTCCTCTCTAATTATTTTACAATCACCTGCCCCACCTTTCTGGGGCCTCTGCACATGAAGTGACTTGCTTCTTGGCTCTCTGCCTCTGTTCACATCTGGACATGATGGGAAAGACTAAGACTGAACCATAGATCTTAAACTCTGGGCTGAATGCAGTGGCCAGACTGAGCACACTGGACTTTGCCTGTAGGTATGGTTGAGTGTATTGTGCTAGAGCAAAGAAAAGCGGAAGTGGGGCTTTCTCTTTCTGTTGGCTCTGGAGGAAGGTTCTTGCCTCTTTTGAGCTTCTGCTCCTGGACAATCTTCATGTGGCTTGGCATCTCTTTCCCCCCATCTCTGCTTCTTAGCTTACTGATTTTAATCTCTTGTATATCTCAAAAGAGATTGACTCAAGATACACCCTACACTAATCCTTCCTCATTAACATAACAACGACCACCAATTCTCAAACAAGATTATAACCACAGGCATGGAGGATAGGAATTACAACACATGTTTTTGAGGGACACAGTTCAGTCCATGGTATTTCACCCTTTGGCCCCCCAAAAGTCATGTCCTTGCCACATGCAAAACAAATTCACCTGATCACATCATCCCAAAAGTCTTAAATCAACTCTAAGTCCAAAATCTCATCTTCTGAAGCATTTAAATTAAATATAGGTGAAACTTGAGGTATATTCCTTTCTGAGGCAAAATTCCTCTTCACCCGTGAACCTGTGAAATCTAGAATCCAGGTCACCTGTTTCCAAAGTACAATGGTGAGACAGACACAAGGCAGACATTTCCATTACAGACAGGAGAAACTGGAGGGAAAGAAGGGATAACAGGCACCCAGAAAGTGCAAAATCCAGCACAACAAATTACATTAGCTCTCAAGTCTCAAAAATAATCCTCTATTCTTTGGGACCATCTAGGCAATGGCCCTGCCCTCCAGACTCTGTGTGTTGGTAACACCCTCTGGATTCTGGGTGGAGGCCACTCAGTCCTGGGCTTCAGCTCTGCCTCCCAGGCCCTTTGTGATGGCAACTCTGCTCCCTCAGCTCTAGGCTGCCCCGTTCTTCTGCCCCTTGGGCATGGCAGGTCCACCCCCTCAGCTTTGGGCGGCAGCCCCATTCCCCTCGCACACATTAGTGGCAGCCTCACACTCTAGAACCCAGTGGGTGAAGATCTGACTCTTTGAAATCTAGGAGGCTGTGGCCCCACCCTTTGAGATCCAGGCGACCATGGCCCTACCCACTGAAACTGAGCCCTGCTTCCTGTGCTTCTTCCAACAGTTCTGCTGATCTCCGAGCTGCCCCAGTGATGGTCCTTCTCTTTTCTTGAAGGACAATAACTATAGCTTCTTTGATGTTTTTCCTGCCTGTAGAATTCCAAGAGGCAGACAGCCTCTTGTCCTTTCATCCTTTCTCTGTCACCTTCAGTCTAAGCTGATGGATTTTTTGCTGTGGTAGTTGGTTAGATCCATCGGTCACAGGCTTCATTTCTTTAATAAAACATTGTGCAGGCATGTCATTGGTGAACGTTCTAGGACACGTGTCCTTAGTTTGTACAACAGAATTTTCCAAATCTTTAACTTTTGTTTTCATTTTGCACAATTCTTTTTTTAAGTCCCTCTCTAAGCTGTCACATTTTACTATAAACAGCAAGGAGAAACCACGAGGCCCGTTTAAGATATTGCTTTGAAATCTCATCAGCCAGATATACAAGTTCATCACTTACGAGTTCTACTTTCCAGCAAACATTTTAACATAATTCAGACAAGTTCTTTGCCACTGCATAAAAAGCATCTCTCTTCTTCAATTGTCCAATCACATGTTCATCATTTTCTTTTAAAGCCTCACCAGAAACACATTTAATGTCCACATTTCTAGCAACATTCTATAGCTGGCACCATAAGTATTCTCTAAGATGATAGAGACTTTCTCTATTGCTCTCTTCATTTCCTTCTGAGTCCTCAAGAGAATTGCCTTTGATGTCCATAATTCTACCAACAGTCTCTTCAAAGCAATCTAGGCTTTTACTATAGTTGTGTTGCTATTAGGTGCTGTTGAGTGAGTTGTGACTTATAGTAACCCTAGGTACAACAGAACAAAATGCTGCCCAGTCTTGCGCCATCCTCACAAACGTTAGTATGTTTGAGCCCATTGTTGCAGTCACTGTGTCAATACATCTTATTTAAGGTCTTCCTCTTTTTAGGTGGCACAGTGGTTAAGAGCTATGGCACGCTAAGGCTGCTAACCGAAAAGTCGGCCGTTCGAATCCACTAGGCACTCCTTGGAAATTCTATGGGGCAGTTCTACTCTGTCTTATGGGGTTGCTATGGGTCGGAATCGACTTGATGGCAATGGGTTTTGTTTTTTTTTTACCCGACCTAGTATTATATGCTTCTCCAGGGACTGGTCCTTGCTGATAACATGTCCAAAGTACGTGAGATGAAGTCTCACCATCCTCACTTCCAAGGAGCACTCAGGCTGTACTTCTTCCAAGACAGACTTGTTCATTCTTCTGTCAGTCCATGGTATAGTCAACGTTCTTCACCAACACCATAATTCAAAGGCATCAACTCTTCTTTGGTCTTCCTTATTCATTGTCCAGCTTTCACATGCATATGAGGCAATTGAAAATATAATGACTTGGGTCAGGTGCGCCTTAGTGCTTAAAGTGATATCTATGCTTTTCAACACTTTAAAGAAATCTTTTGCAGCAGATTTGCCCAATGCAATATGTCATTTGATTTCTTGACTGCTGCTTCCATGAGTGTTCATTGTGGATCCAAGTAAAATGAAATCCTTGATAACTTCAATCTTTTCTCCATTTATCATGATGTTGCTTATTGGTCCAGTTGGGAGGATTTTTGTTTTCTTTACGTTGAGGAGTAATCCATACTGCAGGCTGTGTGATCTTTGATCTTTATCAGTAAGTGCTTCAAGTCTTCTTTGTTTTCAGCAAGCAAGGTTGTGTCATCTGCATATCGCAAGTTGTTAATGAGTCTTCCACCAATCCCAATGCCACATTCTTCTTCATATAGTTCAACTTCTCAGATTATTTGCTCAGCATATAGATTGAATAGGTACGGTTAAGGGATACAACCCTGATGCACACCTTTCCTGATTTTAAACCATGCAGTATCACCTTGTTCTATTTGAATGACTGCCTCTTGGTCTATGTACAGGTTTCACATGAGCACAATTAAGTGTTCTGGAATTTCCATTCTTCACAATGTAATCCATAATTTGTTATGATCCACACTCTCAAATGCGTTTTTATAGTCAATACTATTAGGCACCTTAAAACTCTTCCAGCTCCTACCCACTACTCAATGTCAAAACCACTTCCACATTTTAGATATGTGTTAGAGCAGCATTCCACTTTTTTGGTACTAATTGACAGAAATTTACTATCTCACAGTTTAGGAGGCTAGAAGTCTGAATTCAGAGTGCCAGGTTTAGGGGAAGTCTTTCTTTCTCTGTTGAGTCTGGAGGAAGGTCCTTGTCTCTTCAGGTTCTGTTTCCTGGTTCCTTGGAACTCTCCACGTGTCTTGGTATTTCTTTTCTCTCATCTCTGCTTCTTAGCTTGCTTATTTAATCTCTTTTATGTTTCAAAAGAGATTGACTCAGGATACATCTTGTACTAATCCTGCCTCATTAACACAAAGACAACTCTTTCACAAATGGAATTATAACCACAGACATTTTGTTGTTGCTGTTAGGTGCCCTCTAGTCCATCTCAACACACAGCAACCATATGTACAACAGAAGGAAACACAGGCTGGTCCCACACCATCCTCACAATCGTTTTAATGTTTGAGTCCATTGTTGCAGTCACTGTGTCAATCCATTTTGTTGCAGGTCTTCCTCTTTTTCACTGACCTTCTACTTAGTTATTATTTTTAGGTGCCGTGGAGTTGGTTATGAGTCATAGCGATCCTATGCACAAGAGAACTTTACAGAGCGTGATATCCTTCTCCAAGGACTGGTCCCTCCTGATAACATGTCCAAAGTATATGAGACAAAGTCTCACCATCCTTGCTTCAAAGGAACACTCTGACTATATTTCTTCCAAGACAGACTTCTTCCTTCTTCTAGTAGTCCATGGTATATTCAAGTCTTCACCAACACCGTAATTCAAAGGCATCAACTCTTCTTCAGTCTTCCTTATTCATTGTCCAGCTTTCGCATGCATATGAAGTGATTGAAAATACCATGGCTTGCATCACGTGCACCTTAGTCCTCAAAGTGACATCTCTGCTTAGAGGCATAGAGCTTAGGAATTACAACCCACATTTTTAGAGGACAGAATTCAATCCATAACAGTCGCGTCCATATCTGGCTCACAAGACTTTCCACTTGTGATCCTCCCTCTCCTTTCTCCCACCTGCCCATGGGATGGCAATGCTGGGGGCCAACATGGAGGCCACCTGCTGAAGACAGCTGAGCTCCACAGACTTGGTCCCTAAAAATCTAGGAGATGAGTTTCTGATTGCCACTGACAAAACCTTTTGTGATTGAGAAATAAACTTTTTTTATGTGTTAAGTCATGAGATTTGCGGGCTTAGCTGTATAGCAACAAAACTAATACATGTGTCTTTGTCCTTGTGGATTTATGTCTTTAAAACTATGACTTCACTGTCATTTGAGTGACGTTTTAGGAAGGAGCTTGTTCAAGCCGCCATATTTGAGCAGAATGTGCCCCCAGTTGCTGTCTGGCAGAAATTTCTCCCTGCTCTGGCATTCAAAGCACTCCCCTCCTTATTTTTGAGTGCATGCATTCATTTGTTTGTTTTTAAAATAGCTTTACTATCATTTCTGTGGATTGGGAGCAGGGAGGGGGAGGGAACATTGGTGAGTCGTTCGCTATCTTCAAACCCATTTAATGTGCTGCCAGATTCTATTTGCTAATATTTTATTTAGGATTTTTCATCAATATTCATACTTGAGATTGGTCTGTAGTTTTATGTTATCCTCTGTCAGGTTTTCAAATCAATGCTAGTCTGGTTTCACAAAAAGAATTTAGAAGCCTATATTCTCTCTCTCTGCTTCTGAATTGCTCATTCCTTAAAGATCTGGGTGGTGCAAACCGTTCATGTGTTCGACTACTAACTGAAAGGTTGGAAGTTCAAACCATTCAGAGACTTCTCAGAAGAAAGGCCTGGTGATCTACTTTCAAAAAATCAGTAACTGAAAACACTATAGAGAACAGTTGTACTCTGACAGACATGGGGTCACTGTAAGTTGGAATGGATTCATTGCCAAAGGGTTACTGGGTTTGTAGGAGCTCACCTGTGGAGCCATCTGAGCACAGGGTCTTTTGGAAGAACAGGTGTAAAAAAGAAAATTCTTAATTATTCCTATGGCCCTATTTCCCTTTAGATTATTATTATTTCCATTTCCATTTAGGACAGTGAATAAGGAAGACTGAAAAACAATCGATGCCTTTGAATTGTGGTGTTGGTGAAGAATACTGAATATACCAGGGACTGCTAGAAGAATGAACGAATTTGTTTTGGAAGAAGTATAGCCAGAGTGCTCCATAGAAGACTTCATTTCATGTACTTTGGACATATTATTAGGAGGGAGCAGCCTCTGGAGAAGGACATCATGCTTGGTGGAGTAGAGGGTCAGTGAAAAAGAGGAAGACCCTCGATGAGATGGATTGACACAGTGGCTGCAACAGTGGGCTTTAATGTAGCATTGACTGTTAGGATGTCACAGGACCGGGCAGTGTTTTGTTCTATTGTGCATAGCGTCGCTGTAAGTTGGAACCAACTTGATGGCATTTAACAACAAATTTCCATTTAGAGAGCCTATTCATCTGAGATCAATTTTTTCTTTTATGATACATCAGAAAACCATCCATTTCATCAAGAATTTCAAGTTTATTTGCACCAAAACCAAACCCATTGCCATCAAGTTGATTCCAACCCTACAGGAGAGAGTAGAACTGCCCCCACAGAGTTTCCGAGGCTATACTCTTTGTGGAATCAGACTACCACATCCTTCTTCCACAGAGTGGCTGGTAGGTTTGAACCATCTACCTGTCGGTTAGCAGCTGAGCACTTAGCCAGTGCGCCACCAGGGTTCCTCTAATTTGCACAGAATTAGCAAATTATTCTCTTGCTTTTCTTTAACTTTTATTTCTTCTCTGGTTATTTTTTGATTCTCCTATTTCTATTTATTGATTCATTTATCTAAGATTTTTTCTCTCTTTTATTCTTTTTTTGTGTCATTGTTAATCAAACTCTTGGATGTTTTTATTCTTTCTACCACATTTTCTTTTCAGATTCATTACTCTCTGTTTCTTGCATTTTTGTTCCTTTTGTCTGCTTCTGTTTCTCTTAGATTTCTTGTATTGGTCTAGTTCTTTATTCATTTTTCTTAGTCATGTAAGTATTTTAAGACATTGTCTTCTAAATGTGGCTTTAGCAATAAAATATTGGTTAGGTGCTTAGTATTTTCATAATTGTAATTTTCTATTTTATTGATATTCTACAATTAAGTTGACCCAAAGGTTGTTTATTTAATCTTGTGTGTGTGTGTGTGTGTGTGTGTGTGTGTGTGTGTGCATGTGTGTGTGTGTGCTCCCATGTATTTAGTTTTGTAATTCCTTGGTGGAGGAGAATTTTTTCTGCCTTGCCTTCTTTATTTCCATTATATTGTATTTATAATATGTTTTCTGTACCATAGCTATTTTGGGACCTTTAGTGAGGGTTTAAAATTTTTTATTTTTATGATGTGGTCTATTAATTAGTCACTTTTTTTTTTTTTTTTGGTAAATACTCCATGGATGTTTGAAAAGAAGACATGATTTGTCTTTCAGAGTATAGATGTTCGTGTGTAATGATACACTGGAGTGGGCTTCCCCAGGACTCTCTAGGATACCTCTGCTATGTTTGGATCACGTTCAGCTCTCTGAGTCCAGCCTCCCCAGGTTGCAGCCCATGGAACCTGCTTCCCAGCTGCTTTTGCAGCTAAAACTCAGCATCTGGATCTGGCTCCCCCAATGACGAGGTCCACCCCCATGATACCTCCTTTCGGAAGTAAGCAGCTTGAGAAATTTAAAGAAAGAATGATGCAGGATTTAGCAATTTGAAGGATTTAAGGCCAGCAGGTGGGGAGAAGGGTCGCTTTTCTGGTACAGAAGGGGCTTTGCTGCTGGTGGAATTCGGAATAGCAGGGAAGAGAATGTCCTTACCAGGCCACTTCACAATGGTGATTTTGGAGATTGTTCCTGGAAGCATCACAGCAAGCCTGGTTCTTCCCCAAACCTGATCATGAGCTCACAGTCTTTGAACTCCCAAAGGTTTTTTTAATAAATGCTTTTTCTGTGTGCTTAATCAGCCAGAGACAGCTTTTGGTGTTGCGATTAAGAGCACTGGCTATTTTACACACACACTCACACACATACACACACACACACACACACACACACAAATGAATCATATAAGTTATATTACTTTATATATATAATATATTAAATATCTCTAAATTAGTTCTATCTTTGTTATTTGTTTATTATTGTCTTAAAATAATATTTTATTGTGTTTTCAGTGAAAGTTTACACAGTACATTTAGGTTCCAATTTAATAATTTCCATACGAATTGTTCAGTGACATTGTTTCTATCGTATGTTATTTAGGTTGTCTATATCCTAACACGTTTTTTCTTTTTTAAAACTTTTTGTTATTTTTTGAGATAACGGTAGATTCATGCCTTTGTTTTACGTATTTTGTCTCATTTATTCCCTCCCGTGGGCTGAGATAGATGCATCACAGTCTCCTGATATTGCTTTCTCTTTCTCTGTTTCTTCTCGCATTTACTACACCTTTGTTCATTGATGCTGCTGTTGTCTTAATTGTTGCAAATCTCCATTGTGGCTTGTATGCTTTATCATTGGACATTGTCTTAATTTATCTTCTTTAAAACTATGTTCCTTTAAATTTATCCTTATCTGATATTAATACCACAAACTTTTCTTTCTTTTTGTAGCATTTTTCCGTATCTCTTTTTCACATTTTCTGAGGCAACTTTTGCATAAAGTATATTTATCTACCTATCTACCTACCTACGTGTCTATGTTATCAGTCTATCATCTATCTAATCTATCTCTCTATCTCTCTATCTCTATCACTCTATCTAATATCTCTCTCTCTCTCTATCTATATATATCTATCTAATCTATCCATCCATCCATCCATCCATCCAGCCATCCATCCAGCCATCCAGCCAGCCATCCATCCATCCATCCATCTAATCTCTCTCTCTCTCTCTCTGTATCTCTCTCTGTATCTATCTATCATCTATGTATGTATCTATGCATCTATCTATATTTGTGTTTTGCTTTATTACGACATGTGAAAGATGATTCTTTTAATAGATTAGTTCATTCTATTTGCAGTTTTTGATTCAATTTTTGATTGATCTCAGTTCTGTAGTTGTGAATAATGCTTTCTTATTTCAATGCTTTTCTTCTTTTTTTTTCCTTTTTTTTTATTGTTGTAATTAAATGAAGTTAACATTTCAAGTTAGTCTCCCAGACAAATTTTTTTTTACATACACTGTTATGAGACCCCAACTGCTCACCCCGTTCTGCGACAGCACACTCCTCCCCTCCGCCCCTGATTCCCCATGAACATTCAACCAGCTCCTAACTCTCTCTGCCTTCCCATCTCACCTCTGGACAGAAGCCACCCCTTTGGTCTCTTGTATCTACTTGACTAAGAGGCACATTCTTCACAAGTGTCACTTTATGTCCCACAGTCCAGTCCAATCCCTGTCTGAAGAGTTGGTTCTGGGGTGATAGAGAGTCCAAGGGCCATGCTTTCTGGGGTGCCTCCAGTCTCAGTCAGACCATTAAGTCTGGTCTGCTTATTAGAACTTGAGTTCTGCATCCCATCATTCTACTGCTCCATCAGGGACCCTCTGTTGTATTCCCTGTCAGGACATTCATTGGTGGTAGCCGGGCACCATCTAGTTCTTCTGGTCTCAGGCTGATGAAGTCTCTGGT
>NW_004443981.1:13426754-13428386 GCF_000243295.1 Trichechus manatus latirostris
CGTGTGATGGCTCTTGTTTCTCTAGGATATATTCCAAGGAGCGGGATAGCTGGATCGTATGGTACTTCTATTTCTAGCTTTTTAAGGAAGCGCCAAATCCATTTCCAAAGTGGTTGTACCATTTTACATTCCCACCAACAGTGTATAAGTGTCCCAGTCTCTCCACAACCTCTCAAGCATTTGTTATTTTGTGTTTTTTGGATTAATGCTAGCCTTGTTGGGGTAAGATGATATCTCATTGTAGTTTTGATCTGCGTTTCTTTAATGGCTAATGATCATGAGCATTTCTTCATGTGTTTGTTAGTGGCCTGAATGTCTTCTTTGGTAAAGTGCCTGTTCATATCTTTTGCCCATTTTTTAAGTGGGTTATTTGTCCTTTTGCTGTTGAGGTTTTGCAGTATCTTGTAGATGTTAGAGATTAAACTCTGATCAGATTTGTCATATCCAAAAATTTTTTCCCGGTCTGTAGGTTTTTTTTACTCTTTTGGTGAAGTCTTTTGATGAGCGTAAGTGTTTGGTTTTTAGGAGCTCCCATTTATCTAGTATCTCTTCTGGTGCTTGTGCTTTGTTACTTATGGTTTGTATTGTGTTTATGCCATGTATTAGAGCTCCTAGCGTTGTTCCTATTTTTTCTTCCATGATCTTTATTGTTTTTGATTTTATATTTAAGTCTTTGATCCATTTTGAGTTAGTTTTTGTACATGGTGTGAGATATGGGTCTTGTTTCAGTTTTTTTGCATATAGATATCCAATTATGCCAGCACCATTTGTTAAAGAGACTGTCTTTTCCCCAACTAATGGACTTTGGGCCTTTGTCAAATACTAGCTGCTTATAGCTGGATGAGCTTATATCTGGATTCTCAACTCTGTTCGATTGGTCTATGTATCTGTTGTTGTACCAGTACCAGGCTGTCTTGACTACCGTGGCTGTATAATAGGTCCTAAAATCCGGTAATGTAAGGCCTCACACTTTGTTTTTCTTCTTGAGTAATGCTTTATTTATTTGGGGCCTCTTCCCTTTCCATATGAAGTTGGTGATTTTTTTCTCCATCTCATTAACAAATGCTGCTAGAATTTGGATCGGGATTGCATTGTACCTGTAGATTGCTTTGGGTAGAATTGACATTTTCTCAATGATGAGTCTTCCTATCCATGAGCAAGTGTATTTTTCCACTTATGCAGGTCTCTTTTAGCTTCTTGCAGTAGTGTCTTGTAGTTTTCTCTGTAAAGATCTTTTACATCTCTGGTTAGATTTATTCCTAAGTATTTTATCTTCTTGGGGGCTATTGTAAATGGTATTGATTTGGTGATTTCCTCTTTAAAGTTCTCTTTGTTGGTGTAAAGCAATCCAATTGATTTTTGTATGTTTAGCTTGTATCCTGAAACTTTGCTGAAACCTTCTATTAGTTCCGGTAGTTTTCTTGTGGATTCTTTGGGGTTTTCTGTGTATAAGATTGTATCATCTGAAAATATAGGTACTTTGACTTCTTCCCTACCTGTCTGGATGCCTTTTATTTCTTTTTCTAGTCTAACTGCTCTGGCTAGGACCTTCAGCACAATGTTGAATAATAGTGGTGATAAAGGGCATCCTTGTCTGGTTCCTGTTCTCAAGGGGAATGCTTTCAAAGTCTC
>NW_004443981.1:13431814-13434451 GCF_000243295.1 Trichechus manatus latirostris
CATCATGGACTGCCTCTTTATGTGACTTGATATTGACTATTGTCTCCAAGCCATCAATAATTATAATTTTATTTTGTATTTGTTTAGTGAGACCTAGCTTATTATTTTGTTTTGTTTTGATATGCCCAAATAGGCTGCTCATGTGCACTGGTTTGATTTTTGTCGCCTTTGGATCTCTAACGTCCTGCCACCAGGTAGCTAGTTCTGTAACTAAGTATGTGCACACAGGAGTCCATTAAATTTTCCTATATGGGTTCTGCTCGGGTGTTCAGGCAGTTGGTCACCAAGTGTGTGATTCAGGTTTTCACCCGCAGCCCTAGAGAGGCATGGGTGATTGGTGCAGGCACTGGACTCTGGCTGTGGTAGGGGATCACGTGCTGAGCCAGGCAGGAGGCTGACGGCTGCCCCTGAGAGTCTGAAAGGAAAGTGTGTCCTTATTTTCTAGGGTGAGTAGGTAGGTGAGTTTTGCATCCAGACTATGAGCACCCCACTCTGTTGGCTGTAAAGACTCGAGGGCACCACTTTTTCTTGGACTGCTATAGCAGGTGAATAGGCACTTTAGGTGATATCACCAGTCCTCAAGCCCCTACTGCAGATCAATAAAAGTGCCTACTTAAGGGGCAGGGCTGTTTCGAGGGTCACAAATCTGCCCGTTCACAGCTGAAGCAGTTGAAGTTAAACTTCAGATGTTTGCCCTGTTGTACTGTGGTAGTGAGGACTAACACTGTTGAGATGGGTCCCTATGAGTCTATACAGGGGTATAAGGCATGCAGAGTTGGCGGACCCCTGATACCTGTGCCTAGCAAAGGAGCTGTGCTGACCCTGTGTTCCTGGTGTAGGGGAGCCAGCAGCTTATTTGGTCCCTCTCCAAGGCCAGGAGAATGTGTCAGGGCACCTTTTTGGATCTACTTCTGGCCCAGCAGACTCCCAGTGCAGAGCGCAGAGGGAGGAGGTAAAAGGGAGAGAGGTTTTTCCCAAATGGGCTTTTTTTTTTTTTTTAATCCCTGCGAAAGGGTGCACATGCACTTATCTTAGCCTCTTGGGAGCAGCTTTTCATTGGTTTGGAGTGTCCAAGCAGAATCTCTGCTGCAGAGTCTCTCTCGATGTGGAAAGTGCTTCCTGAGCAGGCACACAGCACAGCTGTTTGCCTGCTTCACTGTGGACCGGCGTGGCAGTGGTGCTGCAGTTTTGCCGCCGTGGCTCTGGCGCTCTTTGCTTCTTCCAAACGTCTGCCTCTCCCCTATCACTCAGACGGATTCCTCAACTTTGCCTTGTTCAGGGCTCCTAGATATTCATAAAGAATGAAATCACTTGTTTTTCCAGGTCTTTGTTGTAAGAGGGATACAGGAAGTGTCTAACTGCTCTGCCATGTTGGCCATGCCTCCTCTCAATGTTTTTAATAACTTTCTTAGAAATTGACTTGATGGCAACGGGTTTATTTTTTTTTTTGGGGGGGGTATCTTTAGGGAGCCCTGGTCACGCAGTGGTTAAGAGCTTGGCTGCTAACCAACAGGTAGGCAGTTTGAATTCACCAGCTGTTACTTGGAAAGCCTATGAGGCAGTTCTACTCTGTCCTCTCCACTTGACTATTGTCAAGTCAGAATTGACTCCGTGGCAGTGGGTTTGGTTTTTTTGGTTTGGATCTTCTTTAGAGTGTGTGTGAATATGTGTATGTGAGTGTGTTTTCCTTTTAATAATTTGGATGGTCCATTGTGTTTTCACTTCTTCTAGTGGTTATATATGTATAACTGTAAATTTATAGTATGTACATAATCTTTGCTTCTTCAGACAATATTCATTGACTCTGTTATATGAACTATGATGTTTTTGATTTTCTCCTACCTGTCCTCCCTCCTTCTTCCATCCTCCTCAAGCCACCTGATTTTTTTAGTTGTGTTATTAATTTTATTTCTTCAAGTGCATGTTTCACACATTTAAATAATATACTTATATATTTTTAAAAATTATCTTTAAACATTATGTATTTATCTTCCAACCTCACAATAAAAATGATGAGATCAGAGCTCATATGTCTCTCTCTTTCTTCCTCTCTCTCCTGACTTTTGATAATTTCAATGTCACAGTTTATAGAACATACATTCTAGTCAATAGCAGTATGTTTCAAAGCTGTGTAAAATGTGTTTGAATCAATACTTGATTTTTTTTCTCTTGTAGATGAGTTAACTTACTTTCTTTCTCTTTCTCTCTTCCACCTTCCCTTCCTATCTTTTTTTATTCTTGCTGGCTATAGGATTTCTTCTTTATTTTTGAAGTTCTATAACTCTATCAAAACATTGCACTCTGGACATAGTCTGAGAATTGTTGGAATTTCCAATATGTAGATTCAAATCTCTATTCCAGAATTATTTTTTTATATTACATCTTTGAGTTATTATTATTATTATTTTTAATTGTACTTCAGGTGAAGGTTTACAGAACAAATTGTTTCTCATGCAACAGTAGTACGCATACTGTTTTATGACATTGGTTAACAACCCCATGACATGTCAACCCTCTCCCTTCTCGACCTTTTTTTTTTTGGTGAAAATATGCATAGCCAAAGATACACCATTTCAAAAATTTCTACATTCACAGTTCAGTGACATCGACTATGCTCTTCCAATTGTGCTGCTATTC
>NW_004443981.1:13434766-13468101 GCF_000243295.1 Trichechus manatus latirostris
CAGTCTCCTTTAGGCCAGTAAATCTGGTCTGTTTTGTGTGAGTTAGAATTTTGTTCTACATCCTTCTCCAGCTCTGTCCAGAACCCTCTGTCGTGATCCCGGTCAGAGCAGTCAGTGGTGGTAGCTGGCCACCATCTAGCTGTACTGGACTCAGTCTGGTGGAGGGCTTGGTAGTTGTGGTCCATTAGTCCTTCAGACTAATCTTTTCCTTGTATCCTGTTCTCTTCATTCTCCCTTGCTCCTAAAGGGATGAGACCAGTGGAGTGTCTTAAATGGCTGCTCACAGGCTTTTAAGACCCCAGATGCTACTCACCAAAGTAGAATGTAGAACATTGACTTTATAAACTGTGTTATGCCAATTGAACTAGATGTTCCCCAAGATGAATTATTTTTATTTTCCATTCATTTTGCTGATTGATTCCAGTCATAATTTTGCATATATTCGATCTTCTGCATTATCAATCATATCAATCAGTTCCGCTCCTGTCATTTTAAAGTTTTGTTATCTTTCGATTGTATTTTGCTCAGTTTTTTCTCAAGCCTACCCTCTACTTCCCTTTTCATTTTTTGGCAGAGTCTACTTCCTATTTACTTCTTCCAAAATTGCCTTTACTTATTTGATGATTTTCTTTTTTTAAACTTTGTAAATTTATTTACTTTTAATTTTATTATGTTGTCTTGTTTTATTATTAAGTGCTTATATTTCTGCTCTGACTTTTTATTTCATAGAGTCCATAATACTTTTAATAAAACAAAGCTAGGGCACACTATTATTTTACTAAGTCCCAATATTTTATGAGGTGTGCTCATCATCTACTTTTGCTTTGCCATGCTTTTCTTACCCCCAACCTAATATTTTGCAGATATTTCTTGCCTGTTCTTTATCTTTAGTTTTCTTTTATTATTGAATGGATGAATCTCTTTCTGGATGAGTGACATACTGCTAGCATATATGAGAAAGGCCAAGAGAGGTAGATGGATAGAGGATAGCTTTAGGGTAGGAATAAAATTTGAGTGCGGGTCTGTTGCCTATGGGGACTGTCTGTCCCATCTTAGTCTCCTTATTCTTTGAAGAATTCTGTGGTCTGTTGGCTTTGCCACAATCGGTGTCCTGTCTTGGCATCCTTACTTATGCTAGTTTAATATTCACCTCAAAATATCTTTTCTTGTTGTATAGAAAATGTAATTTGTTGTCCCTTTCTCATTCTTCTTGTTTTTATTTTGCTTAAGAAATAGTACGGATCAGAAGCATATCTATTTTATGCTTTTAAAATTGATTAGTCTCTTTCTAGTGTATAATTGTTCTTGTACAATTTACTTAGTTTCAGTGTTTCTATTATAACGAATTACGTAACGAATCTTAGAGTATACAGTTTTATCTCTGTATCGTGTTATTCTTTGGGGGATACCCGTATAAATGAAATTACTGAGTAAATGACGTGAACATTTTTCAGGTTCCTGATTTATATTTTAAAATTGCTATTTGTAATTTTTCTTTAAATTTCTCTCAACAAGGTATCAAAATACACCAGAATGCTCTCTCTCCACAACTTCCTTTCCCCAACTTTGAGTTCCATTAAAAAAAAATCTTGCGACTTCCGGGCAACATGGCATGATAGTCAGAAGCACCACTCTGTCCCTCCACAGCAAACATCAGAAAAACTAAGTCAAACAGAGTCTCACGTCAATCTTGAAACCCTATCTATCAAATGAAGAGATAAAGAACTCAGCCAAGCACCAAATGGAATAAGAAACTGACTGAGAACAGAGAGGTCCCCTATCAGCTACTGCAGCACAGATCCGCCATCTTGGACTCTTATCAGAGGTCAGAGAACAGGAGGTATGAGAAAGCAGCTTCACAGAGCTTTCAGCAGGAGACAGAACAACCGCTACCCACGATATAGGCTTTCCCACCCCCCACCCGTCTTCTCTCCCGTTTAGCCTCCTCTGCTTCCTGCAGCCTCACAGTCTATTGGCCGGGAAGCACAGCTTCCCCCAGTGCTGCTTGGATTCCACCCGCCTGCACTGGCCAGCTCCCTGAGTGCCATTTGTTGGCTGCTGGTGTTGCTTTTTTCTGCTTCTTTAGATTTCTTCCTTACCTCTCACCACCTCCCCTTCTTTTCTCTCAAATACTTGGCTCTGTGCGCCTTCTTTGCTTCTTCCTGAAAGGCTGTGAAACACCGCTCGAATGTGAAACTGCTTCCCATCTCGTGGTGCCGCCACGCTGGTGGGACCCCCGGGGCTTTTTTGTTTGTTTGCTCTGATTTGTTCTGTTTTGATTTATTTTCTTTTTCTTTTCTTGGCTTGGGAGCCCCTTCTAGCCGGGCAGTACCGCGTGGCTTGGAAGCTACTCCCTTACTCAGCGCAGACGCACAGGGACTTCCCTGGGGGCATTTCTTTTTCCTTGTTTTTTTTTTTTAATTTCTTTGTTTACTTTTCTTCTCTCTCTTATTCCCTTTTTGTCTTTCTTCATTTCCAGTTTCTCGATTTATTCATTTTTTCTTCTACCCTTTCTCTCTTTTTTTTTAATTTTTGGTTTTTCCCGTTTCTTAGTCTCTCATTTCTCCACTTCAACAGCAAGCTCCCTTAGCCCTCTTTTCTGTTTGTGCGTATGTTTTTGGCTCCTGTTCCTCTCTCCTCTCTCTCATCTTTCCCATACCCATTTTAGCTCCACACATCACAATCTACCCCCTCCTTCCTGCCTACCTGCACTGCGTGCTGAACATCACACTCCCAAGCAACATAGGCACGGCCTACTGGAACCTGCCCTGCACTGATTCCTGGTCCGCACCGTCAGCCCTGGTACGTGCCACAAAAAACCTATCCCAGCAACTCCCCTTCAGCTGGACCTGCCCTGCTGCACCACACCTGAGTGAATGGCCCTGCCCATTGGAGAAGGAGGTGAAAAGTATCGTGCCCACAGATGAGCAAACAACAAAGAATGCACAGCCCACCTGCTCAGACATAACCAAATAAAACAAAAAAGCACGATGAAACAAATAAATCTACAATCAATAAATGGGGAAAAAAAACCACTGAATGCCCTGAAGACAGCAGACAATATTAAAACATTTACAAAAACAAGACAGGATGGTTCCAGTAGGCGTCCAAAATAAAACACCAGATGACCTTCCAGTAGAAGAAAAGGCACTAGACCTAACTAATAGGGAATTCATATCTCTAATATTCAGAATTATCCAAGAGTTGAAGCAAAAAACAGACAAAACTGAGGAAAAAACAGACAAATTCATTGTAAAAGCAGACAAATTCATGGAAAATACAGACAAAAAAATGGAAGACTTCAAGAAAATAATACGGGAACAAAATGCTAAAATAAATGCGCCACTAGAAATCATACAAAAACAACAATTAGAAATCCAAAAGAAAAACAACAAGGTTTCAGAAATGGACACTGTCATAGAAGGGCTGAGGAGCAGGTTTGAAATGATGGAAGATAGGATCAGCAAAACTGAAGAGAAACACTTGGATACAACTCTGTTTGAGGAAAAATCAGAAAAAAGAAGCAAGAAAAATGAAGAAACCCTGAGAATTATGTGGGATACAATCAAAAGCAAAAATCTGCACGTGATCAGAGTTCCAGAACAGGGGGACAAAACAGAAAACACAGAGAGGATCGTTGAAGAAATGCTGACAGAAAACTTCCCCAATATCATAAAAGATAAAAAGCTGACCATCCAAGAAGTTCGACGAATCCCATATAGGATAGACCCCAAAAGAAAATCACCAAGGCATATCATAATCACGCTTGCTAAAACCAAAGACAAAGAAAGCCTAGGGAGCAATGAGTTGAAGATAATGGTGATGGAATAATTTGGAAAAAGATAGTGAGAATAGCAGCACAGCTGGAAGAAAGTAATTGATGTCACTGAATCGTACATGTAGAAATTTTCATAATGGTGTAACTTTGACTATGTATATTTTCACCAAAAAAAAAATCCTCAAGGTCGAGAAGGGAGAGCGTTGACATGTCGTGGGGTTCTTAACCAGTGTCATAAAACAATATGTGTACTGACTGTTTAATGAGAAACTATTTGTTCTGTAAACCTTCATCTAAAGTACAGTAAAAAATTTTTAAAAAATTGCAAAAAAAAACTTGCTTTTTTATTGAAAAATATCACAATTTGATAAAATCATAGATAATTTTTATTTTAAATACTTTATAAAATATTTTAAAATTTTTAATTACTTGTTGACTTCCTGGTAGGTTTGAATATTTAAAAATTAATTGCTTTTTGCTTTTGTGTGTTTCAATTATCTGTTCATTTTCTTCATGTAATGTCTACTGCAATGGTTATGCTTTTACCATTTGCATTAGTTTTTTAATAAGAAGAATATTAACATTTAATTTGTCAGTACATTAAAGTAATGCCATTTGCACTGAACTTTAATTTTGTGTATGGTATTTTTGTTTCAAAATTAAAAAGAAAACTTATATAGCAAATTTGATTTTTAAAATTTCTTTGGTGATTTTGATTGTTTTTAATCTTAGGAAGCCCTTCACTATTAAGAGATTAAATAAATATTTAACTGATTTCTTTAGTATTTTGAGAGTTTGATTAAAAAAAAAAAAATCTTTATTTCACGTGGACTGGTACTGTCTACTTTTGTACCCTATATACTCATTTAACATTATATTAAGCATGTGACCTTGTTATTATAAACATCAGTGTCACGATTTTTTTTGGTACACAATATTCTATTGGGAAGATACATCACATTTTATTTAACCTTGTTTGTCGATGTTATTTGCTTCCAACGTATTTACTGTTTAAAAATATACTGCAATAAAAAAAAATCTTCTGAATAGTATTTTCTCAATAGTTTGCATTATTTCATTCCCATAAAATGTATGGTCAGTAGGGCTAAGGTGATGATCCTTACAAAATCCTTTGATATGGAAGGCTCTCCAAATGGGGTTCTGCCATTTTGCAATCTAATCAGTGATATTGTTTGGGGTCTCAACAAGGAGAATTCTCTCAGGTGGCCAGACAGCTCAGTCTAGCCTGTTAACTAGTAGTCCCAGTCCACTATACTTTCTTTAGCTGTTGCTGGTGTGCAAAAGCTTTTCTTAATTTGGCAACTATTTATTTTCTCATCATCTACAGAGGATAACACTGAGGCCTAAGGAGGCTTAATGCTTTTTCCTTACTTGACAGAGCAAGAAATTGGTCCAATCAGGTTGTGAGCCAGTATATCTGATTAGCAGCCCACAGTCCCTTCCACATCTCCCTGTCTGTTCATCATGGCTAGCCCAAGCTCACTGACCGCACCATCAGACAAGAGCCCAAAGTGGGAGGTGATTTTACAGCTAACAGAGATTCAAACGCCCATCCATACTTAAGAACAATAGCAGCCACCAGCCCATGCAATTACAGACACAGTTGGAAGGGAAGGAAGCCACCTTTTACTGTCTTCCAAAAGTACTTAGGATATTCAAGAAAGCTCTGAGCAGATACTTCTGAAAATTTTGAGAGGGAAAACCCGAGAATTTGGCCTGACTTTAATCAAATATTTATGTTGCCCTCATTAGTCTCCAGTCCAAGAGTAGCACAGCTCTCATTTGAATTTCCGAGCGTCAGGGAGTTTTGAAAGGAGATGTTATATCATATGCACTGTTTATACAGATCAAATATGCATGTGTTGGTGGTGCAGACTGCTGTCAGTGCTGTGGTTATTTACCAGCACATGATAATGAGGTGCAGCCGGGGCTCCCCCTGGGGATCCTGGGGAACATCCGGCCTCTGGTGGGACCAGGAAGGCCACTTCATGGCACTCGAAGGCCCCATGAGGTCACAGGGGTGTGAGGAGGTGTCCCCATGTCTGCATTACCTGCAAGTTTGACTGGTGTGTGATAATGAGGTGACATTCACACCCAGCCAGGCAATGAGGAGGGGAAGAACATCCCAGATACAGCAAACCACTTCCATGACAGCCCAGAGGCCACTGAGCACAAGGAGGCCTTCCTTAATTGAAGGTTCAGTCTAACTGGAGAACATGTGATGGGGGAGAAAGTCGAGGTGAGCAGGAAAGGAAGGCAGGGGCTGGGCTGTGAGTGGTCTTGCAGGCTCTGTTCAGGGAAGTCGACACTATCCTGGGGGCAGTGGGAAGACACTTATGGGTTTTAAGCTGGGGAGTGGTTATGCGTTGAAAGCTGGTAATGCGTTAAGAAGATTACTCCAGCTGCCTTGTAGACAGATTGGCGGTAGACAAAGCTGAGGTGGAGAGAGAAGTCAGGAAGCTGTTTTAGAAATCCTGGAAATGAATGAGAGAGACATAAACAAGAGTGTCGGGGTGGAGAGGCAGAGGGGTTCATGGCTATATTTAGGTTCTAAAGCACATTCTCACCTGGCATGTGGAGACCAGGGTTCAATTCCCCGCCAAGGCACATCATGCACAGCCACCACCCTTCTGTCAGAGGAGGCTTCAGTGTTGTATAATGCTGAACAGGTTTCAGCAGAGCTTCTAGACTAAGACAGACTAGGAAGAAAAGCCTGGTGATCTACTTCTGAAAATCAGCCAATGAAAATCCAATGGATCACATGGTCTGAGTCACAACTCACATGGGGATGGTGGAGGACTGGGCAGCGATTCGTTCCGTTGAGCATGGGGTCTCCGTGAGTTGGTGACCAACTCCACGGCAGCTAGCAACAACAGAATCAACATTATTCAGAGACTGTCTGTGCGAGGTGAGGAAGAAGGACACCTCAAGGTTAAATCCTGAGTTTCGACTTCCATGACTGTTTCATGGGGGACCTAGAGAAAACCAGGACAGACAGATTGAAAGAGAAGATGATGCGATTGTCTCAGGGAATCTAAGCTTGAGGTGCCTGCTGGCTGTCTCATCAGAGACTCTGAGGAGGCAGTTGAATGCACTGATCTGGGACTCAAGAGAAAAAACAGGGGCAGAGAAGGGTGAGTGTACGTTTGGTAGCTGGAAGTAGGGGACATTCTTATCTTAAGATTTCTGTTTTCTCTGAGAGGAATAAATTACCTGCTAAGGGCCAGCCTGGGAGGTCTGGGAGGGCTTGAAGTGTGTGTCAAGAGCTTGGGCTTTGGAATCTGATAAACTTTCAAATGTCACTGCCTATGCCATGCCTCACCTGTGGAGTCTCTGGCTACTGGCTTACCTCCTTTGAGGTCAGTTACTTCAAATTCAAAATGAGGGAAGCATCTGTTTCACAGGGTTATTGTGAGGAATGAATGAGATTACTATACATAATATATTCAGTGCTGGGCCTCCTGTGAAATGTGGAAGAGACAGAGATGGAAGAGCTGACCTCCCTGCCTGTCAGGAACTGGCAGTTTCCTTGAGCAAACAGGTGACCGAAGGTAAAGAGCACAATGAACAGGTAACAAAGGGAGCTGTGGAGGGCACCACCCCCAAGGAGGAGGGGAGGTGGGAAATAGGGAAGGATTCTAGAAAAACAGATATTTGATTTCAGATTCATAGGACTAGAATTGTAGCCCGGTGGGGTAGGTGTGGGGGTTCCAGGAGGAGAGGCTGGCAGGCACAAGAGTGGAATGGAGAAGGAGAAGAGAATCATGTATGCCCTGGAAGCTGTGTCCTCTCCACATCTGGTTCAGTGTCTGGGAGTGAGTAGGTGCTCGAAGTGTATTTGGAAGGAAAGAAGGAAGGAAGGAAGGAAAGGGAGGGAGGAGGGAAGAAACAAAAGGAAAGAAGGATAAAAAGAAGGAAGGAAGGGAAGGAGGGAGGAAGGAAGGAGGAAGGGAGGGCAGGAGGGAGGAAGGAGGAAGGAAAAACAGAAAAAAAGGAAAGAAGGATGAAAAGAAGGAAGGAAGGAAGGGAGGGAGGGACGGGGGGAGGAAGGAAGGAAGAAAGGAAGGAAGGAAGGAGGGAGAAAGGAGGAAGGAAGGAAGGAAGGACGGGAGGGAGGGAGGAAGGAGGAAGGAAGGAAGGAGGGAAGGGAGGAAGGAAAGGAGGAAGTCACGCTAATGAACTAAAGCCTTAACCAGGATGAATGAAGATGAGGCTGGAGAATTGCAAGGGCAAGCTCCTGCAGGGCCTGGCAAATCAAGGTAAGACATTTTGACTTTGTCCTGAGGTCAAGGGGGGCTCCTTGACTACTTGTATCCAGAATAAGACGCGGTTAGGTTTGCAGGCGCTTGCTTCCGTTGTTTTAACAGAAGGGTTGGAGCCTCTGAGACAACCTCAGGAGGGTGGGAGATGTTTGGATTCTGCTGACCCGTGTTTCCAGGCCTTTGTTTAATGCAACTTCAGCACAAACAGGCTTGGGTGCAAGCTGAAGGTCTAGAGCAGCTGTCACCACGAGGAGGCTGAAGAGCTTACAGGTGTGTGGTGGGAAGGACTCCCCGGGGCACTCCTGGTGGCTCCACACCCTGCCTTTCTCAGTTCCCCCACACACCCCAGGGAGGGCCCTGGCAAGAGAAATACAGCAGAAATGGGAAAACGGAGAGGGCGGAGCCGCGATCCTCCCTGGGGCAGACAGGGGTCAGAGCTCTCCCACCTTTGCTCTGTCTGGATGTTGGGGCTCGGGGGTGCTTGGGGTAGAAGGAGTGAGTGCATTAGACTAATTCTTCCTCTCTTTCCCTTCGTCTTCCTTTTTGATTAACATGAAGATTGAGGGGAGCAGGGTGGAGCTAGGGGCGCCCTTCCTTGGCAAGTCTTTGTGCAAGAGAAAGAACATGAGCTTTGGAGACAGACAGCCCGCAGTTGGAATCCCAGTGTGCCTTTTATTAAATGGGTGTTGTTGGATGCATTGTTTCATCTCTTAGCCTTTTTTTTTCTTTTTCTTTTTTCTTTTTTTAGTTCTTTAATGATGAATTCCTTTTCAATCACAGGACTGTTGTTAGTTTGTGATGCCTAGCATTTCATGGGTATTTAATAAATATTCGTTCTTCCTCTTACTCATCCTGGAGTACTTTGGAATCTAGGGATCCAAGAAGGTTCCAGAGAGAGGACAAAGGAGTAGAAGGCTTCACAGAGGGAGCAGAGAAGGTGATTGGATACACCTGTGAACCCACCTTACCTGCTGACCTATGTGGAAGAGGAGTCAGAGGGCGAAGGTCGCCATGTCCAGGAGCAAAAGGTAGGCAGGTGGGCAGGGGTTCCCCTAGAACTTACGACTTCATGCATGGTGGTGGGTGGGCTGGGCGAGCCACCAACAGAATAAGTGGACCCCTAGTGGACCCCCACCCATGCCCCATCCCATTGTATGCAGAGCTGCGTCCTGTCCTGTGACCCTGGGTGGAGGGTCCCGGTTGCACAAAAGGAAGAGAGGCTGCGGACAGATGAGAAGTGTGCTGAAGGACAGATTCATGATTGATGTGAGGAGGGTGAGCCAGGGCTGGAGACGTGGAGAGGGACGGATTTATGAGCTGTTTGGGAAGCCAGGACCTGTGTCTGCTTGCATGGCTGCTTGGGATCTGCTATCTCTCTGGTCATCTGCTTTGGGAGGAGTGACTTGGCTGTGAGTCTTTCTGTTGGTTTCAGGATTTAGACACCCAGACTACATTTTCTGTGCTACTGTGTGCAATTATGAATAATTTATGAATAAGCTGCATAGTCACATGGACATTGTTCTTGTCACTAACCCCAGTGAATCCAACTAAACTCAGAAACACTTTGTCATGAATTTTACTAGGCTCTAAGGAGCCCTGGTGGTACAGTGGTTAAGCACTCGGCTGCTAACCGAAAGGTCGGTGGTTCGAACCACCAACTGCACCAAAGGAGAAAGATGTGGCAGTCTGCTTACATAAAGATTTACAGCCTTGGAAACCCTATGGGGCAGTTCTCCGCTGTCCTATAGGGTCACTATGAGTCAGAATCAACTTGACGGCAATGGGTTACTAGGCTCTAGATACATGGCCCATCACTCATCTGTCAGTTTGTTGTACTGTGGTGGCTTGCATGTGGCTATGATGCCAGAAGCTCTGCCACCAGTGTTTCAAACACCAGCAGGGTCACTCAGAGCTTCCAGACTAAGAGAGACTAGGAAGAAAGGCTTGGTGATCTACTTCTGAGTGAAAACCCTACAGATCACAACAGAATACAGTGCTGGAAGATGAGACCCTTGGTTGGAAGTCCCTCAAAATATACAGTGGCTGCAACAATGGACTCAAGTATATCGACGATTATAAAGACAGTGCGGGACCAGGTAACATTTCCTTTTGTTGTGCACGGAGTCCCCTGGAGTCGAAGCTGACTTGATGACAACAGCTATAACAACAACAACCCGGATACATACGGCGACGAAAACTAACAGCGTGAAAACAAACGGAGACGTGGCCAGCCGCTGACTTAGTGATCGCCCACTGTAGTTGGGAGATAATCATAGAGGTTCTCCTCCCAAATCCTGTGGCATGAAAAATAACACTGTTCACTGGGAAAAGTATACAATTTGAAGTCAGAACTCTGAGTTCAGAGGAGTAAAGGCCAACCTGTGTAGGTAAGTTGGGAAGATTTCATAGCAGAAGAGACGTTTGCTCCATCTTGGAGGAAGGACTGGGAGGAGGATGGTGGGGTAAATGAATGGTTGGAAAGTGGAAGTTCTGTTCCACGTTTTTCTCCCTTCCGTCAGAATCCATCTATTATGTCCCTGGTCAGAACTTTCCGTAGTGGTAGCTGGGCACTGTCTAGTTCTCCTAGCCTCAAGGTAGAAGAGGCAGTGGTACATGGAGACAACTAGTCCTGTAGTCTGGCTCCTATCCCTGGTCTCTTTTAAACACAGTTATCTTTTCTATTCCAGTTGTTCTAACTTCTTACTCATGATCACTTTAACCCAGAGAGGGGGCATTTTTTCCTTGTCCTCACTATCTTCTCTCTTTTTCAATTCTTTTTTTTTTTTTTTTTTGTCTAGGCAAAGTTTGCTCTACACATCACTGATTTTATTTTATGCAGTGCTGATTCTGCTCTTTAATGGCTTCTATGTAGATCTGGGTGTCTCTGGGTGGTGCAAATGGTTAACACCCTCAGCAGCTAACCAAAAGGTTAGAGGTTCAAGTCCATCCTGAGATGCCTCAGAAGAAAGACCTGATGGTCTACTTCTGAAAAATTAGCCATTGAAAACCTTACAGAACAAAGTTCTACTCTGACACACAGGGGGTTGCCGTGACTTGGAATTGATTCAATGGCAACTGGGCATAGATCTTAGGCATTTTTAGGGTTCATACAATCTTTTGTATCAAACTCATCTTTGATCTTTGACTTTGTTGCTACTTATGGCTTCTGGCCACCTCCCACTGAAGGAACCAAATAAGGCCAGATAAGTTTCCATTTTGAATTTCAGCACTGAACCATTCCCTGTGTCCTGTTTTTTCATTGAGTATTAAAGATAATACCGTCTTTTCCCCATTGTTGGGCAGTGTTGTTTTAGTTCTTTGTACTAAGCTTCTTTTGCTGTTTGCTCATTCTCAACTGGAAAGAGCTGTCTAGACCCTGTGTGGACTGCAGACAAGGTGTGTACACAACGTTCCTATACCTGCTGTCTCTATCATTTGCTATTTACAGATTACAGGTAATGTGAGTGTCTCAATTCCAGGTTTTTTCTAAGCCAAAATATTAATAAAAACATAGACATAACAATACTGCTTGCCATTGATGAATGATTATCATATGACAGACATATGTTAAGTACTTTCTGCATATTAACCAGTTACTGTCGAGTGGACTCCGACTCATGGCGACCCCATGTGGGTCAGAGTAGAACGGCACTCCGTAGAGTTTCCAATGGCTGACTTTTTGGGAGTAGATAATCAGGCCTTTCTTCTGAGGTGTCTCTGGGTGAACTTGAACCTCTAACCCTTTGGTTAGCAGCTGAGCTCGTTAACCATTTGCACCACAATGGACCAAAACACTGCCCTATCTTGCGCCATCCCCGTGGTAGGCTGAGGATTAGACCATTGTGATCCATGGGGTTCCCAGTGGCTGATTTTTGGATGCAGATAGCCAGTCCTTTCTTCCTAGTCCATCTCAGTTCAGAAGCTCCACTGAAACCTACTAGTATCATAACAGCATGCAAGCCTCCACTGATAGATGGGTGGTGGCTACACATGAGGTGCTTTGGCCAGGAATCAATCCCAGCTCTCCCCTGTAGAAGGCGAGAATTCTATCACTGAACCACCAATGCCTCTTTCTGAGAGTTACAATCTCTTAAAAATGAGAAAACAGCAAGATGAATAGTAACAATGGTAATAGTTGATCTCTTTGGGGTCTCAGGATGTGCTCTGTAGTGAGTGAAGTACTTTACCTGTATTAATCCCATGAATCCTCACAAAACCCCTAGGTGGGAGGGGCTCTTAGTATTCCATTGTACAGACTGAAAAGCTGAGTCAGAGCCCCCGTTCTGACCCCTCTACTTCATAGAGCAGAGCTGCTGATGGAGGAGGAAGGCAGGAGCAGGACCATATCAAAGAGAGAGGCCGCCCAGCTTCCTGCTTTGCACTGGTTCTGTGCTTTGTCCCCGAGGATCACCCAGGGTGGGCTGCAGGCCTTTCTTGCTGACCTAGGGCACATGGGCTCACTCCATTAGCAGTTGTGAAGCCAGGGCAGGCCAAGAACCAGGATCTTTCTTAGTTATGCACCCAGGCTCGCTCCAGCCAAACTTTGCATTGAGCTGATTGTATGACGTTTTTGGGAAGTGATGATTCGGTGACCACTTCTCTCTCTTCTTGAGCCTCTGATTTCTCTCCAGTAAAATAGTAATTTTGATAGAACCAGTCTTGTCGGGTTGCTTTGAGAATGAAATAAAATTTGTGCCAAGCACTTATTACCCGGTTGGCTCAAACATGTCAGGGCTGAAAGTGTTTATTGCTCTGACCATTATTATTATTATATATTCAGATTTATTATAGTAAGACGTTGAAAGAGACTGCTATTTTGATACCCTTTTAAAACTCAAACCAACACAGGCTGATTTAAAAATGAACAATTGCCAAAAGGTAGAAACAACCTAAATGTCCGCCAACAGATGAAAGGATAGACACAATGTGGCATATATACAGAATGCAGTGTTAATCAGCCATAAAGAGAAATGAAGTCCTGATGCATGCTAGGGTATGGATGAACGTTGAAAACAATATACTGAGTGAAATAAGTCAGCCAAATATTGTATAATCTCATTCATATGAAATATCTACAATGGGCAAATGTTTGAGACCAAGATTGTTTTTACTTGGTCGGTGCGAGGGAAGGAGAAGGCGGGGGGTCATTGTTTGAGAAGCATTGAGTTTCTGTTTATGCTAATGGAAAATTTGGCATCAAATCTTGGTAATGGTTGCTGGATTCATGTAATTGATGTCACTAAATTGTACACCTGAAAAACATTCAAGTGACAAATGTTGTGCTATATACATATATTTACAACAATAAAAAATACTATGAAAAAATACATAGAGGTGTTAGTCACATTGACTATAGATTTGGTGCTGGTTGCCAGGGGAAATCAGATAGCAGTATAGATGTCAAAGCCTTTGATAGTCATGGCCCCCAGACCCCACTTCCTAATTTTCTTGCTTACATGGTCCCTGGAATCACGGAATGTCTTTGCTCACCTGATTCATCTCAGGTACATCTCAGTCAGCTCAAGCCTTCCTCAGACCTGAGCACTTTTGGCCATCCTGATCCTTATTGTCTAAGGCAACTCCTTCCATCCATCTATCATTCATCCATCCGTCCATCCTCCACCCATCCATCCATCCAACCATCCATCCATCCATCCATCCATCCATCCACCCACCCATCCACCCACCCATCCATCCATCCATCCATCATCCCATCCATCCATCATCCCATCCATCCATCCATCCATCCATCCATCCATCCATCCATCCATCCACCCATCCTTCCAACCATCCATCCACCCCCCCCACCAACCCACCCATTTATCCATCCATCCATCCATCCATCCATCCATCCATCCATTCAACAGACATTTACTGAGCAACTGCTACATGCTAGGCCTTGCTAGGTGCTGGGGATATGGAGATTCACAAGGCACAGCCCCACCATCACAGTCCACACCACCCTGCAGGCCTGAAGCAGCTGCAGGGTGCAACAACCCTTGGGAACTCAAGTGGGTCCAAGTGCTTTTTTGAATGAGTGAGTGATGCGTTTCCAGGGACTTCCAAAATGAGTGGCACTGCCTGTCCCACACAGAAATGTCCCCTTGCACTTGTCTACAAAGTGAACAGAAATGAAAAGCCAGAAGCACTCCCATCTCCAAATCATAGAAATTACAGTGCTGGCCTCACTGGCCTCTCAGCACCGAGGTTGGCCTTGACTGCAATCAGGGTCCTCTCCCAGCACCATTTTCCTTTGGGCGACTGGCATTTCTTCTCCTATAGCCTGTGTGCGCCCATTGGTGCTTTCAGCGGCTGTCTGTATAAGAGATAACTCTGGCATGACAAGCTCTTTCAGAGGGTAGATATTTTTAAAGATTGTCAGGATCCTGCCAGCAGCTCTTAGTACAGAATACTTCTAGGCTTTTCACAGGAACAATGTTGGGTGCAAATACCTTTCTAACGTGCAGTCTGCCCTGATGGAGAGTGTGCTATTATTACTCTAGGGGGTTAACACCCCACTGCGTTTTCAAATTGATGCGTTACTTTTTTCATGACTTGTATTTATTTTTCAGCATCTGTGAAAAAACACACTGATATTTCAGTATCCAGTATCATCAACTGCCTGTCGTGTGGAAGCACTCGCTCTCCTTGAAGGCAATTTTTTTTTTTCTAAATTGAAAGTTATTTAAAAGTTTAAAATAAAAAGTGAATTTGTATTAGTCTTTGAAGATCTGACTTAAACTGGTGTTTGTTTGTCTGTTTTTAACCTTCATTCCAATCTCGAGAATTTTGATTTAAATAGTTCAAAGACTTTATTTTGAATCTAAATGCACACACACGCAAAAAAAAAAAAAAAAAAGGAAGCTGGATTCTATAGATTTGAAAGAAATTCACCCCAGATACGTCTCTCCTTGCTGAGTCCCAGCTTTGTTTTCCAAGTATCTGCTTAGTCTCTTGACATGGCAGTACCACAGACCACACAGACTCAGCATGGAGAAAGAAAAATAATTTTCTTTCTCCCCAATCCTGCTTCTACTCCTGTGTCTCCCTAATCCTTATATTAACAGCCTCTCCTACCCAGTTTCCAGGGCTAGATGCCCTGGATTCATTCACATGTTCCCTCTCCTTCCTCATTAGCGTGTCTTCACCGTGAAGTCCTGTCAATTCCATCTCCCCATGATGAGGAGGGGTTCCTGGTTGGTGCAAACAGTTAACACCCTTGCTACTCACCAAAAGCTGGGAGGTTTGAGTCCATCCAGAGGCACTACAGGAGAAAACCTGACCATCTACTCTAGAAAAATCAGCCACTGAAAACCCTGTGGAGCACAGTTCTACTCTGACACATGTGGGGTCACCATGAGTTGGGGTCAACTCCACTCCTTGGCGATTGTTTTTGAGGGAGCCCATGACTCTCAAATCAGAATTATCAGATACAGATATTAAGACGTGGTTGCCCGTGCATCAGCCTAGAGTCTAGGTGGGGTCTGGGGATTGATACCTTTAATAATAATCTCAAGGTTATTTTGATGCATCCCAGAATGTGAGATAGCTCTCGGAATAAAAACTCTGTACTACTCAAATCTCCCACTCAAGAGCCTGGTGTCAACACTCCTGATTTCTGGTTTTATTTTCCTAATCATTCAACTGGCCTACTTGCTCCCACCACTTCTTCAAGCCTTCTTTGCACTATTTGCAGGATTTGATCATGCTGCTCTTCGATTAGAAAAGTCAATGGAACCCTACGGCTGACTAACTAACTAACCCCAGACAAGTTAGTGTGACGTCTTAGGCACTCTAACATTTTCTAGTGTCATCTCCCACTGTTCTCTTTCACATGTCCTCTACTTACTGACAGCATTGTGGTGTTCCGAAGAACACAAAACCGACGTTATGTTGCATAATACAAGTAGAGTATCTAGGATGGGGGGTCGTGGTGGGGGGATTGTCAGGCTGTCCAGAACATGTCTAGATTATCGCATTCAGATGGGTATTTTAAAACAGATACAGCCATTGCAGTTCACTGGGGGTCACGGAAGCAGTGGGAGGACCTAAAGGGAAGCTGGTACTTGGCAGTGATATCATCACTGGGGACAGTTAGTCTTGGAGAAGACATGATAACTGCCTTCAAACCTGTAAAGATGGATCATGAGGGAAGACTTGTTTCTTAGGGGCAGAACTAGGGCCAGTGAATGGGATGCAAACCAAGTGTATTCGTTTCCCAAGGCTTTGGTAGCCAAATACCACAAACTGAGTGGTGGCTTCAAACAACAAAATTGTATTCTTCCACAGAATTTTCCTTAGAAGCGAGGATGGCGAGACTTTATCTCACATACTTTGGACATGTTATCTGGAGGGACCAGTCCTTGGAGAAGGACATCATGCTTAGTGGAGTAGAAGGTCAGCGAGAAAGAGGAAGAGCCTCAATGAGATGTATTGACACAGTGGCTGCAACAATGAACTTGAGCATAACAATGGTTGCGAGGATGGCGCGGGATCGGGCAGTGTTTTGTTCTGTTGTATACAGGGTCGCTATGAGTCGGAGCCTACTTGACGGCACCTAACAATAACAGCGACAACAGTTCTGGAGGCTAGAGTTCCGGATGTTGATAGGAAGGCCATGCTGTCTCCAGAGTCTCTAGGGGAAGATCCTTTCTTGTCTTTCCCAGATTCCGGTAACCCCAGGCCATCCTTGGCTTTTCTATGCATCATTTCAATCTCTGCCTTGTCTTCACATGGCATCTTCCCTCTGTGTCTGTCTGTCTGTCTCTTCTCTTTGTATAAGGATATCAGTCATATAGGATTAAGACCCTCTCTACTCCAGTGTGACTTCATGTTAACTTAACTGATAACATCGTCAAGGACTCTATTTTCAAACAAGGTCACGTTCACAGATACCATGGGCTGAGACTTCAACATAACTTTTCGGGGTACACAATTCAACCCATAGCACCAATGGACGCTGTTTTCAGCTTGATATAAAAGTGTTCAGCCAAAGCTCTCTAAAGATGAAATGGCTTTTGCCGGGAGGTGCTAAGCTCCTGACACTGGAGATAGAGAAGAAGAGCCTACAAGGACTCTTGGACAGGTCATTGAAGAAATGGAGCAACGCCCGCCACATTGCAATCTTCAGTTATTACTATTATTATTTTCATGATTGTCCTCAACATTGACTAAATGTCAGTGTTAGAGGCATGGAGGGACTAACTGGTAGTTCAGATTCCCTCTGGACACTGGGACTTGTGATCATGTGCATTGCTAAAGACTGGTCCATTCGTTTTACTCACTATCTTTGAGCCTTCCGGAATGTCTTAGAATGCTCCTCCCAGAGCTGTCTCTCTAGTCAGCTTGATTTTTCTTTTTTCCCTGACTGAAAATAGCTTTTACATAATCTCCCCACGTTGCTTCATTCCAAAGATTTATCCATCACCTGCATTATTTTGTGTGGTTTCGGAGGCCTTCGTGATCAACCTTTGCAATAGCAAGTGCCACTTTCTACCTGGAAGCAAAGTAATGAGAGCAATTCCAGGAGAGGCACTGCCTTGCACTGTGGCAGTGATGGAACCAGGGGACTCACAGTACTGTCTCCCAAGGTTGATGTCATTTACAAAATCACAGATAAACTCTTAATAAAACTGGAGCCTGCCCTTTCTGGATGTATCACTGTATGCTGAGGTCTGTTATTTTCTTCCTAACTTGTATGTTCACGTCCTACCATATAGCAAAGCTTTTTATAGAAGGCGCAACTTGTCATAGCGTTATAAAAATGAATCGTCTTAAATACTGTCAGTAATCCTGGCTTTTGACATTCTTACAAAATTATGTCAGGTTCACCGAGAAATTGGATAGAAAAGCAGTTAACTTGGCACATTTATTTATATTTTTCTTCATTTATGTTTTTGGAACTTAAACAATTTTTAGATTATTGTTTAAGAATAATCTTAAAATTGAGAAGATACTCCCATAGAGATGATCTCAGCCGAGCTCTTGTAGAACAGAATATATATATATATACACACACATACATACATACATATATATGTAGATTAACCAAAAACAACAAAACTGTTGTCGAGTGGATTCCAACTCATAGACACCCTATAGGACAGAGTAGAATTGCCCCATAGGGTTTCCAAGGCTGTCATCTTTATGGAAGCAGACTACCACATCTTTCTCCCGCAGAGCAACTGGGGGGTTTGAGCCACTGATCTTTTAGTTAGTGATACCAGGACTCCTTGTATGTACATTATATACCTGTGTATATATATGTATATGATTTTGGAAATGGTAAAATATATTCAACATCTAGAATTATATATATTATATATGAAATATGTAATAAATATATATAGTGCAATATATAAAATGAAATATATATACCTATATATACACACATACATGCCCAATAAAATAATAGAAGCTGAAGTCTCATCTTCACCCTGCATAGTTCAAAAGTCCTCCTTCCTTCCCCACGGGCAACTATAATCAGGCATTTGTGGTGAATTCTTTTAGTCCGTGTTTTAATGTGTTATTACGTGTTAAGTCCATAAACAATATTTAGTGTTGCCATGCTTTAAGATTTGCATAAAAAAAGGTAGCACATAGCTTGTTTTTTTGGGAGGTGGGGCTTGCACTTGGCTTTTTTCACTGAGCAATACGTTTGGGAGACCTATAAGGCACAACTCAGTCTTTTTCACCTGCTGTGTAATATTCCATCTTGTGAATATACTACATTTTATTTACCCGTTCTTACCTTTTGTCATTTAAAGGCTTGATCTATCACCGCCAGTTCTGAAACGAGTATCCTTGGATACATCTTCTTGTAAACATGCGGAGAGAATTTCTTCAGGGCAAAGCTAGAGACTTCAGGGGTCTCGGATTTAAAAGAAAAAAATACATCTTTATTTTTACTCATGTTTCCCTGACATTTAGTATTTCCTTCCACTATGATGTAGACTCCACATTCTAGGAGCACAGCCGCCCTGTGGTTTGACACCAACGGGAATCATGGTTTCAGATTACATTACGTTACAGGAGTTGAAGGTATCCCAAAATATCATTAACAAACATCAGCACTTAGAAATTACAGTAGTTATAAGACTGTTACTAGGTCTGGATTATAATGTGTTAATAAGGAACACATATATTACAATCTCAGATATTTGCTTTTAAACATTTACCATTATTTTCAAGGTATTTGATTTCTTTCACAGCTCTGTGTGTTTTGTTGTATTATTAAATATGTATATATATTCTGAGAAGGGGCCCCAGACCTCACTGCACTGTCAAAGGTGTCCCTCACTATACTTTCAGGTGGAAGACCCAGAAGTATAATCACTAGGGTATGTGTGTTCACAATTCCAGCTTCAGCAGACATTGGCAATTGTTCTAATAAAAGATGTTATCGTTCATTTGACACACCCACTAACAATATATGGGAATTCTTGTTGTCTGCACCCTTACCAGCCCTTGGTATTTGAATATTTGTTCATCTTTGCTAATCTGATGATTGAGAAAGACTATCTCATTGTTTTAATTTGCATTTCCCTGATTCCTAATGAGGTTAATGTCCTTTTCAAGTGTTTATTGGTCATTTCAGTTCCTCTTCTGTGATCTAGGCAATACCTTTACTAACAAGACACTCCTAAGAAAGTAATGGGAAGCATGGAACTTTGTGGGTGTTTTTTTTTAAATTATTTTTTTTTTTGTTTAGTGTTGCAGTTTAAATGAAAGTTTACATTTCAAGTTAGTCTCTTATGCAAAAATTTATACATACATTGTTATGTGACCCTAATTGCTCTCCCTATACAGTGACAGCACACTCTTCATTTCCACTCCTGATTTCCCATGTCCATTCAACCAGCTCCTAACCCTCTCTGCCTTCTTCTCTCACCTCTGGACAGAACTTGCCCATTTAGTTTCACGTATCTACTTGAGCAAAGAAACACACTCTTCCTGAGTATCATTTTATGTCCCACAGTCGAGTCCAATCTTTGTCTGAAGAGTTGGCCTTGGAAATTGTTTTAGTTCTGGGCTGATAGAGAATCCAGGGACCATGCTTTCCAGGGTTCCTCCAGTCTAATTCAGACTATTAAGTTTGGTCTTTTTACTAGAATTTGAGTTCTGCACCCCACTTTTCTCCTACTCCATCAGGGACTCCCTGTTGCGTTCCCCGTCAAGGCGGTCATTGGTGGTAGCTGGGCACCATCTAGTTCTTCTGGTCTCAGGCTGATGCAGTCTCTGGTTTATGTGGCCCTTTCTGTCTCTTGGGCTAATACTCTCCCTGTGTCTTTGGTGTTCTTCATTCTCCTTTACTCCAGGTGGTTGGGACCAACTGATACATCTTAGATGGCCACTTACAAGCTTTTAAGACCCCAGACACCACTCATTAAAGTAGGATGCAGAACATTTTCTTAATAAACTTTGTTATCCCAATTGACCTAGATGTCCCCTGAAAGCATGGTCCCCAGACCCCCACCCTGCTACTCTGTCCCTCAAAGAGTTTGATTGATTCAGGAAACTTCTTAGCTTTGGTTTAGTCCAGATGTGCTGACTTCCCCTGTAGTGGGTGCTGTCCTTCCCTTCACCTAAGATAATTCTTGTTTATCATCTAGTTAGTGAATAACCCTCACCCTCCCTCCCCACCCTCGTAACCATCAAAGAATGTTGTCTTCTGTGTTTAAACTTTCCTTGAGTTCTTATAATAGTGGCCTTATACAATATTTGTCCTTCTGTGGCTGACTGAATTCACTCAGCATAATGCCCTCCAGATTCCTCCATGTTATAAGATGTTTCATGGCTTCTTCATTGTTCTTTATCGTTGCATAGTATTCCATTGTGTGAATACACCATAGTTGGTTTATCCATTCATCCATTGATGGGCACCGAGGTTGTTTCCATCTCTTTGCTATTGTGAACAGTGCTGCAATGAACATGGGTGTGCATATATCTATCTGTGTGACGGCTCTTATTTCTCTAGGATGCATTCCAAGGAGCAGGATTGCTGGATTGTATGGTACTTCTATTTCTAGAGAAGCATGGAACTTTGGAAGGGATCTTTTTATTCTCCTGTGAAATTACGCTCATAAGTTACTGTGAAACCCACGTTTTAGAACAATGATCTTCAAAATGGGCAATTGCTCATTGGTGCATGCAAAATTATTTCCTGGTGTGTGGGAAAACATATTAGAGATTTGTTTCTATTTAAAGCAGGAAAAGTGAAACTTTATTAAAACTTAATATACATGTGGGCTAACATTTACACACATATGTAATATATAACATGTTTTATAAATACATACATGTATATTGGGAGGGCATGTTCACTCTTTTCACTGATAGTATGAATGATCAAAATCATGTTTTGATACTATTGTTTAAGACCATGGACACAATGATAAAGATAGTAACATTTATTGACCACCTGTATGTGCCCGCTGCCTTGCAAGCATTATTTAGTTTATCCTCACGATAACCCTGCAGAAGGCACACTCATTTTACGGTGGTTGTTAATTACCCTCGAGTCGGCTCTGACCCTTTGCAGCCTAATGTACAACAGAAGGAAATGGTGCCCTGTCCGGTACCATTTTAGTGGTTGTTGGTGTGTTGGAGCTATTGTTGAGGCCGTTGTGTATGTCTTCCAACCTAGGCAGCTTGTCTTTGTACATTGTATCAGACAGTGTACTCATTTCTAGCTATCAGGAAACTGAGCGTGAAGGATGTGAAGCAATTTGCCCCCATCTTGCTTTTAGTAAGTTTCAGAATTAGAATTTGCATTTACTTTTTTTTCTCTGAGTTCATAGCTCATTCTTTTTTCACCATACCTGCTCTCCCTCTGCTAAAATACGAGACCCCTGAGGACAGATCCCATCTGTTCTTCTCATCACTCTACCCTCAGTGCCCAAACAGCGCGTGGTGTGCATGGGAGCTCTGTCGATTCTTATTTAATGAATAATTGAAGGAAGGAAGAACAGAAGGAAGGAAGGAGAGATGGAAGAAAGGAGGGAGGGTGGGAGAGAGGGAAGGACGGAGGGAGGGAGGAAAAGGAGGAAAGGAGAGAGGGACAGAGGGAGGAAGGAAGGAGAGAGGGAGAGAGGGAGGGGGGAAGGAGAGAGGGAGAGAGGGTGGGAAGGAGAGAGGGACAGAGGGAGGGAGGGAGGAAAGAAGAAGGGAAGGAAAGAGGGAGAGAGAGAGAAGGGAAAGAGGAAAAGGGAAAGGAAGGAGAGAGGGGGGAGAGGGGAGGAGAGGAGAGAGACAGACCACAAGGAATTGGCACAGCTGTGTGAGGACGAGGACCCCGAGGGGTGTGTACACAGTGTGGTGGTGGAAGCGTGTAGATGGGGAGATTATCTGGGTGTGGGTCTGAATGGAGCGGGACGCCAGAATGGCAGGACAGGAGGTCGATTCACAGCACGAAAACTCACATTTTTTTCCATGTTTCTGTGCAACTGGAGAGGGTGTGGATCATGAGCTGGGATACTGGGCTTGGCTGCAGACTGTGGTCGTGGACTCAGGTCTTCTCAGGCAGCTGCCTGTGGCCTTCACGCGGGCAGGTGTGTGCAGGTTTGGCTGCAGCTGTGGCTCTAGGGCACCTGTGGTCTTCTTTCCCTGTTTTACCTTTCTGGGCAGGGCTCTGGATCCTGACGATACACGTCTGGGGGGAATGTGGGAACAGTGGGAGTGGAGGTGGGGAGCCCCCTTGTTTCTGTGTGGAATCTATAGCCTGCACCCTGATGCCACTAAGCAGGGGGCAGAGGGGACATCTAAGGTCCTTAGCCAACAAGTGTCAACAGGCTCTCCATCTAATGTTCTGTACAGCTGGAACCCAGTCATATAAGGGACAAGATCACCCTTTGTTCTCAGGCTTGAACACACTCAGAGCTAATCTTTCTGCACAAAAAGTGTCTCAGGCATTCCTCCTTCACAGCTGCAGGCTGAGGGGGCTGGGCTTGAGGAAAAGGGTGCTCACAGGACAGACAAGAGCGGTTCCTTGGGTGACAATGAACCAGCAAGTCGATTTTTGTCGACTGTCATGGAGAGAGAACACTTCTAAGAGAACAACCCTGAGGCCGAGCACTGGAAGGGGACTTTGAGCCTTGGACTCCAGGTGTGTGATAGAAGAAATGGCAGTCTCTGACGCAAAGATGAGAGCACGTCAGGGCAGCGGCCTGGGCCAAGGACACCAGCGACTCCCAGAAGAGGTGCAGCACACTTGGATCTCCCACGGACAAAGAGACAGTGATTCAATGGCAGCAAAGCCCCACTGGTCAAGGAGCTCCCCAGTTCCCTAATGGGGAGGAACTAGATGTCTGACTAGATCCTTCAGAGTCTATAGTGTCCCCATGGTTAGGGTGATGTGGGGGCGACCTGCACCCAGGTGGCCCAGACTGTGTGGTCATTCATCATAAGCAGTCCTGTTACTGGGTTCCTAGAGTCTCTAGTCAAGCACCCTGGAGGATGTTTGGATGGATGTATTTAACCCACGAAAAAAACCCATTGTCATCGAGTTGATTGCAATCCTTAGTGACCTTACAGGACAGAGTAGAACTGCCCAGATCCAACAGGAGAGGCTGTGGATCTACCTGGTAGAGTAAGCTGAGTGTTATGTTTGATGAGAGGGGGCACAGGGAAGCTCAAGCTGACCCACTTCAGCCCCAGGTCTTGTTTTGATCTCCAGGTTGAATTTGCAGGTTGCGTTTTGAGGAGTACCCCTGTGGACTCTGAGCCCCACAGCCATGGTGGAATCAAACTGACATTCAAGGTTTAAGAAGTGGTGTTGTTGTTTGTTGCCATCAAGCTGGCTCTAATTTATGGTGACCTTACGTATGACGGGGGGTACGTTGCCCAGTCCTGCACCATCTTCATGATCTTTTGTATGTTTGAGCCCACTGTTGAGGCCGCTGTGTATTCTGAGTGTCTTCCAACCTGGGGGCTCATCTTCCAGCACTCGATCGGGCGATATTCTGTTGTGAGCCATAGGGTTTCCACTGGCTGATTTTCGCAAGTTGATCATGGGCTTTTCCTCTAGTTTGAAAGACCTACTGAAACCTGTCCACCGTGGGTGAGCCTGCTGATCCTTGAAATACCAGTGACATCGCTTCCATATCACACAGCAACGTGCAAGTCTGACAAACTGACACAAGGATGGTGGTTAAGAAGTGGGGGGCTTCACTATTTTTTAAACCTTCAGCCGGTAACAGATGTTACTGCAGTGGTAAAACCTTGGGCTGGAAACCAGAGGACCTTGATTTTGACTTTGTAGAAGTCACTTGAACCTACTTCTTTGACAAAATGACACCTAATGCTTTCTTTGGCCCCTTTAAGACCTAGGGCAATGAGTAGGGGAGCTTCTGAGTTCAGTTTGAGTCAGTGAAAGGCTAAAGGAGATAGGCCTATTTTATGATGAGATTTGCCAAAAGAAATTGGCTTCTTGCTCATTAGAAGGGCTCAGAAAATGGGGCTGCTCTCAGTGGAAGTGTTGCAGTTAAGTAAATAATGCTAACATTTTAGCGTGGCCAGAGGGCTGTTTGTTTTCCCATTCTGTACTTTTAATGTATTTCCCCCCGTTTGGTGCTGATTGCGCTGTGTGTGCAAAAATTGTTCTGACCTGCTATCCTGCATTCTCGGCCTAAGAGACTCTTGTGGGCTTTCAGAGACAGGAAGACGAGAGATGGTCTGGATTCGTTTTTTTTTAAATGTTCGTAAAACTAAAGGCAAAACAATCCCGTTCCAACCTAGAGAGGGACTGAAAATATCGGTCTTTTTTAGGACCTTGAGTGAAAACAACTCGACTTCACTGCTTCTGTGGATTTTTTTTTTTTTTAATGTACCTGAAGACTGTTAAACAATGCTGTTAGCTATTTTGAGAGAAAAAAAAAAGCTAATATTCTCCAGTAGCATCATTTAGCATTTTAAAAAGTGCTCACTTAGCTTTCAAAGTGTGGTTTGGTGGAGGTTACATTTGTTTCATCTTTCCACAGCCGTGGTGTGAGTAAGACAGCGGCTGGGAGGAAGAGGGATTTTCTCCCTGGGTGGTGTTTATCATCACATCTTATTCCATTATATTTGAAATAAAATTCCCCACCATGGGCAGCGGTAGCCCAGCTCACCTCACCATCAGCGTGGCGTCCTCCTTGCACTGTCCTTTCTGGTCGAGACGGACTGTGGGGACTGTGTCTGCAATACGGACACAGGGGGCAGGGGCAGGGGGACCCCTGGCTCCATAACATGGATATGTCAGATGGGCTCCTCTTGACCAAGAACAAAGCTGAAGACTTTGAAAGAAGAAGGATCTTGTGACCATATAGAGCAAAGAAAGGAGCCCTGGTGGCGCAGTGGTTAAGTGCTCGCCTGCTAACTGAAACGTTGGCAGTTCCAACCCACCAGCCACTCCCGGGGAGAAAGATGTGGCCACCTACTTGCCTAAAGTATTACAGCCTTGGAAACCCTATGGGGCAGTTCTGCTCTGTCCTGTAGGGTCCCTGTGAGTTGGAATCGACACAAGAGCTGTGGGTTTGGTTTTTGGTTTTAAAGAGCAAAGACCACGTTCATGCTCATTGGCTGATCCACATTCTGAGCTGCCCTCGTGCCCGGCTCTGGGGTGGATCTGGGGCAGAGGAGCAAAGGAGATATGGTGCCTATCCCGGTAGCACTCACAGCCCAGTGGGGAACAGACGTGGGGACAGCAGGCAAAAACAGCGGTGCCCCTCAGGAAGAAGCAAGAAGAGGGTGCTATGGAAACACAGAAGGGGCGTCTGGCCCAGGCGGAGCGAGCGTTCGTTCATCTGATGAACACTGAACACCTGACATTCATCATGGTGCTAAGGAATCTGAGAAGTTAAAACAGACAAGGCTGCTCCCTGGGCTCAAGCCCCAGGTCAACTATGTGACCTCTCTCTCTTTCTCTCAGACATTCCCACAAAGACACTTTCTAACACACACACACACACACAGACATGTATGTACAGACATACACCCTCACAGACCTGCACACAGACACACAGACGCGCTTACTCACAGACACACACCCTCACACACAATTGTTAAGGCGTCCGTCCTCATGGTGATTTCAGTCCAGAAAGGAGGTTGCACACAGCTTATCCTGATCTGCACGAGTTTTTAATTCCTCTTTCTCTGCTCTGCAAACAATTTCCTGCTCCAAAGTGTAACTCTGGTTAACAACTACAGACATTTGGGTGCAACTGTAGACAGGTTTTTAGTGAAAGTCAAGTTCATGCATATTTGCTCATTAAAACACGACCCTTAAATCTCCAAGCTGGAGGGAAAAACATTAAACCTTTAAATGCACATGTAGCAACTTTCCTGTATAGCTGAGATTTTCTGAAGCTCTGTTTTTTATTTATGGATTTCAGCTGTTGGCTTTGACGAGGGGGATTATTTTTCTCTCTGCCGACATCAGCTGATTGATTCAATGGGCCTGCTCACTTTCAGATATGACCAGAGAAGCGGCGGCCTAGGTTTGTGTCTGTATTTAAAATTGGGAATACAGAATGGGTTTAAACTTGAATTATTTCATGGAGACGTTGAGTTTTACAAGTAATTTATTTTGGAAGTACAGGCTTCTGCCTGGCCAGTGTAGATTCTGAGTAACCTGATGCTCAGATTTACCTCTGACTATTAATATCATTTGGGCTGTTCACACTTTGAGATTCTACATAACCTTATCACTGCTAGATACTTAAATGGCCAGGAAGGGGATAAAGTGAATGCATTTCTCAACATTTATATCAGGATACTGGCTTTCCATATGATGACTGTAACTAATACAATCTCAGACAAGAAAAACAGCAACATTTACAATGCAAGACAGCTCTGTTAATCACAAAAGACATTAGATGCAAGACTTACTCATTTTTAGGACCATGAAAATTATACGTGCGGGGTAGGTGTAAGATTTTTTTTTTCTGTTTTCCCAGTTCACAGAATAAATAGTTCCTTGATTTTTTTTTTTTAAATGGAAGCTTCGGAAGTCAGTTTTCCCGGCTAAGTATCACAGATTCTTTGAAAATGAGTTTCTGCATTATTTCTTTGATTGCATTTTGTTTAAGTAAAGTTCTAACTAGCAGAGACGTTGTTGTCTTTACCTGCCATTGAGTCGGTCCCTGACTCACGGAGATTCCACGAGCAAAGGAACAAAAGGCTGCCCAGTCCTGCACCATCCCCATGATCAATTGTGATCCATAGGATTTTCAATGGCTGATTTTCAGAAGTAGATAGCCAGGCATTTCTTTCTAGTCCTTTTTAGTGTGGAAGCTCTGCGAAACCTGTTCAGTATCACAGCAACATGCAAGCCTCCACTGACAGACGGGTGGTGGCTGTGCATGAGGTGCATTGGCCGGGAATCTAGCCCAGGTCTCCAGATGGAAGGCAAGAACTCGGCCACTGAACCATCAAAGCTCTCAGCAAAGACTAGCCGTGTTCAGTGCTATTTCTCATCAGTACAGCCTGATTTAGAGAGCAAAGCTTATTAAGTTGTGGGGTGGGGGAAAAGCAAAGATTGGTGGATTAGAGGTAAGGGAGCTAGCTTACAATGGAGTCATTCTGAAATCCCTTCCTTCCCATGGGGATCAGTTTCCCCTTCTGTTTAGTGACAACATTGCTGTAAACGATTTCTAACAGCTCACTGTCCTTGAAAACTTTATAACAATTCTCAGCTGAAAGAGCACTTTTATTTTAAATGAGAGTAAGGAGCATGGCTGTGGTGGGCTTGTGGGAGGAAGAAAACGGACACGAATAGCATCATGGTTAGAAAAACAGGCAGCCAGGGTTCAAGCTCATGAATTTACCTTCACAAGGGATGTGACTAGATAATTTACTGAATTTCTTTAAGCTTCTGTTTTGTCAATCTGTAAAGTGGGGATGAAAGTATTGCTTCATAGAACTGTGTGTAGGTTAAATAAGTGACGTGTGTTTAGCACAGATAAGTGTGTGTGTGATTACGTCCGTGGAGGCTGATGTGTTTGGTACCTTTAATAGCTACAAACTCTGATGGGAAATGAGCTGTATGAGACCATTAAGGACCGACAGAATCAATAACACATATTTCCACCAGATTGAAACAATGCATTGATATTTCCTTTTTCTGATGTACCAGTATCCACATGGGCAGCCCAGTATAGGGAAAGAAGAACATGATCTAAAGTCTGAAAACTTGAGTTCAAGTCCAACTTCTACTGATTTAGTAGCTGTGACCTTGAAAAAGTTACTTGGTGTCTTTGAGCTCCACTGTCTTCCGTCAAATAACGTTAATAATTAGATCCTCATGGGCTATTGATATGTGTTTGAATGAGATGATGGTTGTAAAGGGCTTATTAAATTGCAGCTTCCCAGAAGTTATTGGTTATTACTGTTGTTAGACTTTAGCATAGAGCCTGTCCCAGATCTGATCACATAGAAAATACCCAATCAGTATTTATTAACTCGAATTGAGTTGGTCTGAGCGTCCTCTTCATCTAATCATTATGTCTTTTTGTTTTTCCCGGTGATTTTCCTGAACACGATCCCCATTTGTTCCGGTGAGAACATATTCACCTCAATGGACCAACAATACAGGTCTTACATTTATGTGAGGTGAATATTTGCATGTAAATATTTATATTTCTCATGAGAAGCCTTCACAGAGTAGGGTTTCTTACAGCATCTAGGATACCTGAAAAGCGAGGTGAGATTTCCGAAACTTTTCATTGGATCACGTTCTGGATTAGCCAGGAAGGCAATATGGAGGCACGGTGGCTGGGTGGAGGGTGGCGGAGCAAACTTTCCAAAGCTCACATGAGCTGTAGAAGGCTGCCCGCCAGAACTGTCTTAGAGTAGAAAGCATTTCCTGTCCTCCCCCTGGTCTTCGTCCCCCTCCCTCTCCTTCCTAAGTGGCCCCACTAAAGCCCCAGGGTTGGGACCATGCATTCCTTGTAAATGCTAACTTCATCATTTTAGCCTGGGAGAGATTATGTTTTTTGAACAAAATAACTGAAGCAGAAATCTTAAAAACTTTAATTATGATGGGCTTGCTCTGTTGGCTTTGTTTGAGGCCAGATCCTGAAGGCAGGGAATCTCCGTGACAATTTTGAGGGTGTAGACAGTGGGTGATTCCTCTTTTATTGTCTCATGTGTTCCCCATGTCTACACTGGCCACAGCAAGCCCAAGGGCTCTACGGCATTGTGATGCTGCCATCCTGTCTGGCTACACTCTGGGAATTGTTTAGGGGAGATTTGAAGCCTGACAAGCAGGCAGGATTCTAACATAGGTGGGGCCCCAAAGCTGGCCAGAACGCCTCATTATGCCCTGAAATTACCCAGACTGGTAGTTTACAAATGCACGCCAGATAAGTCAGACCTCCTCACTGGAAGGTAACCTAAGTATTGCCCGTAAAAATGCTGTTGAGAAAAGCGTCTCTTAAGTGAGCATCCAAGTTAAAAAATTAAAAAAGGTAGAGCTGGAAAATTATCTCCCAGGGAAACTCTCCCATTTTTGCTCATCCTATACTTCCCCGATATGACCCTTCTTGGCCTTGGCACACTTTTAGCGGTCTGCTCCTCAAGCAGAGAATCAACTTTGGTGACCACCTCATTCCAAAGCCCCAGTAGACTTACCTTTCTCCTCCTTCAAAGTGACTTCTCAGCATTCTTTATTAAGCTTTTTGTTTGTTTAGCAGGTTCTGTCCATGTGTAGGCAAATTCATAAGTTGTTGCAAGTAGATTCAGAAGTTAAATAGATAGCTGCCGTCGAGTCCATTCTGACTCATGGTGACCGTATGTACAACAGAACAAAACGTTGCCCTGTCCTGCGCCATCCTCACAAATGCCAGCATGTTGAGTCCATCCTTGTGGTTATTATGCCACTCCATCTCTCTGAAGTTCTCCCACGTCTTCTTTGGCCCTCTACTTCACCAAATATGATGTCCTCCTCCAGAGATTGATCCCTCCTGATAGTGTGTCCAAAGGAAGTGAGTCAGGCAATATTCTACTGTGGTCCACAGGGTTTTCATCAGCTGATTTTCAGAAGTAGATCACCAGGCCTTTCTTCCTAGTTTGTCTTAGTGTGGAAGCTCTTCTGAAACCTGTCCACCATGGGTGGCCCTGCTGGTATTTGAAATACTGGTGGCATAACTTCCAGCATTACGGCAGCTTGCAAGCCATCACAGTATGACAAACTGACAGACAGTGGTGGAGATTCACAAGCAAGCAAGATAAAATCTGGGGAAGCCAAGCTTCTAGAAGATTCTAGAAAAAACCTCTAAGCCCCATCCTAGTGCTTTTACCAACTCTTGACTTCAGAATCTGCAGTGTCCACACAGCAACTCCCTGGCATCGACTGATTCCTGGCAAGTGAACTGCAATCTTGGGCCCGGCTTGGTAACTGTGTCTAGTATGTGGCCTGACCCTTGGCTGACCACAGATTTTAGTGCTCTGGCCTAGCCTCAGTTTCCCTGAACTTTTAGCAGCTCTGTCCCTGAGTTCAGCCCTGAAATTCCTTCCTGGTCCCATCCACACACCTGGCTCCTCTGCTGGGTTTGGCCACACCCCAGGAAGGAACTTCATGAGTCCCGGGTTCTCATCTGTAAGATTGATCACATCTTTCCTGGCACCTTATTACTTTTCTGGGAGGATCACACCAGGGTAGTGAGTGGTGGTGTGAGATATTCTTCACACCTGCTGGGCTCCTTCTACCTGGGGTCTCTTCAATGGCTGTGCCCATTGCTTGGGATTCTCTTTTCTCAAATCTATACACAACCATCTCCCATCCTCACCTTCATCTCACTCAGCTACCTGCTCAATTGTCACCGCCTCAGAGAAGCCCTCATTGATTCCCTGAACCCAGTTCCAAAATTACACTTCCTCCTTATCTCCTTAATGTGCTTCATTGGTCTTCATAACTCTAATCACTACCTTATGGTTGTATATCCCAAAACCAGAACCCACTGCCATCATAGGGTTTCCAAGGCTGTAATCTTTACAGAAGAATACTGTCATATTTTTCTCCTGCGGAGCTTCTAGCAGGTTTGAACGCCAACCTTTTGGTTAGAAGCAGAGCACTTTAACCCCTGTGCCACCTGGGCTCCTTTATGGTTGTATAGAAGTTATATTATTTATTGATTTGTGTTCTTCCTTACTATCCATCTCCCTCACCAAAATGTAAGTGACTGTCCACTCATTACTGTGTCCACAGCATGGAGATCATTACCTGCAACAGAGAAAGTGCTCAATAAACACCTGCTATGTGCATTACTTTGAGGACTAAGGTGCTCCTGACACAAGCCATGGTGTTTTCAATTGCCTCACATGCATGCAAAAACCGGACAGTGAATAAGGAAGACTGAAGAAGAATTGATGCCTTTGAATTATGGTGCTGGTGAAGAATACTGAATATACCATGGACTGCCAGAAGAGTGAATAAGTCCATCTTGGAAGAAGTACAGCCAGAATGCTCCTTAGAAGTGAGGATGGCAAGACTTCTTCTCTCGTACTTTGGGCATGTTATCAGGAGAAATCAGTCCTTGGAGAAGGACGTCATGCTTGTTAAAGCAGAGGGTCAGTGCAAAAGAGGAAGACCCTTGAAGAGATGGATTAACACAGTGGCTGCAACAATGGGCTCAAGCATATTGATTGTGAGGATGGCGCAGGATTGGGCAGTGTTTTGTTCAGTTGTATGTAGGGTCACTATGAGTTGGAACTGACTCGAGGGCACCTAACAACAACACGTGTGTGGTTGGAGCCCTAGTGGCGCAGTGGTTAAGAGCTCAGCTTCTAACCAAAATGTTGGCAGTTCAAATCCACCAGTGGCTCCTTGGAAACTCTATGGAGCAATTCTACTCTGTCCTATAGGGTTGCTATGAGTTTGAATCGATTCAACAACGAGTTTGGTTTGGGTTTTTTGAATGTGCGTGGTCAACTCAACGAATGGGCTTTGTGGCCATAAAAACCAGTACCAGTTGCCTTCTAGTGGATTCTGACTCGTGGCAGCCCCATGTGTGTCAGAATAAAACTGTGCTCTGTGGGGTTTTCAATGGCTGATTTTCCAGAATTAGATTTCCAGGGCTTTCTTCTGAGGCTCCTCTGGGTGGACTCCAACTCCAACCTTTCAGTTAGAAGCCGAATGCGTTAACTGTTTCTATCATCTAGGCACTCTTTGTGGCTATAAAGGCCCATGTAAATGCTGGCTGTATTGCCTGCAGCAGCAGTTGTGACTTACGGGATTTGAAGTCCCAGGACAGCAGGGAAAGTAAAGATGGTATGTGGTTAAAAACTTGTGAAATCCCTGCGGAGGCTGCCATCTTGGAGGCTGATGAACCATCTCCATTAACCACATCAGCATCAGTTTTCCTCCAGTCTGACCACTTCCTTCTGTTTCTTAGGTACAACATCAGAGGCAGGACTAGACCTGGGTTTCTGATTCATGTCACATGAGAAACATTTATCTTTAAACTCCGGAATCGCATGCTCCATGGGAGACGTTCACACATGTTGGAATTAGGATGCGTTTGAAAAAGATCCCAAAGGTCACACTTCCAAGTCACACCCACACCGGAACATATTCTCTCTATATGTATATGTATTTTTTATGACGATAGAACCAAGATTACCAACAACCACAGCAGCAGTAGTAGCAGCTCACAAGTATGTGCCTGACACAGAGTTAAGCATTTTACATGTAGTAACTCACTGGATCCTCACAGCAATGGGGTCAGTATATTTCTATTTTTTATTGTTGTAAAAATATAGGTCACACAACATTTACCAGTTCAACATTTTTCGTTTGTACAATTCAATGAAACCAAATACATCAATCCCATTATACAATCGTCACCAACATCCATTGCTGTATTTTCTGTCTCCTTAAACAGAAACGTAACACTAACTAAACCAAGATTCCCCTCTTTCCGTTCCCTCCCGCCCCTAGTAACCACTTTTAAACTCAGCCCTCCATACATTTGCCTATTCTAAGTGTTTCATGTTAGTAAATCCATTGCCGTTGAGTTGATTCTGATTCATAGCAACCCTGTAGGACAGAGTAGAACATCCCCCACAGGGTTTCCTAGGCTGTACAATACTTATTCAATTTCTATGCTGAGCAAATAATCTGAGAATCTGGACTACATGAAGAAGAACCTGACTTCAGGATTGGAGGAAGACTCACTAACAACCTGTGATATGCAGATGGCACAAGCTTGCTTGCTGAAAGTGAAGAGGACTTGAAGCACTTACTGATGAAGATCAAAGACCACAGCCTTCAGTATGGATTACACCTCAACATAAAGAAA
>NW_004443981.1:13468201-13470079 GCF_000243295.1 Trichechus manatus latirostris
GGACCAATAAGCTACATCAGGACTAGGGTATGCACCCAGAGAGGTTGCTCTGAACTCTTTCTCTTTCATAAAACTGCCTCCTGATAATTTACCAATTACCAGTTGCCGTCAAGTCAACTCCAACTCATGGTGACCCCATGTGTGTCAGAGTAGAATTGTGTTCAACAGAGTTTTCAATGGCTGGTTGTTTGGAAGTAGATCAATAGCCCTTTCCTCAAGGCACCTCTGGGTGGACTCTAACCTCCAACTTCTCAGTTAGCAGCCCAGCACATTAACCATTTGTACCTCCCAGGGGCTCTTTCCAATACTTAGCCCTCACTAAACGCCACTTATTATTCAGTTTTCAAAATGCTTTCACGTATTTCCTGTTTTCAAAACTGGATTTATTTCTCAAACATAACTTGCCAATATCTTTGTTCTATTCCCAGATTCTAGCAGCTGATAATTACTGCTTTCTGAAAGGTATGGCAATTTTTTTTTTTTTTACTTCTAAAAAGTGCAATTAATAGATTGTCAGATAATTGTGTGAAAATAGTTTTCATAAGTAATAGTTTTTATCTTATTAGGAGAATGTTATTGTGACGCTAGAAGCAGGGGTCTTCTCAGATCCTAGGCGCTGTCATCTTAGGGAACATTTAAGGATGTGACCCCGGATTGCAAATGTAGAAGCTCATGTTAACCTAAGACACTTCCTGTTGACAAGAGTTTAGCCGCTGCCATCGCCCCAAATCCAGAGAGTTCCAAGCCCCTTTGGCAAAATAGGTGTTTCTGTTACAGGCAATTTGTGTTTCATTACTGCTGCTGCAGCTGATTTGAGCATTTTAATGAATGATGTTACTGTCTCTGTGCCTGGTGGTCTTTTCAGTAGAGGTCGCAATTTAAAGGAGAAAAGAATACAGAAAAATAGCTGTAGATAAGTCAGTGATGATGGATGACTCACTTTGGTTGTATAGTGAAACCCAGGCTCAAATGTCACCAAGCACAGGCTCAGGTACTAATGGAGGAAGGTCGTTGTCTCGAAGGGTGAGCGGTGGAGGAACCAGACCCATCTTCCAAGATCAAACAGCGTCTCCACCCAGATTGTCCTGTGGCCTAAAAGAAGAGAATAGGTGGCAGTAGAGTGTTTACAGTCCATAGAGTAGAATAGCATCACGCACGAAGTCCCTATGAGCACCTGGGGGGAAAGGAGAGCAAATGAATTGTTTAAACACGGTGGGGAATTCTATTATGCATGCTGCAACATGGATAAATTTTGAAAACATTATGCTGAGTGAAATAGGTCAATCACAAAAAGACAAATATTATATGACTTCACTAATACAAAAAGGAGCCCTGGTGGTGCAGTGGTTAAGTGCTCAGCAGATAGCCAAAAGGTCAGTGATTTGAACCCACCAGCTGCTCCGAAGGAGAAAGATGTGGCAGTCAGCTTCCAGGAAGACTGTTGTTGTTGTTAGGTGCCCTCGAGTCCTTTCCGACTCATAGTAACCCCATGGACAACAGAACGAAACACTGGCTAGTCCTGCACCATCCTCACAATAGTTGCTAAATTTGAGCCCATTGTTGCACTGTGCGAATCCATCTCATTGAGGGTATTCCTTTTTTTTCGCTGACTCTCTGCTTTACCAAGCATGATGTCCTTTTCCAGGGACTGATCCCTCCTGACAACATGTCCAAAATACATGAGACAGAGTCTTGCCATCTTTGCTTCTAATGAGCATTCTGGCCCTACTTCTTCCAAGACAGATTTGTTCATTCTTCTGGCAGTCCATGGTATATTCAATATTCTTCACCAACACCATAATTCAAAGGCATCAATTTTTCTTTGGTCTTCCTTATTCATTGTCCAGTTTTCCCAAGCATATGAGGCAATTAAAAATA
>NW_004443981.1:13477420-13549372 GCF_000243295.1 Trichechus manatus latirostris
TCCTATATGGGGTTTGTTGAACTTCTTGGATGGGCAGCATTTTATCTTTCACGATATTAGGGAAGTTTTCTGTCAGCATTTCTTCAATGATCCTCTCTGTGTTTTCTGTTTTCTCCCCCTGTTCTGGAACTCTAATCACTTGCAGATTTTTGTTTTTCATTGTATCCCACATAACTGTCAGGGTCTCTTCATTTTTCTTTGTTCTTTTTTCTCAGTTTTCCTCAAACAGAGTTGTATCCAAGTGTTTGCCTTCAATTTCACTTATCCTGTCTTCCACTGTTTCAAACCTGCTCCTCAGCCCTTCTATGACATTCTCCATTTCTGAAATCTTGTTGTTTATCTTTTGGATTTCTAATTTTTGTTTTTGTATAATTTCTAGTTGTGAATTCATTTTTGCATTTTGTTCCTGCATTATTTTCCTGAATTCTTCCAATTTTTTTCTGTATTTTCCATGTATATTTCTGCCTTTTCCATGAATTTGTCTATTTTTTCCTCATTTTTGTTTGCTTTTTGCTTCAACTCTTGGATAATTCTGAGTATTAGAAATTTGAATTCCCTATCACATAGTTCTAGTGCCTTTTCTTCAGCTGGAAAGTCATCTGATGTTTCATTTTGGATGCCTACTGGAACCATCCTGTTCTGTTTTTGTAAATGTTTTGATATTGTCTGCTGTCTTCGGGGCATTCAGTAATTATTGATTGTAGATTTGTTTGTTTTGTCCTTTTTTTTATTTGACTATCTGAGCATGCGGGCTGTGTATTCTTTGTTGTTTGCTCATCTGTGGGCAAGATACTTTTTGCCTCCTTCTCCAATAGGTAGGGTCAGTCACTGAGATATGGTAAAGCAGGGCATGTCTAGCTCAATAGGAGTTACTGGGATGGGTTGTTTGTGGCACTTACTATAGCCACCAGGGCTGGTTGGTAATCAGTGAAGGGCAGGTTCCAGTAGGCCGTGCCTGTACTGCTTGGTGGTGTGATGTTAAGTGCACAGTGCAGGTAGGCAGGATGTAGGGAGGAGATTATGTGTGCAGCTAAAATGGATATGGGAAAGAGGAGAGAGGAACAGGAGCCAAAAACATACAAACAAACAAGAAAGAGTGCTAGGGGAGATTGCTGTTGGATTGGAGAGATAAGAGACTATGAAATGGAGGAAAACAGAAAGGGGAGGAAGAAGAAAAAAAAGAAAAGAAAAGAATGAATAAATAAAAATCAGAAAGGAAAAACAACAGCAAACCTCCCAGGGATCCCACCAGTGTGGCTATGAGGTTTGGGGAAGTTGTTCTCAGGTGTTACAGTACAGCCTGGCTAGAAGGTGTAGAGGTATTCAGCACCAGGTATTCAGGGAATGGAAAAAGAAGGAAGGTATAGAGAGACAAGAAACTGAGGAATGAAGACAGACAAAAAGGGGAAAAGAGGGAAAAGAAAACAAAACAAATTAAAAAAAAAAAGAACAAGAAAAGTCCCCCAAACAACAGAAAAAAAAAAAAAACCCACAGAAAAAGAAATGCTCTCAGGGATGCCTCTGGGTGTCTGCACAAGCTGAGGGGGTAGGTTCCAAGGTGCGCAGCACCGCCCGGACAGAATGGGCTTCCAGATCAAGAAAAGGATAAGAAAACAAACAAACTATTCAAAACAAACAAACAAATAAAAGCCCCAGGATCCCACGAGCTTGGCAGCCCAGACTGGGAAGCAGTTCACACTCGAATGGAGCTTCGCAGCCCCTTAGGAAGAAGCAAAGATGGCCCATGGAGCCAGGTATTTGTGTGAAATGAGGGGGACGTGGTGATAGGTAAGGAAGAAATAAAAAGAAGTGGAAAAAAAGCAACACCAGCAGCCAATAAATGGCACTCAGAGAGCCAGCCAGTGTGGGCGGGTGGAATCCAAGCAGCCGGTGCTTCCCGGACCAGAGACTGTGGCTGTGGGAAGCAGAGGAGGCCGAGTGGTGGTGAAGTGTGGGGGGTGGGAAAGCGTATATTGCAAATTACCAGTTGTTCTGTCTGCTGCTGGAAGCTCCATGAAACTGCTTTCTTGTACCCCCTATTTGCTGGTCTCTGATAGGAGTCCAAGATAGTGGATCCATGCTGGGTTAGCTGATAGGGGACCTCTGCATGAATCTCTCCTCGGTCTCTGTTCTCTGTCAGTTTTCTCACTCCATTTGGTGCTTGGCTGAGTTCTTTATCTCTTCATTTGATGTTTTAGGGTTTCAGGATTGTTGTTTTCTCTGTTTGGCTTAGTTTTTCGGATCTTTGCTATGGAGGGACAGCATGATGCTTCTGCCTAGAATGCCATTTTTGCACATTTCATTATGATACTTTACTTATCTTCTTGAAATCTTCTGTTCAGCTCGTTTAATTCATTATTTCTTCCTTTTGCTTTAGCTACACTAGGTTCAAGAGCAAGTTTCAGAGTCTCTTCTGCCATCTATTTTGGTCTTTTTTTTCTTTTCTGTCTTTTTAATGTCTTTTTGCCTTCTTCATGTATGATGTCCTTGATGTCATTCCACAACTTGTTTTGTCTTCAGTCATTACTGTTCAATGTAACAGATCTCTTCTTGAGGTGGTCTCTAAATTCAGGTGGGATATAATCATGGTTGTATGTGGTTCTCTTGGACTTGTTTTAATTTTCCTCAGCTTCAACTTGAACTTGCATATGACAATTGATGGTCTGTTCCCCAGACAGTCGCTGGCCTTGTTCTGACTGATGATATTAATCTTCTCTAGCATCTCTTTCTACAGATGTAGTTGATCTGACTCCTGTGTATTCTATCTGGCGAGGTCCACGTGTGTAGTTGCTGTTAACATTGTTGAAAAAAGGTTTTTGCCATGAATAAGTCATTGGTCTTCCAAAAGTCTATCATGCAACTTCCTGCTTTGTTTCTATCCCCAAGGCCATATTTTCCAACTGCTGATTCTTCTTTGTTTCCGATCTTTCACTTTCCAATCACCAGTAATTATTAATGCATCTTGATTGCATATTTTATCAATTTCAGGCTGCAGAAGTTGGTAAAAATCTTCAATTTCTTCATCTTTGGCATTAGTGTTTGGTGCATAAATTTGAATAATAGTAGTATTAATTGGTCTTCCTTTTAGGCATATGGATATTATCATATCACTGACAATGTTGTATTTCAGGATAGATTTTGAAATGTTCTTTTTGACGATGAATGCAGCTCTGTTCCTCTTCAAGTTGTCATTCCCAGCATAGTAGACCATATGATTGTCCAATTCAAAATGTCTAATACCAGTCCATTTCAGCTCACTAATACCTAGGATATCTATCTTCAAGCGTTCCATTTCATTTTTGACAATTTCCAATTTTCCTTGATTCATACTCTATACCATCCATGTTCCAATTATTAATGGACGTTTGTAGCTGTTTCTTCTCATTTTGAGTGGTGCCACACCAGCAAATGAAGGTCCTGAAAGCTTGACTCCATCCACATCATTAAGGTCAACTCTACTTTGAAGAGGTTGCCCTTCCCCAGTTGTATTTTGAATCCTTCAAGGATTACAGCGATTGAAAACCCTGTCAGTGTAGTTCCACTCTGCAACAAATGGGGTTGCTGTGGGTTTGAGTCAACCCAACTGAAACTGGTTTGTGTATACATATATATGTGTGTGTGTGTGTGTGTGTGTGTGTGTGTGTGTGTATGGAGTCCTGGTGGCACAGAGTCCAGGAGTCCTTGCCTCTACTGGGCAGGCTGAGGATGGCCAAGAGTGGCTGGTGAGGTGGCCAGCACCTCAGCTTCAGGATACCTGCTCCCTGACAGGACTTCCTCATTCTGTTTTGATGGAACTCAGGAAGTACTTCAGGATGTGATATGGTATATATATATATATATATACATACATGTATACACACACACATACATACATATATATACGTATGTATGTGTGTGTGTATATATAACACATATATGTTTCTTCTCACTGCCTCATTTGAAAAGCACTGTATAATTCATAAACTATCTGCCTAAATAAATGTTTATCTGAAAGCCGGGGAAGGAGCCTGCAGTATCTCTTTGGAAAACTAATCATTTTCTAATCTTTGATGAATTATTATTTATGGGACTCAAACAAGCCAACAAATCCACTCTTCTCTTCCTCTCCTCCCACTCCTTTTCCCTAGAGGAAAAAGAAAAACAAACCACCCCATTGTCCACTAAACCCAGATCCTCACAAATAAGTGTTCAGTTTGAGGCAGCTTCGATATGGCTATGGATTGACAACCATGTGGAGGAAATGGACTCAGGCCAGACTTGAGAATATCTGGAGGCCTGTGCCTGTCTTTCTTCCAGTCCATGTTGCCAGGATACCTCAGAGGTGTTGGCCTGTGGGCTATCCTCAAAGTGAGATGTCACTGCTTGTAGTACAATTTATCCCTGTTGTTGTTAACTGCCATTGAGTCAGCCCCAACTCATGGCCACCTCATACACAATGCAATGAAACACTGCCAGGTCCTGCACCAACAATCATTTGCACGTGGACCCTTGTGATCCATAGAGTTTTCATTGGCTGATTTTCAGAAGTGGATCACAGGTCCTTTCTTCCTAGTCCATCTTGATCTGGAAACTCCACTGAACTGTTCAGTATCCTAGCAACAAGCAAGCTTCCACTGACAGATGGGTGGTGGCTGTGCATGAGGTGCATTGGCCAGGAGTTGAACTTGAGTCTCCACATGGAAGAAGAGAATTCTACCACTGAGCCACAAAAGTCCCCTTTACAATTTGTCTTTAGAATTGGTCAAGTACCAAATGCCTTGATTTTTTTTTCCCTTCACCTTTTCTCATTTGAAAGAAATAATCAATGTCATAAAATATTTCGGATCACTAAGCGTAAGTAACTCAGATATTTGAGAACAGAGGAAGGAGTGGTTTAGTTAAAAAATGCCACTATCTACTCAAGTTTCTTAGGGTGCAGACACTGAGTTGCCAGGTCTCACACTGCCTTGAGGGTCCTTTGGAAGCAGTGGTCCATGTACCGGTCTATGCTGACCTAGCACAAGCTGTCTGGTGGTTGTATCTTGGGGTCATGCCCAGATGGGATGTAGGTAGAGTGTTATGGATTGAGTGTGTCTCCCAAAATATGTATTGAAATCCTGGCCATATGCCACTATGATTCGATCATGTGGTTAAATCAGCTCGTCTTAGGCAGAGCAGATTACTTTCCACAATATAATTTAATGCAATGTTGAGGTCATACCAGTGTAGGGTGGATATTAAACCTAATCACTTCTGAGTTATAAAAACACCAGAATAGATACAGCCTTAGGCAGATACATGAGGGGAGACAGACACCATGTGAGGATTGTCCCCAGGAACACTAAAGAAGCAAGGAACACCCGGGGCTACCTACAAAGAAGGAATCAACACAGATGAGACCCTGATTTGGATTTCCAGCCTCCAGAACTGTGAGAAAAAAAATTCCTGTTCTTTAAAGCCACCCACTTGTGATATTTGTGCTGCAGCAGCCCTAGGAGACTAAGACAGCAGAACCCTTGGAGCAACACTTGGCTAAGAATGTGGTCCTGAGAAAACACAGAGATGAATTTTCGGGGGTGAATGTGGATAGCAGCCCTAGGAGCCCAAGATCCGTGTGGAAAGGGAGTGGGGTAGTTCTCATTATGTCAGGAAGCAAGTGGGAGAATATTGTCAGACCACTGATTACGCAAGAGGTGAGGCGATAAACACAGTGGGTTGGGAAACAGATTGCAGAGTAGAAGGCAGGGATGGGTTTGTGATGCTGGTTTTGCTGAAGGGTCCCCCACTTTGAGAATGGAGAGCTGGTTGCAAGAGAATGGTCCTTGGAGTGTGGGATGGTCTTTGTAGGAGAAGAATTACTGATTGGGAGGTACCAGGTCATGGTGGACACAGTCAGGGCACCATTGTGACCCCAGGCTCATTAATTTTTATGCAGTTTTGACCTTCCTGGACTCGAGGTTCCCCAGTTTGTAAAACTGTATGGATAAATCCTGCTTTTATCATCCTTAAGAAAAAAAAAAAAAGCTATAATGAGACATGGGAGAGAATAGCCAATGAAGTCTTAAGGAAATTACCAGTACCCAAAGTATTTTATTATTATTATTTATGACCTTTACAACCAGAGGAGCAGGAAGGAAAAAAAAAAACAGAGGATGCAAGCTGTTTTCTGAAAAGTTCTACTCAGCAGCCCCTGATCTTCCTTGCCTGCACTGGGAAAGTCAGCTTGGCCATTGCATCTGCTGGCCAGACACTCTTTGGAAAAAAAGCCTGGCCCTCCAATCCTGGAGGTCTCTTCTCCTTCCCTTTAGTCAAACTTTTTGGGGATGGCCCTGCCCAGATGCCAATAGATGTTTACTAGGCTTTCAATTGGAATGAAACTCATTACTAATCCACTGCTAACAAACTTGATGTTTTATTTTTCTAATAATTTTGTGTAGTGTCAAGTTATGGAGTGTCTCCCTGAGGGACCGAACTGCTGGGCTGAGGGCTGTGGGGGCCATAATCTTGGGGAACATCTAGATCAATTAGCATAGCATAGTTTATAAAGAAAATGTTCTACATTCTACCTTGGAGAGTAATGTCTGGGGTCTTAAAAGCCTATAAGCAGCCATCTAAGATACTCTACTGTTCTCACCCCTTCAGGAGCAAGGCAGAATGAAGGAAACAAGATACAAGGGAAAGATTAGTCCAAAGGACTAATAGACCACAACTACCAGGCCTCCACCAGACTGAGTCCAGTACAACTAGATGGTGCCCGGCTAACACCACTGACTGCTCTGACAAGGATCAGAACAGAGCGTCCTGGACAGAGCTGGAGAAAAATGTAGAGCAAAACTCTAACACACACAAAAAATCAGACTTACTGGCTTCACAAAGACTGGAGAAAACCCAAAAGTATAGCCCCCATACACCCTTTTAACTCAGTAATGAAGTCCACTCCAGAAGTTCACCCTTCAGCCAAAGATTAGACAGGCGCATAAAACAAAACAAGACTAATGGGGCACAACAGCCCAGGGACAAAGACTAAAAGGTAGGAGGGGACAGGAAAACTGGTAATAGGGAACCCAATTTCGAGAAGGAAGAGTGTTGACGTGTCATGGGGTTATTAACCAATGTCATAAAACAATATGTGTACTAACTGTTTAATGAGAAGCTACTTGTTGTGTAAACTTTCATCTAGAGTACAATAAAAAAAAAAGAAAAAGACACACACACACAAAAAAAGTTATCAGTGTAATTGTTCAATTGCCTAAACATTTTTTTTTGTCCTTAATATATACTAGCTTTGGTGCACTTCCACTTAAACTTACTGACTGTTCAAGTGTTCCACAGAGAGATCAAATTCCTTTTGTCATGCTGAGGAAAGACAATCATATTCCGTAAATGTTCCTTTTCCCATCAGTGCCTAGAATATACTTTGGCTAACTCTGCATTTGTAACGGCATCTTGATGTGAGGTGATTCCGTCAAAGAAAGGATAGCATTCGGGTCCACTGTTTCCACATCTCTTCCCAGATGCAGGCACCTGCGTCAAGGCTGGTCCAGGATCAACTGATCCAGGATGCAGAAAGAGCAGTATGTTCTTCCCTCCATCCTGAGTGTTGTGTTGGCATCTGTACCCATGCTCTTTGCTCCATACCACTAGGTGTGGTTGGGAATGGTGGTCAGGGAAGGATTCCTACAGTCAGCATTGACTTATTATGGTCCTTATGCAATGGATAGAAGGAATCCTGGTGGTGTGAGGGTTAAGTCCTTGGCTGCTAACCGAAAGGTCGGAGGTTCAAACCCACCAGCGGCTCCAGGGAGAAAGACATGGCAGTCTGCTTCCATAAAGGTTACAGCCTAGGAAACCCTATGGGGCAGTTCTACTCTGTCCTATAGGGTCGCTATGAGTTGGGATCTACTTGATAGCAACAGGTTTGGTTTTGGTGCGGGATGGTTAGAGTTTGGACAGTATCTTAGTCTCCTAGAACAACGTATCACAAAGTGGGATAGAAGAAGTGAGTTAAAGAACAGAAGTGTATTGTCCCATAGTTCTGGAGGCTAGAAGTCCAAATTCAGGGCATTGTTAGGGCTATCAACTCTAGGAAAAGATCTTTGCTTGTCTTTTTCAGCTTCTGGTATCTCTGGGATTTCTTGGTATTCCTTGGCTTGTAGATGGATCCTCACATGGTCTGTCTTCCCCTGTATGACTCTGACTTTGTGACTATTCTCCTCTTTTATAGTTCTATACAGTAGCTAAAGTGAGAGAAAAAAACAATCACGTAAAAGAGTTGACAGGAAGATTTCAAAGGACAGCTTGAGAAGAGAAAGTAAAGTATTATAATGACGTGCAAAGATCTGGAGTTAGAGAACCAAAAGGGAAGAACATGCTCAGTACTTCTCAAGCTGATAGACTGAATAAAAAATTCAAGCCTCCACTTGCAATGATGAAGGATTCTATGGACAAAATATTGAACAACCTAGGGAGCATCAAAAGAAGATGGAAGGAATACACAGAGTCACTGTACCAAAAAGAATTGGGCTACGTTCGATCATTTCAGGAGGTAGCATATGATCAAGGACCAACGGTATTGAAGGAAGAAGTCCAAGCTTCACTGAAGGCATTGGCAAAAAACAAGGCTCCAGGAATTGATGGAATACCAAATGAGATGTTTCAACAAATGAATGCAATGTTGGAAGTGCTCACTTGTCTGTGTCAAGAAATTTGGAAGACAGATACCTGGCCAACCAATTGGAAGAGATCCATATACCTGTCCATTCTGAAGAAAGGTGATCCAATAGAATGTGGCAATTATCAAACAATATCATCAATATCACATGCAAATAAAATTTAGCTGAGGGTAATTCAAAAATGATTGCAGCAGTACATCAACAGAGAACTTCCAGAAGTTCAGACCAGATTCAGAAGAGGGCAGGGAATGAGGGATATCATTGCTGATGTCAGATGGGTCTTGGTTGAAAGCAGAGAATACCAGAAAAATGTTTACCTGTGTTTTACTGACTATGCAAAGGCATTGGAGTGTGTGGATAACATTGTGAAGAATGGGAATTCCAGATTGTGCTCATGTGGAACCTATACATAGACCAAGACCACAGTTGTTCCAACAGGACTAGGGAATACTGCATGGTTTAAAATCAGGAAAGGTGTGCATCAGGGTTGTATTCTTTCACCATACTTATTCAATCCGTATGCTGAACATATAATCCAAGAAGCGGGGCTATATGAAGAAGAACAAAGCATCAGAATTGGAGGAAGACCCATCAACAACCTGCATTATGCAGATGACACAACCTCGCTTGCTGAAAGTGAAGAGGACTTGAAGCACTTACTGACGAAGATCAAAGACCACAGCCTTCAGTATGGATTGCACCTCAACATAAAGAAAACAAAAGTCCTCACAACTGGACCAATAAGCAACATCATGATAAATGGAGAAAAGACTGAAGTTGTCAAAGATTTCGTTTTACTTCAATCCACAATCAACACCCATGGAAGCAGTAGTCAAGAAATCAAACCATGTATTGCATTGGGCAAATCTGCTGCAAAAGACTTCTTTAAAGTATTAAAAAGCAAAGATGTCAATTTGAGGACTAAGGTGTGCCTGACCCAAGTCATGATATTTTCAGTCATTTCATATGCATGCAAAAGCTGGGTAATGAATAATGAAGATTGAAGAATTAATTCCTTTGAATTATGGTGTTGGTGAAGAATATTGAATATACCATGGACTCCCAGAAGGATGAATGACTCTGTCTTGGAAGCAGTACAGCCAGAATGCTCCTTAGAAGTGAGGATGGTGAGAATTCATCTCACTTGCTTTGAACATGTCATCAGGAGGGATCAGTCCCTGGAGGACATCATGCGTGGTGAAATAGAGAATCATCGAAAAAGAGGAAAACCCTCAATGAGATGGACTGACACAGTGGCTGCAACAATGAGCTCAAACATAGCAACTACTGTGAGGATGGTGCAGGATTGGGCAGTGTTTCTTTCTGTGGTACATAGGATCACTATGAGTTGGAACAGACTGGATAGCACCTAACAACAACAATAATCATATAGGATTAGAACCCACCCTACTCTGATATGACTTAACTGGTAATATCTTGAAAGAAAGACTCTATTTCCCCAAACAGGAACACAGTCTCAAGTACAGGAACCGTATTCTCAACACTTAGAAGACAAATGGATTAACTGAGTTTGGCATTTTATTTCCTCCTAGAGAATCCCTTTGAGTGATCTAGATAGATTCTAGCCAGAATAGTAGGTGATTGCTAGACAGACCAGGATGGCAACACAAATGACTGTTAGCAATGGGCAGTGGTAGGTATTTGGGACAGCACCCTAAGAGGATGAGATGGGAGGAGCAATGTACAGTCTTAGATTGGAATGAGACATCTGGGTTCCGGCACTGGCTGGACACCAATTTGTTGTGTGCATGACCTTGACTGAACACTTTGCCTTGATTCTCCTCTTAAATCTCATTGGTAAGATTGATTACCCTCAACTTGAGATCCCACACATGAGAGTGTGATCAGTGGAATGTTTAACTACACAACATTAGAATCTGGTTGGATTCCATGGGTGGAGCAGTTTACATGCTCAGCTGCTAACTGAAAGGTTGGAGGTTTAAGTCCACCCAGAGGTGCCTTGGAAGACTGACCTGGTGATCTACTTCTAAAAAATCAGCCATTGAAAACCCTACAAAGCAAAGTTCTACTCTGATACATATGGGGTCCCGTGAGTTGGAGTTGACTTGAGGTCAACTAGTGGACTCTAGCTGCAAACTGTGATGGAAAGAATTTTGTCCTACTGACCTCTTTATCAGGCTCCTTGGCTGCCCCACCTTCCTTGGCTTCAATGGTCACAGGGCACAAGGCTGAAACATGTTGATTAAATCAAAGTGAACGAAATCCAATTGGGCTCCAATGTGCTTGCCCAAAAAGAAATGGGGCTTTCTGGTCTGACCTTCGCTGAGTTTAAGAACCCTGGGAAGCAAATTTGTTTTACCAGGAGTCTAGTGGTTCAGTGGTAGAATTCTCACCTTCCATGATGGAGACCTCCTTGATCCGATTCCCAGCCTATGCACTTCATGCACAGCCACCACCCATTGGTCAGTGGAGGCTTGTGTGCTGCTGTGATGCTGAATAGGTTTCAGCAGAGCTTCCAGACTAAGACAGACTAGGAAGAAAGGCTTGGTGGTTTACTTCCAAAAACTCAGACTGTGAAAACCCTATGCATCACAAGAGTCTGATCCCCAACTAATCATGGGAGTGGTGCAGGACCAGGCAGCATTTTGTTCCATTGTGCATGGGGTTGCCATAAGCTGGGGGCGGACAACAACTGGTCCCGTAGGTGGCAGGATGAGTGGGGGTGAGAGTGGGGTGGAGGTAACTCTCCTATCTCAGAGGTGACATCTTACCCCTGCCTTGTGCTTTCTCTGACATCATTGTCAGCCCCACCCTCGCTCCTCTGAATCGCTCGGCAGATTTGATACACTCCTTGGAATTCAAAGACACAGACTGTCATGCAGATGACATGAAATCCTCACAGTGACCTGATTTCTCATTCTGGAACACTGTGCACATGCAAATTTGCTAGCACCCTGCTCCATGTGTGATGCAAACAATGTTTGTTCCCATCTTGAAATTACTCCTTTCTGATTGAGATGTTCGAGTCCCTTCTGCTTGTAACAATATTATTATTTATAATTTATGTTCTTAATTTTTATAAATAGTGTTAAGTCACCATGACAACGGAATCTTCACAAATCATTAAACTAAATAATGAGTAGTCGTGATGCTTTGCACTTATGTTCGTTTTCTTATTAAAAAAAAAAAAAAAGAAAGATCTTCACGGTCTTTAAAAATACTAATTAATTGGGCCCCTTCTACCACTGTTTCCCGAAGGTGGGTAATGAGGTAAATGCCTTTTACCTTGTGATACTTCTGTACTGGAGTCAGGAGGTTGGAGGGGCCTCAAAAGTCATCTGGTGGGGTGTTTCTCAGTGTGGGGGTTTCCTACTTAACGATTACCAGGGGCATGGGTGCTTGTTAACTTCAAATGGACCCCCAAGCTCACCACCAGACCCACTGAAACAACATCTCTAGGAGCTGGGACCCAGGGGTATGTGCTTTTAACAAGCTTACCCGTGATTCTTGGATATGACAAACTCCACTACCTCCTGAGACAATCGCAGTATGTCTTCGTTGTCCCGGGTCTTTTGGCCTGGGCTTAAATACGTCTAGAGTAGAGGTTCTCAGCCTTGGCACTGCTGACATTCGAGGTCAGATAATCCTTTGTTGTGGGGGCTGGTCCACATTGTAGGACATTTAGCAGCATCCCTGGTCTCTACCGATTGGATGTCAGTAGCCGCCCCCATGCGAGAACCAAAAATGCCTCCAGACATTGCCAGATGTCCCCTAGGGGCAGTATCACCCTGGTTGAGAACCATGACCTAAACTTGTAGAACCACTCACTCCAGACTGGGGAAGCATAGCCTTCTTTTTTCATTTTATCTCATAATTCATGGCACTATATTTTATTATTTTATCTTCTGACAGCTGCATGAGGAAGTTCTTCCACACTTTAAACTAGAACCTGATTCTCTACAACTTCTGTGTACGCGTCTGCTATGGATTGAATTGCGTTCCCCTCCTCTCCACCAAAAAAAAAAAAAAAAGGTTGAAGTCCTTACTTACCCCAGTACCTGTGAATGTGACCTTGTGTGGAAATAGGGTCTTTGAAGATGTTATCAGTTAAGTTAATGTGAGGTCATAGGCAGTACGGTGGGTGCTAATCCCATCTGAGCTGTGTCTTTATAAAAGGAGGAGAGACAGAGAGACAGACATGGAGGGAAGAAGGCCATGTGAAGATGCATCTACACATGGAGAAATACCTGGGGCCACCAGAAGCTAGGAGAGACAAGGAAGGATCTTCTTCTGGAAGGGACAGAGAGAAAATGGCCTTCTTATGGCCTGAATTTGGACTCCCAGTCTCCATATTGGTGATAAAGTAAATTTCTCTTTTTTAAGGCACCCACTTTGTGGTGTTTTGTTATGGCAGCTGTAGGACACTAAGACAGTGTCCTGTTGCCAGCCCTGGGGACATGTGGTCAAGTCTACTCCCTCTGCCCCCTCACAGCCCTTTTGACTTGAAACCAATAGTCTTAGACCCTTTGAATCATCTCTTCTTCTTCTTCTTCTTTTGGTGGAGGGGAAGGACTGTCATTATATCTTTTTTTTAAATAATGTATTTTATTTTATTTGTCATTGTTGAGAATATATACACAACAAAGCATACACAAATTCAACAATTTCTACATGTAAAATTCTGTGACATTGATCAAATTCTTCGAGTTGTGCAACCATTCTCACTCTCATTTTCTAAATTGCTCCTCCACCATTAACATAAACTCATTGTCCCCTGAGTGTCTTCTTTAACCTTTTGAATTGCTGTTGTCAGTCTGATCCCATATACACAGTTCTTTAAAAGTGCACAATGCTCAAGGCAGACATTCTTTACTAACTAAGCTAAACTATTGGTTGGTTTAAAGAAGACTTCAGGGGGTATTTTTGGTTTAAGGTTTAAAGATTATTTCAAGGCAATAGTTTAGGGGGTTCTTCCAGCCTCAACGACTCCAGAAAGTCTGGATTCCATAAGTATTTGAAAATCTGTCCCACATTTTTCCCCTTTTGATCAGGATTCTTCTATAAAATCTTTAATCAAAATGTGAACTTTGTTGGTTCTTCTTTCCCATGACTTGAGTTTCAATTTTCTCTCTTATGATTTTGATAACACCTCTCTAAATCAGATCTTTTTTTTTTTTTCAATATCTCTCATAAGGGGCAGTGCCCAGACACAAACACAACATTTCACCACTGACATTCATTCAGAATTGATATTTGCAAGCCCTATTCCTGGTGCTGGGGTAGGAGAGGTGAATCTGCTAGACAGGAGTGAAAACCCAATTAACCTTCAACGTATTCTATAAGAGGGGCACAGTCTAAAGGTGGGAAGATGAGCCAAAATAATTCCAATAAAATGCACAATTGATAAAAGTAGCATTTTAGCAAAATGTAAGATGATGGAAAAATTGATCCTGCCTTGGGGTGTAGCGGGTGGAGTTATCTAAGCAGGAGGCACAGCATTTGGCTGGGCCTGGAAGGCAGTGAATGCAGCCACCAGACAGAAGGCACGTTCTGGGCAGTGGCCCAGGGACACATCCTTGCAGGACATATTTAGGGAAAAGCAGTGTTTAGACGAGATGGGAACACTGAGGGCATGCCTGGGTGAGGTGGCATAGATTCCACAGGCGGCCTGCCCATGAATTTCTGAGTCTCCATACAAACAGGAATTACTGAAATGATACCGATCTCCTTGCCTTGGAAAGACATAGCTGATGTTCTCCTGACACAGATCCTCAAACGTTCACAGGGGCAGCCTTAGCAGTAAGAGAAAATGCCAAGAACAACAACAACAGAAAAACAAAACAAAACAAAACATTGCTGTTGAGTCAGTTCTGATTCATGGTCACCCCATATTTTAGAGTAGACCTCTCCAAGGGTTTTCTTGGTGGTGACTTTTAAGGAAGCAGATTGCCAGGCCTTTCTTCTGTGGTGCCACTGAGTGGGTTCTAAACGCCAACCAGTATGTTAGTGGCTGAGTGCAAATAGCTTGTGCCACCCAGGGACCTTAGTGAATGTCAGCCACGTGGAAATGCACTGGAGGCCGGCATCTCCAGGCTGAGGGCTGGCTAGCCACTCTTGTTTCTAGAGAGTCCCCTTGTTGAAGAAGAAAGACTCTGATCCTGGGCTTGGCTTCAGATGGCTGTGCCACATTAAGAGAGTCTCAGACCTGGCACAAATCACCCTCTGAGATGTATTTCTTCACTTGAGAAATAGAAAAAAATAACACTCACTTTATAGAACAGTTGTGCAAATTAGGCAGATGATAGGAAAGCTAGATGGTAAACTTCTTTGCACACTGCCTGCCACATGGGACCAAGCTGAGAATGGAAGATGGTCTGGAGGGCATGGTTTGGGCATCCCTAGAGCCTGGCGGGAATGGGTCGGGAGTGGGGAGAGCAGGGTGCCCTGAGCCAGAGCAAGACGTTGACTGAGAGGCTGCAAAGGGCCCTGTGAACAGAGTATGTGTCTGAGCAGAGTGACAATGAACTTGAGCCCAACTAGGAATAGCTCCCATCCTTAAGCACCTACTAGGTTCCAGATCCACCACCCATCTGCCAGTGTGTTGTACTGTGGTGGCCTGGATGTTGCTGTGATGCTGGAAGCTATACCACCAGTAATTCAAATACCAGGAGGGTCACTCATGGTTTTAGCTGAGCATTCAGACTAAGACAGACTAGGAAGAAAGGCCTGGCAATCTACTTTCAAAAATCAGCCAATGAAAACCCAATGGATCATGGCAGAATATCATCTGATATAGTGCTGGAAGATGAGCCCCCAAGGCTGGAAGGCTCTCAAAACACACAGTGGTCACAAAAGTCGACTTGCGCATCTTGAAGGTTGTGCAGGTTTGGGGAACATTTTTTTCTGTTGTGCGTGGGGTCACCGTGAGTCAGAGTCGACCTGATGCAGCTAACAATGGCAAGAAGGTCCAGATGCTGTGTTTGGTCCTTAACATATCCTACCTCTCAACCTAATAGTAGTCCTTCGGGGTGAATAGTATTCTCCCCATTTGACGGAGAAATTTGCTGAAGTTCCATGCAATTAGCCCATCATCCAAGCCCCACCAGGGCAGTGAGGGTGTCTCTGTTACCCACATTCAGGTCTCCAGTGTCTTGCACCAGCCCCTGGGACTAGAAAGATGCTTGGTGAACGTTTGTTAGATATCGGGCGAAGTAGAAAAGTGGGAGAACTTGGATTCAAACCTAGGACCTTCTACTCGAGGGCCCACCCTTTTATTTTCTTTACCCTCCTACATAGCAGGCAACTCCTGCATCAGACAGTGAGTGACCCCAGCCAGCTGCTGACCGCCCAGACCCTCAGCTGCCCCATCTGTAAATTAGGAGCCATAAAATGCATTCCAAAAGCGCTTGAGTTAGGACTAAATACGGTGCTTTAACTGAATGGGGTTTGCAAACTGTAAATTGCCACCGAAATGTGAGGAAATGAGAACTTTGCCCGCACCTGGTGCTTTTATTCCGAGCACAACCTTCCGCTGCTAATGCATCCATTTACTCCCAGAAAATCCACACAGAGACCCTGAGCAGCCACTCAACTAAGTCCCCAAACAAACAGAAAGCCATTTCCTAGGACCTAAACAACAGGATTTTCACTAAAAACACAACGCAAGCCTAATTAACTAATCAGACAACAAAATAAATAATTATCCAGTAGAACAGTGAGAGAAAGGGAGGTGTGTTAAAAGGTTACTCAGACGCGTTGTTTCCTCTGAAAAGGGATGGAGATGGCTTCACCGGAACGGGAGAGTTTTACCTGTGGGTTTCCTCAGGGACCTCTCCCTAACAGCCTGATAATTACACGCATCTCCCAGCAACAGCAGAGCCTACGTGCAGACCTTCTGGGTGATGAACAGCTCTGTCTATCTCCTCCGCTCTCCCCCGGGCTCCCACCACTCGACTTACGCAAACCTCTTTCCCAATTCTTCTCCAGAACAAACTGATCAGCGCTGTGAGATCTACAAAGGGGAAGAGCACTGTGCTATTTGTCAAATGGACCACAGGCACCAGGACAGGGCCCGGCCCCTCCTTCCTCCTCCTCAAGCAAATTGCTTCTCTGTCATTGCAACGCGGAGTTCCCAGGGATGCCATCTGCGAGGAAGGTTGGAAGCCTTCGATTCCATATTTCAGCAAAACCAGAATCAAATCTATAGTAGGTAGCTAGCTTAATTTATTAATTAAAAATAAAAAGCATAGAAAGTAGGAACACAAACAGATCCTGGTACACTGATTTTCAATGCAGCACTATTTAAAATAGCCAAAAAGATGGGGGAAAAACCCTTAAATGTCCATCAACGGATGAATGGATAAACAAAATGTGGTACCTGCATACAATGGAATAGTACTCAGCTTGGTGGCATGTGGTTAAAGTGCTCAGCTGCTAACCAAAAGGCCAGTGGTTGAACCCACCAGCCTCTCTGCAGGAGGAAGATGTGGCAATCTGCTTTGGTAAAGATTTACAGCTTTGGAAACCTTATGGGGCAGTTCTGCTCCATCCTTCAGGGTCGCTATGAGTCAGAATCAACTTGATGGCAGCGAGTTTGAGTTTTTTTTGGTTTATAAAGAGGAATGAAGCCCTAATGCCTACCACAACATGGATGAACCTTGAGAACATCATGCTGAATGAAGTCAGTCAGTCACAAAGGGACAAATATTGTGTGATCCCACTTAGATGAATTATTTAGACTAGGCAAGTGTATGCAGACCTAAGTTTTGGGTGGTTACCAGGGTTGGGAGGGAGGAAGGGAAAAAGTCAGATTCACTGCTTAGGGGACTCTGAACTTCCATTAAGGGCGATAGAAAAATTGGGAAAAAATAGTGGGAATGGTTATACAGTGTGATGAACATGATTAATGTCACATAACTTAATGGGAACAATGTTAAAATGGTAAGTAATTTGTTACGCATCTATTTATTACAACAAAATATAAATAAACCAAACAGAAAGAGGTGGAGTCAAAGACCAATCCTCTCTGCTCCATTACTCATAACATTCCTCGTAGGCTCAACAACAGCAAGAACAAGGAGACAATGAGGCTCCTCCATCCATCAGCACCGAGGGCCGATGCAACGTGTGTGCCTGCTGGTTCTCCCTCACACCCTGGGGCCTGTGACTTGCGCAAAGCTGGCGTCTTGTACCCAAGGGACGCTGTCCCCATCTTCAGGGCAGTGGATTCGGGATGATTATTGTTGTTAGGTGACTTCGTGTGGCTTCTGACTCACAGCAACCTCATGTAACAGAGTTGAACTGCCCCATTGGGTTTTGTAGGCTTTGACCTGTATAAGGAGCCCTGGTGGCACAGTGGTTAAGTGCTCATCTGCTAACCAAAATGTCCATGTTGGCAGTTCAAACCCACTGGCCGCTCTGTGGGAGAGAGATATGTCAGTCTGCTCTTGTAAAGATTAAAATCTTGGAAACTCTATGGGGGCAGTTCTACCTTGTCCTGCAGCCTTGTTATGAGATGGAATTGACTTGATGGCAATGGGTTTTTAACCTTTACGGGAACAGATCGCCAAGTCTTTCTCCTGAGGAGCCACTGGGTGGATTCAAACCCACTACTTTTTGGTTAGCAGCTGAGCACTTAACCGTTGCGCCATCAGGGCTCCTTTGGTGACGGTGGCAAATGAAATTCAAAAAAGTCCCCAAATGAAGGAACCAATCTCACCCCGCAAAGATTAAGGTTCTAAATCTCAAAGGACCCCTATAGCTGGGCTGGAGGGAAGATAAGCGTGAAGGTGGAACCTATACATACAAGGGGATCGTCACATTCCCAACAAAAAAAGTCAAGTGTACCCTGGGCCAGCCAGTGACTACGTGGCCAAAGCAATTTTCTTGGACACAAAAAGGGCCTTTTTTCTCGCTTTGATCTTGTGGAAGCCATCTTCCCTCTCTTCCTCTTTCTCTCTCATGAGGCATTGAGTGGTTGCCACGTGGAAGATGCTGAGCTGGGCACTGAGAACTCACGAGTACACAACACCATCCTTTTTTTTGCGAAACACCTTCTCGCCAGGGAGGAAGGCATTATCCGAGTCATGCAAACAGTTATTTAATTAAATTGGCAATAGATGGTATGAAGGCTAAGTCCGGGATGTCAACAGCATATAACGAAGAGGAGAGGGTTTTATCTGGGGGTCGAGAAAGTGGCCTGTGAACTGAAATCTAAAGAAGTCAAGAGGTAAGCGAGAGTCAGATCCTGGGGGGAGAAGGATGCATGGTTTTTTTTATCATAAGGGCAGTAGGGAGCCATTGGGATATTTAAAATGGAGCAGTGTTGTGATCACACTCCAGTCTGAAGTGATTGTGCTGAATACAGTGTAGAGAACAGGCTGGAAGCGGACAAGATCGGGTGAGTGACGATCAAGAGCCTGGTGGTTCCAGGAGAGAGATGGTATGAGCCTGGGCTGCAAGGTCGTGGTGGAGACAGGGGCAGAGAGGCAGACAGACATCAACAATATCCAGGCAGCAAAATCCACGGGATTTGACAATGGGTTAGATGGAGGTGGGGGAGAGGGACGGAGAGGGGTCTAAAGCTGACTCCCCGGGTTTTAGCTTCCACCACGGGATGAATGGTGGTGTATTCACCAAGACGGTTTGTACCGAACTTCACGCCTCTGCTCAGAGAGGCCCTCTCTGTTCAGGTCTGGAAGACAACTCGAGGAATGTGCCCTCTGTCCACTAAGTGAGGACATATTACATAGCGACCAAGACAACACATGGTTTCTTAGACCCCATGGAGGGCAGGGCTGATGCCAACCATCAGTGCTAGGGCAGAAAACTCAAAGCTAAGAACAGGGGTGGGCCCTGGGGTTGAGGCCAGAAATGTTTGGGGGTGCACAGAGGCCCAGGTGAGCTGCAGTGGGGTTGCGGGGCCGGGGTATGCACAAGTGGGAGGCTGGCTCCAAGCAGTACAGCTGTGCATGGAGATGGGGCATGGCCACAGCACAACCACTGGTTCTGCAAAGAGAAGAGTCTGGGTTTGGATCGTGACTCTGCCGCTTATCAGGACGAGCTTCCTAACCTCGCTGAGCCTCCATTTCTTCATCTTTGGAGTGAAGATCAAGCTAGCATCGCCATCAGTGAAGGCTGGATGAGATGATGGGGTAAAAAACTTCACACTAGAACGTGCATGTGATGTTGTTGTGGTTGCTGTTAGCTGCCGTTGAGTCGAGCCCCTCTCTTGGTGACCCCATACACAAGGGAACGAAATGCTGCCGGGTCCTGCGCCACCCCCCAACTGGCTGTGGGTTGCACCATTGTGATCCATAGCATTTGCAGTGGACGGTTTTCAGAAGTAGATCACCAGGCCTTTCTTCCTAGTCTGTCTTAGTTTGGAAGTTCCACGGAAACCTGTTCAGCATCACAGTAACAGGCAAGCCTCCACCGATAGACGGGTGGTGGCTGCACATAAGGTGCAGAGGCTGGGAATGGAACCTGGGTCTTCACATGGAAGGCAAGAATTCAACCACTGAACCTATTTGTCATTATTCATATCATCCATAGAGGAAATATCAAAATCAATACAGTCAAGCAACGACTGTCCACATATATGTCCCGCTCGAGGGATGCCCACCACCTGCCCCTCCTGGTGCTCCACAGCTTCCGCCCCATGACATGCACATGAAGCTCATGGCCACTATGCTCCAGAACCTGGTTCCCTCCATCAAGTGGACGAGGTGAAACCGAACACCACCAGGCGCTGCCTCCTGCTTCTCCTCTGACCTGTAACAGCTGGATTTCCCCCATTACAGCATCAAAGTCGCTCCTGTGGGCACAAGTTGCAGGTGGAAGATGCTTCCCTAGAAGTTCCCCAACATGAGCTGTCTGCAGGGCATCAGCCAGCTGCTGACGGTGGGCACGGGGACGTCAGAGAGCAAGGTGGAGCCTGACGGTGTCCACCACACCACAGAGCTGCCCCAGGCCATGGCCGGGCACGGCAACACCCAGCAGAGGCAGAGTGAACTGGGTTAGAGGGGGGCATTTGCCCCGGGTGCAAGTCCAAAGGGGTGCCAGCCCCACTCCCCACTCTGGGTGGGAGTGGGTTTTGCAAATGGGGCTGCAAACTTCAAATTTACCCCTGGGTGTTCATGACCCTCCATATGCCTCAGGCCCAGCCGAGCGCCATGGGGCTTACCGAGAGCAGACCTCAATGACGCTGTGGCTCATCAAGATCCAGGAGGGTGTCCGAGAGGGGAAGGTGCTGTCCCACAGTTCATGGACAAGATGGAGGAGGGGCTGCAGCCATCCTGGCGGCCAAGGAGGAGAGGCTGTGGCTGCAGGCCCACAAGTGGGAGCAGCTGTTGGGGACAGCGATGCCGAGGACCAATCTGGCCTGAGGCCAGGAGCAGGCCGACCCGAGGAGGAGGAGGATGACGCTGAGTACTTCTGCCAGGTGGTGGACGAAGAGCCTGATGAGGGTATGTTCCCCGGGCTGACCAAGCAGAGACAGCTAGCCTGGCCTCCACGCAAGGAGCAGTGGGTAAAGGGTCTGAGGCCAGACCAAGGCTGTGACCGCAGCCCGAGGCAGGTCCTGCCGAGCCCAGGCTGAGTGGGGCCCAGAGCGGCTGCCCGGGCTGTGTGCAGGGCTGGCGCGGCCTAAGAGTGTCCTGAGCCTGAGCCCCAGCTAGGCCCAGATTCGGGCTCAGAGACCCTGCCTGCGGCTCCAGGTGCAGCCTTGGCTTCCTTTTACAAAGGAGCTGTGTCCCTAACTCCACCCCCACCGGCACAGTAAATGACTGACATCCCCAAAAAGAGAAAAAAACAAAATGAAGAAAACTCTCCCTGCCTTCTTCCAGGGGACGCCCACAGCGAGACTTGGCCACGGGCCCTCCCTGCAGCCCCCCACCCTGGGAACAGGCTCCCCTGCCGCCGGGAGGAGTGGGCGCCCGATCCTGCTGCCCAGTGCCCAAGGTCAGCAGGCCCCACAGGGCCGGCCTGGGCGGGGACGCTGAGTCTCTGAGACCCTCACTTGCTGCCTGGCCCGTGTGGGGAGGCTCCCCGAAGTAACCTTCCTGGGACTGCGGGGAGCATCCCGGGCAGGACCAGCCACTGCTCACCTGAGACTTCGCCAGCTGGAACTGTCCAGGCTGTGTGCCACCCAGCACCCATGGACCCATGCACCCAGCAGCCCCTGCCCCGCTGACCCAGGCGTTTGCACAACATCCAAATCACATAACTTCTATTTCACAGAATGTATGGCGGACGTTAAGGGATGCATACCTATACTCCAGTGGAATCAAAGCGAGGGACAGCATCCGTGGAATGATCCAGGGTCAAAGGGTATCAGGAGCAGGGACAGGCAAGGGCATCAGGACAGGGGGAAGTGACCAGAGATGGAGGCCCAGCTCCTTCAGCCCACTTTGCTTTCTGAAAGTTTCAGATTTCTGAGCCCCACAACTAACTCCCAATCTGAATAATTATGGAAAGTCAAGGACCAACATCTTACGAAGTGGAGCAGCAATTTTTAAAATGTCCTGTGGCTCAGAATCCTCAGAAATACTCTAACTCTGGCCACACGCTGGCAGCCCGTGTCAGGTCTGGTTTGCAGATGTGTTTTGTTTGGCCCACATACTGTTTCTTCTTCTTTTTTTTTTTTTTTTTTTTGAGTTAGCAGTAAACATTTAAAATTTGGATTCGCCACATTAAAATCAGAAATTCCAGGTTCTACTGAGAGATGAGACTACGTAACAAACCTTGGGTACACATTCCAACATGGGTCCTGAGGGGTGGACATCGCCTTTAACAGAGACACCTGTTCTCCAGGCCTCCGAGTCCTGTGCTGACTCCTGATGGTTCTTTGTATTTTCTTACACCAGCTTCTCCTCCTGACTTGCCCGAGCCCTGTAGATTTTAGAATCTTCTGACCCTTCGTCTAAAACGATGATTTTCCAGCAATGTTCCAACTTTCCAGTTGCCGTGGAGTGGATTCCAACTCATGGCGACCCCGTGTATGTCAGAATAGAACTGCGCTCCCTAGGGTTTTCAATGGCTGAGTTTTTGGAAAGTTAAATCACCAGACCTTTCTTCTTTGGCAACTCTGGGTGGCCTTGAACCTTCATCCTTTTGGTTAGCAGCTGAGTATGTTAACAGTTTGTACCACGCAGGAACTCTATGTTCCAACTAGAAAAGCTATTTTTCTTTAGACCTGTTAAGGTAGTCCACCACTAACACTGGCCATTGACAGTACTTTCCCAATTCTTATGGCCGTTCCCAGGAGCTCACACATGCTTCCATTAAAGAAAGCTAATTGAGGGAGGTTTCTTGACTTTTTTTTCCCTCCAGTCATGTTCTCTAAAGTCTTAAGCTTGTCTATACTAGACTCTGGTGTCATTATCAGATTTAGCTTACAGTTGTATCTTTGGCTTTTTTACAGACAAGGTATCCATATTTCACAGCCCTTCTCCAGGTGTTTGCCCCCTGAATGCTTCTGAGACACACTTGGCGAAAAGTCCCGGTTCAAAAGAATCGAAACTCTTTAAGGCCTCAAGGAAAACGCCTTTTGACAATTCCTCTTCTCGGTTTTCCCTTGATGAACTTGCAAGGAAGTAAAGAGACAGAGAAGAAGAATCGGCCTCATCCGTTAAAACAGCAGAAAAAGGAAAAAAGCAATAACGCAGAAGACAGCGGAGGTATTTGCCCCAGTAGCAGAATCAGCTCCTTGCAGAATAACATTTACCCGAGGGCAGCGTGTTTTCTCAGACTTACCGTAGTGATTATCTGGCAAAATCTCAAAAACATTTTTTAACACTAGTTGTCTTTGGTCAATAAATACCAGAACTGAAGTGTCCTGGGGGTAGAGATTTATGATCTAAGCACAACAAACATGCCCATAAATCAGGCGAGAAAGTGCTCAGGTAGCCGAGTCGGCATTATGCAGATCCCTCAAAGGCCAGGAGTGCGAGGAGTCCTGGCTGGGCGGGCTGAGACCATGTGCAGAAGGAAGGCGTGAGTTTTCCAAGGTGCCATTTGCTCACCCACAAAGGAAGGAACGCTTTCAGCTTCGAATAGCTGAGTTTCCCTATTTCTCATCTATACTCACTGGGAATGTGTCCTTTTCCATTGCTCACAAACATTCGCAAAGGGAGGCTGTGTTGTGAAGTAGCTGGAAGAACTGGGTTTGAATCCTAGCTCGAGCACTTTGCTGTGTCAACTTGGACAAGTCTCATATGCTCTGGCAGTGGCGTCCTTATCTGAAAAACAAGGATCATAATACTCACCGTAGAGGGCTGTTGTGACAGGAAATGATGGTTCAGTGGTAGAATGCTTGCCTTCCACTCGGGAGACCGGGGTTCATTTCTCGGCCAACGCACCTCATGTGCAGCCACCACCCGTCTGTCAGTGGCGGCTTGCATGTTGTTATGATGCTGAACAGGTTCCAGCAGAACTTCCAAACTAAGATGGACTAGGAAGGAAGGCCTGGCATTGTACTTCCAAAAATCAGCCAATGAAACCTTATGGATCACTGCAATCCAATCCACAACCAATTATGGGGATGGTGCAGGACCAGGCAGCATTTCATTCTATTGGGAAGGGGGTTGCAGTGAGCTGGAGGTTGACTCCATGATAACTAAGAACCGGACTTTTGTTAGGATTAAATAAGATAATGCTTAGCATGGTGCCTTGCAAATGGGAAGCACTTGAAACATGTTTGTTTTTATGGATAATATTTAGAAGGCACTTGGCACAATGCAGGTATTCTACAAATTATCCTTAGCGCCTTCCAGATGTGCTAATTTAAGGGAAACTGTAACTGATGCACTGCAATAAAATACGGCTTCCTCCAGTTGCAAGGCTGGAGTTGACACCAAAGCTTTGATGACGTTTATCTAGTTCTAGTAATTGGGTTTCTCTTGTTCCCAAGATCCAGTCCCATCTTGAGGTTCAGTTTCCTTACTCTCTGCTCCCGTCTACCACCTCCCAGGTTTGACCTCCAACTCTGACCACCTAGTAAATGTTGACCTTTCTCATCCCTGATCCTAGATTCTCCTCCCCTCTCCTCTCGCCTCCTCTCCTCTCTCCTTCTCTCCTCTCTTCTTGTCTTTTATCAGTCTACACTAATTATCTCAGATGCTTCTATGGCTTCAGTTACGATACACATTCCCTGACGACTCCCAGTGGTGTACACCTCTGTCCTCTCTATGAACACCAGTTCTCGGTATCTTGATGGATCTTCCCACCCGGCATCCACAGTTGGATGGCCTGCAGACATCTCCAGCTCAACATATCCCAAACACACCTCTCAATCCTCATTTACTGATGCCACAATTATGCTTCACCTCTACAATGGGCCAGGCTGAGTGCTGGATGCTGGAAGGCAGGGTGAGAATCAGACAAGGTCCTTAGCTTGTGGAGCTCACCACTGCCCCACCTGGCCCACCTCTAGCGCTCCTCATTCTCAGTAAACGTCACCAACAACCTACCAGTTTCCGAGGGCAAAGCTCTAGGAGTCAACCCTGCTACCTTCCTCTCCCTGCAAGCAAGTCACCATCCCTTCCTGTGGATCTTCCTTCCTCAAACCCTTCTGTATCTGCTTCCTCCATTTCTACCACCCCCACCCAGTGTGACACGGTTCTCATCTGTCACCTGGACAGGAGAGCAGACAGCATCTTCACAGCAATCCTGCACTTACCCTGACTACTCCCCACAGGGCAGCCAGAGCCACTTTGAGAAACACGAGTCTGGTCACATCATTCTCCTGTTTAAGTCTTCTGTAGCTCCCCTCTGGCCTTAGCATGACATCCCATGCCCTTACTGGATGCAGAGGGTCTTGTCCGCCCACCCCTGCTGCATCCCTGACAGGCTCCCAGCTTCCCTGTTCCTTTTCTGCATGACACATGTTGATGTTCTTCCAGGTGCTCTAACTGCTGCGATCTCCCTGGCCTCTTCGCCACTTCCTGTGCCGGGAAGGCTGTGCCCAGCTCAGGCCTCAGCTGAGATGTGCCTCCTCAGAGATGCCCTTTGATCTCCACACTAGACTTTTCCCTTGGTCTAATCCTGCTCCATCCAGGGTTTGTTTACAAGCTGTTGGGATGCTTATAATTGCTTAATTGTGAAGGCAGTGGTGGTTTCATGATAGAATCCTCGCCCTTCATGTGGGAGACCTGGGTTCCATTCCCAACCAATGCACCTCATGCACAGCCACCACCTGTCTGTCAGTAGAGGCTTGTGTGTTGCTATGATGCTGAACAGGTTTCAGTGGAGCTTCCAGACTAAGATGGACTAGGAAGAAAGTCTTGGTGATCTATTTCTGAAAATCAGCCAATGAAACTCCTATGGATCCCAATGGTCCATACTACAACCAATCATAGGGATGGCTCTGGACCAGGTAGCATTTTGTTCCTTTGAGTACTGTGTATGGCGTCATCATCAGTCAGGTGCCGACTCGAGGGCAGCTAACATCAACAACAATGATTGTTGAATTAGTTCCAGGGCACATTGGAGCCCTGGGCCAATGATTCTTCAGGTGTGCCCCCAAAATCATGGGTATCAGAGTCATCTGGGCAGCGAGCATATGAACAATGCAAGTTCCTGGTGGGTTCCCAGACTTAATCAGAAATTCTGGGATTGGGACCTGGGCATTAAAAATTTTATCATTTAACCCATTACTTGTATTAGTTAAATTCATTTATTTAATTTACTATTTAATTATATTTGTGTTTTTAATGGATTCTTAAGCACAGGGAAGTGGAAAGCTGTTGGCATGAGTGCTTGGCCCAAGGAGTAGGAGAGAATTCCCTCTCAGGACCCCGCTGGGTGGGAAGACATCGACACTCTTGGAATGTCCTGGGTAGAAAGACGTGATGGCGAAGAAGGACATGCTCTCAGAATGCCCTAGGAAGCTTGTCCCTCTCAGCATCTCTGCTCTCACTGCCTGGCTCAGATTTCCAGCTGTCTCATGATCACTCGACAAGCACATATTTCACAAAATGTGGAGAACTTTCTAGAACTGTCAGCATGAGCAGCCTTCCTGTTTCCTGTCCCTGGGGGTCTGCCACATAGATTACTCTGCTTGGACATTCTCCTGACACATGCCTAAGCCTGGCTGACAATAAAAACCCAGTTATCCAAAGTTATGGGGATGGAAGAGGAAAAAGGAGAAGGCCAGCATTTATCTACGAAATCTGACTGCCATTCAAGGAGATTTTCGTCTGTGACATCTCTCTGACTGTTCTTTTGAGCTGCTTAAATCTTGCTGGAGCACAAAGAGCAGGGGTTGTCAAATCAGACGTCCTTTGGTGCCTATGTGACCCTGGGTGTGTTTCTTCACTTCTCTGGAATTCAGATTCCCCTTCTGTGAAAAGCAGGTAGAATGCTCACCTGGATAGGAGTTGAAATGTGTGGAAGGACCAGAGACAGGGAGCCTCCCATGGATGTTAGCACCTCCTCACTTCTCTCTGCCAGTGGATGTCACTCCGATGGCATTGGAAAGGGCCAGCTCCTCTCTGACAGTGCTGTTGCCCCTTGGGTCAGATGATATAAATGCCTTCTCACCATCGTCAGTAGTAACAGCTCCTTCTTTGGGAGAGAACCCTAACAGACTTGTATCTCATTCTACCTTCCTTCAAGGTGGACAGCACACCTGGCTTCATTTTTCATAGAAGGAAATCTAGAAACTTAGAGAATCAAGCCTTTTTTTTCTCTAGGATCCACTAGTGATCAGCCTGGATTCTCATCTCATCTCTACCGCTGTAGGTCACAACCTGACAACCCCAATCACATGCTGCAAACGTTGATTGCTGAGCTGGCATTAGGGGCTAGATCGACCTTTCCTTTTTCTCTCACGGTATGATTGCTGTTGTTGTTAGGCCCATCGAGTCTGTTCTGACTCATGGCGATCCAGTGTACAACAGAAGGAAACACTGCCCAGTCCTGCACCATCCTCATAATTGTTGTTATGCTTGAGCCCATTGTTGCAGCCATTGTGTCAATCCATCTCATTGAGGGTCTTTCTTTTCTTCACTGACCCTCTACTTTACCAAGCTTGATGTCCTTCTCCAGGGACTAGTCCTTCCTGATAATATGTCCAAAGTATCTGAGATGAAATCTCGCCACCCTTGCTTCTAAGGAGCATTCTGGCTGTGCTTCGGTATGATTATGACCTTCATTTCCCATATGAGGAAACTGAAGCTGAGCGAAGTAAGCATGTTGTTCCAGCTACCACGGCTGGTGGTGGCCATCAGACAGCAGAGTTGGGCACTTGGCTGTCACTCTTCATGGTTGCCAGGAGTAGCAGTGACGTAGTGGAAAATTAAACAAGGCAGTGCCCGTAAAACACTTAGCACAGGACCTGGACGAAGCAAGTATGAGGGCACAGTAGTTGTTGCATCTCACAAAGTGTTGGTACACGGACCTCCCCAGACTTCTCCCTTCACCCTGGCTGCTAACTGACTGGAGTGTGAACACCTGCTTTGCCTCCTGCTTGTGTGCCTTGGTTGACTCCCCTAGTGCCCTCCATCCAGCCTTGCCACTTGCTCTTGCAGATGCATCAGTCTTTCAGGCAAGGACTCTGGAGCCTCCAGCTCCCACTGATGGCCTCGGATCTCTGGCTGTTGCCTCCATCTCTTGGTTCAGAAAGATGTGGAGGCAAGGGGCTTGGTGGGAGACTGGCCTTCAGGTGTCTGCCTGCTGTGGGCACAGCTGAGGGAGCAAGTTCTCCTGTATCCCTTGGCTCCCACCTCTGCCTCTCCACCCCCACTCAGTCTCTATGCCTTGTGGGCTCTTTGTGGAGTTGAGCCTCATCTTTGTCTTTCATCTCCATCCTCAAGGCCACCTCCTAGCCCAAGTTCCCCCCATTCCTCACCTGGCATAATTTTGTAGCCTTCCAAATGGCTCCCTACTTCCAGACTCTAGATCAGGAGTCAAGAAACCACAGCCAGTGGCCAAACCTAACCTGCAGCCTGGTTTGTGTCTTGTCCACAAGGTAAGAGTGGATATTCCATTTTTGAAGGATTGTGAAAAAATAACACAAACAAACCAATGAGCAAAGAAGAACAAGAGACACAGATGGAAAAACCTAAAATATTTCTAATAGGGTCTTTACAGAAACAATTTGCTGACCACTGCTCTAGACCATTCTTCACTTTGGACCACATTGATCTTCCTACCAAGCTCCAAGGGCCCTGCTCCCATCCCACCCAAGGTCCCATATCATGTCACCACCCAGATCAAAAATCTTTACAATGCCTTGCGTGTAAGAAGGCGTCTGCACGTGGAACAAAGAGATCTGGATTCAAATCCTCACTTCCTTGTTTATGAACATGTGACACCTCTTGGGCCTAAGTTTCCTCGTCTGTGCAATGGGGATAGTAATATAGTGATTCTCTTTATTTGCGGTGGTTATGTAGTTATATAAGTAGTTATTTGTGGTTCAAACCCACCAGCAGCTCCAGGGGAGACAAAATCTGGCGATCTGATCCTAGCCTTTACAGCCTAGTAAATCCAGAAGTTCTACTCTGTCCTATAGGGTTGCTAGGAGTCAGAATCGACTTGACAGCACAAAACAACAGAGAGAATACAAGATTAGTTTCCTGAGAGCCTCTTGCCACATTTTCATCACTCAGTCAATACATAATCTTGTTTTAGGTTTGTTTTTGTTTAAAGACACTTTATTGAATACGTACTGTTGGTTCATTAAAGCTGAACTCATGGCCAACACACTGTAGCTCCTGCCTGAACAAAGCTTATCTAACACGTCTTTCTCCGGAAAGCCCATCACAGCCTTCTTGCGTTTAGAAACATGAGACAGCACTTTAGGACTATGCCTGGGGAGCATTTCAACAGAGAAATCACCAACGTAAAGCACAAAAATGCCAAAAACGTGACAATAACTGGACCGTGAAAAGGACGCTTGTTTGCAGTATGATCACTGAGACAAGATGGCAGAGGGTTGTCTTCTTCAAACTCCTCTGGGAACACGCACGTTGGAAGATTCAGGTTGTTGGAAATATGGAATCCATGAATACCGAGGATCAGGTCTAGTATTAACCTAGGGATTATTTAAGGGCCTAATGACGGTGCATGGGGCCCTGGTTGTTCAGTGGTTAAAGCGCAGGACTGCTAACCGAAAGGTTGGCAGTTCAAATCCACCAGCCGCTCCTTGGAAACCCTATGGGGCAGTTCTACTGTGTCCTATAGGGTCCCTGTGAGTTGGAATCGACTCGACGTCAACGGGTTTATTTGTTTATTTATTTATTTTTAATGACTGTGCAAGGAGCCCTGGTGGCACAGTGGTTAAAGTGCTGGACTGCTAACCAAAAGGTCAGAGGTTCAAAACCACCAGCAGCTCCTTGGGAGAAAGATGTGGCAGTCTGCTTCCATAGAGATTTACAGCCTTGGAAATATTAGGAGGTAGCTATGAGTTGGAATTGGCTTGATGACAGCGGGTTTTGGAATGACTGTGTGGAGTCCCTGGGTGATTAAGGGCTCAGCTACGAACTGAAAGATTGGTGGTTCAAATCTACCCACAGGCTCCTCGGTAGAAAGGTCTGGTGATCTACTTCTGAAAAATCAGCCACTGAAAATCCAATGGAGTACAGTTATACTCTGACACACATGGGGTTGCCATGAGTTGGAGTTGACTCATAGGCAACTCTTTCTATGTTTATTTTTTGGGTACTTTAGGGGGTAACAACTGTGAGATTTGAAAATACACTTTAAACCACAAAGAACAATTTCAAGTCTAAGTCTATTTAATAACTATTTTTTGGTCCATGGGGCAGAGTCCACACCCCAGACACTGCTTTGAAGGGTCTCACCAGGTGGCTCCCAGCCTTCTTTGCCACCTCAGACCTGTGACTCTCCCCATGCTCTCCTTGGCACACACCTTTACTGGCTGGAATGTCCTGCAGTATTTTCTCTTGCATTTGATTGAGTCCTACCTGTATTCAAGGTTCCCACCCAGCCCTGTGACATGGGGAATGCAATGGCATGACGCCAAACCCACACCATGAAATTGCCTGGGTCATGCAGGTCCTGGAATCTGTGTGGGGACATTTGGAGAAAGGAAGGCTGTGACAGAGCTGTCTTAGTTCCGAACAATTGTTCTCCAGGCCCACAGAGGCTTTAACCATTTCAATCTGTGAGCCTGTCTTAAATCTTCTTCTCCCTCTCTTTCTTTTTTTCTTTCCTATGCTCTGACATGAAACAGTGCCTGCTGTGCAGTAAAAATATTTTGGCTATCTCCCTTTAAAAAACTTTCTAAAAATACACAGCACATCTCACGGTGGGCTTTGATGATGACCTTCCAGGTGATGGAAAGAAGAACCCAGGAGGGTGCTCCTCTTCTGGTTCGGCATCAGCAACTTCAGCTCAGCATTGAAGAACAGAGACTACTTAAGATATTTAATGTGGAGGAAAATTCACTGTCTTTGTTGGCCATTCACTGTAGGGTAGAATTCTTGTTTATCTAGTTATTAGAAGGAGGAATGGGACTTAAATGAATATATAATACAATTTATCCCCTTGTTTTGTGTTTTAAGGTCTGCTCAAGGAAATAAGACATTTTGAAGCTTCTGCCTCTTTAAAACCCTAGTTTTCTCATCTTAATTTGAAATAGATGTTTGTTTCACCCACAGAGAGGCGGCATTTGGTGGGGAGCCATGGAGACAACCACTAACATGGGCAAGTCGTGGGTTGTCTCTGAACCTCAGTCCCTTTGTCTAAGAATTGAGAAGCTTTAAATTAAATGACCTATTAGATCCCGTCCACCTCTAAAATTCTGTCATCTATAAGCTGGAATTCCTAATATTTAAGACATAATATGGGTCTGTCGATGTTGTTAGATGTCATTGAGTTGGCTCTGACTCATAGCAACCTTATGTACAACAGAACAAAACACTACCCGTCCTACACCATCTTCACAATTGTTATGCTTAAGCCACTGTGTCAATCCATCTCATTGAGGGTCTTCCTCTTTTTCACTGACCCTCCACTTTACCAAGCATGATATCCTTCTCCAGGGACTGATCCCTCCTAATAACATGCTCAAAGTATTTGAGACAAATCTTGCTATCCTTGCTTCTAAGGAGCATTCTGGCTGTACTTGTTCCAAGACAGATTTGTTAGTTCTTCCTGCAGTCCATGGTATATTCAGTATTCTTCTCCAACACCATAATTTAAAGGTATCAATTCTTCTTCAATCTTCTTTATTCATTGTCCAGAAAAAGGAATTTCTTTCACCACTAGTAGTTATAACTTTGACTGATGATACATATGGTTCTCTTTCAATAGAGCTTTCACTACTGGGGTGGGCTGAATGGTCACGGCAGAGGAAAATGGACATTTACTTAGTGGTTTCTTTGTCAGAAGCTTTACAGCATACCATTGTGGGTGATATCATTCCCATTTCACAGAAGATAACACTGAGGCTAAGTGAGGTTGGAATTCATATTCAAACTCATGTCTATGATATGAGCCCATTCTACTTAATAAAACATCCCAGACTCATTAAACATTCCCACAGTAGACCTTCAACTTCTCAGTCCATCAGGTAATTCCTGCGTGAGACAGGGAGTTTTTCTTCATGATTAAGTAAGATAAGCCTGTTTTGGATTATAATTATTTCAATATATCACATCATATGATGCTTTAGTATCATCTAATAGTGACATTTATTACCCGTACTGTGCCTGAGATTAGTAAAGCCACATTTAGGGCTCTTCTATAACTCAGTCTTTTCACAAAATCAGGATTTCACAATGAGCACCCTGATACACCCATTCTTGCGTATCTTCAGTAACTGTATTAAACAGGCTTTTTTGATTGATGTGTTTAGGAAATATGAGACCAAAAAACGTTAGGTCAGTGTCTTTATAGCAGGGCTTCTCGAAGCCTGTAATTCTTGGATGTGTATTTGGAATCTCCAAGGGAATGCTACAATTTGCTGCTTTTCCCCAAAGTATTTTACCCTAGAACCTCACAGTGCCCATATCCATAGATATTAGTGCTACTGCTCACAATTAATCTTAATTTTTCTCATTGACACTGAACATGTGGGGTTTTCCTAGAATGTAGAAAAAGAATAATGATTATTCCTTATATTTTAGACAATTTATGGTTTCCAAAGCATTTATCTTGCTTGCTTTGTAAAGTAATCCAGAGAGATGGATATGATCATTCCATTTAATTCAGAAAGCAATGAGAATTTCAGTTCAAGATGGGGCGTAGGATAAACACTGCAACGTTCCCCTGCTTCTCTGAACTCATGGGAGTGATGGGGAAACTATTTGTTAGGTGCACCAGACACACAGCAGTGCTGTAAAACAGGAAAGGGGAGTCTCCAGATACCAGAAATGGAGCTGGGTACTGAAAAATTGGGCCCTTGTGGTAGCTACAAGGACTGACCCCTGCAGGCCAGGGGTTGCTGGGAAAAGAGCCTAGCCTCCAGCACTAGACTAGTCCAAGTGTTGTAAGTCTTGGGAAGGCCTGGGGGCCACATCTGGGGAGTCTGGGTTTGGGTGAGGACTGTGCTCAAACTGCAAATCTGCAGGGGGGCTGGAAATCTGTCACCCTCACATTTCTAGAGTCTGCACTGCTCTGAGCCTGCCTACACAGGGATGAAGTTAAGCTCTAGTTCTGGGGCTTGTGTGGTGCCTCTGCACATGGCAGGGTATGGAGCCACCACAAGGCTAGGAACTGTCCTGAAATACGTCCACTATATGGGGTGGGGCCTGAACTGAGACACGTGGAGAACCCATGGTGAGGAGCTGCGACAATACACTCTGAAACTTCCCAGGATGAAAAGAAGAGAAATCTCCTATGGTGGCCACTTCACAACCAAGAATCACAAAACACCAGAAGAATACCAAGTCCATCGGAGACAGACAGAAATGCAGAGAGTGGATAAATACACTCCATGAAAAGAAAAGTTTATAGAGGAATCTGAAAATAAATTTGAAATGTTTTTAATATCCTGAAAGAAATAAAGGTGGAAAAGCAGCCATAAGAGGGGAAAGAGTCAAATAAGAAGGGAAAAGACTAGGAAAGAAAAACAGTTATGAAATGAGTTAGCGAGTTAGGAAAAGCAGTTTATAAGTTGTACATATAAAAATACATTTTGAAAATCAAAATCAGCCCTTAAAAGATGGGCTTAACAGAGGAAATCTCCAAGACCATAACAGCATAGAGAGAAAAGTTAAGACACATGGAAGACAGCCAGCCCACCCAGAAGCCATGCATGTGTCCAGTATGGGTGCTAGGAGGAGAGAATGGACAGAATGGAGCATAGGAGACACACAAGGTATATTTAAAGATGTGCTGTATGGACTTTCCAAGAATGGACCTATGTTCTCGAGGGAAACCTCCAAATACAACAGATGAAAAAGAAAATCCTAAAAGTTATCAGAGGAAATTAAAAAAAAAAAAAGTATTTCTTACAAAAGAATGAAAATCACATTGATATCAGATTTCTGCTTAGCAGTATTGGATACCAGAAGAATAATTAAGTGATATATTCAAAGAGAAAATAACTTCCTGTCTTGAATTCTTTACTCATCCAAAACAGCTATCAAGAGTGAAGGTAATATAAAATAAAGACACTTTAAGACATATATGAACCGACTCCAGCCACCATGTTTCTGTATGATCTGTGGGCTAAGGATGGATTTTACACTTTTAAATGGTTTGAAAGAAACCAAAAGAAGAAGAAAATTTTGTGACATGTGAAAATTATATGCAATTCTAATGTCAGTGTCCAGAAATAAAGTTTTATTGGAACACAACCCGCTCATTAACTTACATACTGTCTGTTGCTTTCATGCTATAATGACAAAGCTGAGTAGTTGCAATAGAGACCATATGGCCTGCAAGACCTAAGAAATGCCCTTTTCTATGTTTCTTTCTTGGTCTCTCTCTGCCCAGAGTGTGTTTTCCTGCAGAGGGAACTCTGGAACAAGGGGCCATAACTTGGGAAGTTCGTGTGTTCACAGTGCAGAGCACGTGGCTGGACACCCACAGGTCACACATGGCTCAGGAGTCGTGGACTGGACCCTGACATGAAGGACATGTGAGGGCCGACTCAGTTCTGCCTCCACTTTGTCAGCAGTCCTTCATCACGCCCCAATTCCATGATGTGGTTTTACTGGAATTTACCAGGAACATAGGCATATTGCAGAATTAATTACACTCAGCTTTAAGGCCTGGGACTCATTGATAGGCAGCTTTCAGTGTAATGCCCAGAGAGTTCCTGTGGCGGCATCATGTGTGTGCAGAGTGGCCTGGGAGAATAAAGTCCCCACAACCACTTCCCTTCGCCTGTTCCTGCTTTCTCCCAGATGCTGTACCCACAAGTAGCTCAGCCTCACCTTCAAACTCCTGAGTTCTCCCCATTTCACAGGTGAGGGATGTGCAGCCCGGGAGGTGGTGAATGGCCCTCAGCCACGCACCTCATAATGGACAGAGCTGAGACCCAAACCCAAGTCTACCAGGTTTGGAAGTTCTTTTCTTTCTGGAGCTGCTCTCCACATCCAAAGGAAACAGCTCCTGTGCTTCCTTAGGGTTCTGCTCCTTTTTCATGAAGAGACTGCTCAGGAGCTTATCCATACTAGGTGAGGATGAGTTACATACGGTGTTGTAGTTGTTAGCTGTCCAGTTGCCCCCGATCCATAGTGACACTGGAACATAACACTGCATGGTACATCGCCATCCCCAGGATCAGTTGCAGACTGGGCTGTTGTGATTTATAAAGTTTTCATTGGCTGATTTTTAGAAGTAGATCTCCAGGACTTTCTTCCTAGTCTGTCTTAGTCTGGAAGCTTCACTGAAACCTGTTCAGCATCATAGCAATGGACAAGCCTCCACTGGCAGACAGGTGGTAGCCATGCATGAATGAGGTGAATTGTCTGGGAATCGAACCTGAGTCTCCCACATGGAAGGTGAGAATTCTATCACTTAACCACCACTTCCCCCTAAGGACTGTGTTACCCCTAGGGATTTGCATTTTTTCAGTGAGAATTTGTATGTCTTCTCTAAAGGTTCCAACTGATGGCAGGTGCAGGTTGTAAGCTCTCTGTACGCTGCTAAAATCAACCCATTTTCATAATGTCTGGCCAGTCCTCCCATGGAAGATTCCAGAATCTATTGAGAAGCAGGGGTATTTTGTCTGGGATTTTTGTTGCCCCTCAAATAACAAAGCTCTCCTACCTTTTCTTCTCTCATTTTCCACTGCCCAGGTATGCGTTCTTTGTCACCTCGAATTCTCTAACAATCTTCATAAATCATGAAATATGCAGTTCTTAAAGAAAAAGTATTCTGTTCAAAGAGCAGTGCTATCCACTGGGGATCTTGAGACAAAATAAGACAAGTCTTGGTCCTCCTGCAACGCATAGACTAGTAGAGAGTGAGCAGAAAGTGTTTGTGGAGTGATAAGCAATATTTATTTAAGGCTTACTTACCGAAAGATTGGTGGTTGGAACCCACCAGCTGCTCCATGCGAGAAAACACCTGGCAATCTGCTCCTGTAAAGACTGTAGCCTAGGAAACCCTATGGGGCAGTTCTAGTCTGTCACATGGGGTCACTATGAATTAGACTCAACCTGAAGGCACACAACACCAACAACATGTCATACATTGTATCATTAACCCTCTACACACTGTGACTTCATTTAGTCCTCCAAACAACCATACAAAGAAAGTGTTATTATCAACCCCATTTCAGGGATGTGTGGGTTGTAGGTAAGAGGAGAAGGTAGAGGCAGGTCCATGTCCTGAACCAAGGATGGCAAAATCCACAGTCTTACACCTGGTGAAAAGTCCATGTGCAGTGGGATGTGACGCTGCCATGTTTGAAGGACGTTGATGACACAGTTGCCCCAAGAAGGAGGGTAGTATCTCTCTGCTGGTCAAGTTTAGGGCAGGCTGCCTAGAGGAGGGTACAAACTGAGCTGAATTTTGAAAAATGAATCAGAGTTCGCCAGGGAGAGGGCAAAGAGGAGGGAGAAGGAGAGGACAGGAAGCAAAGGCCCACCAGCAAGGTGCAGCTTGGAATGTTAACACAACTGCAAGTGTTTAGCATTGCTAACATTTCTAGCAAATTTTACGAGTGAGTGGAAATGGTTGAGCACTTGACTAGTAGCTGAAAGGTTGGGGGTTCAAACTACCCAGAGGTGCCTCTGGAGACAGACCGGGTGAGGTGGTCTGCTTCCAAAAGTTCACAGCCTTGGAAACCCTATGGAGCAGTTCTACCCTGCACATACAGGCTCACCATGAGTGAGAATCGACTCCACGGCATCTAACAACAAAAGCAGTGGGGCACAAGGAGCAAAGGGCATGAGTTGAGGGTGGGAAGCAAGTGAGGCCAGGCCACGGGTGACCCTGCCAGCCATGCTAGGGGGCTTGGATGTCTTGCAGGAGATGGGGAGATGCTGATATGTTTTCAGCGGGTTAACATGGTGGCTAACACATGCAAAACTGTCTGTGCAGGGCCAAGCTCATAGTAGGTCCTCAAATCATGTCTCTTAAACGAACCTATTTGCTCCGGAGGCATCTCTGCATTTTCAGTTTAGATTGTTCATTAACACAAAGACGGAAGCTGCAGGAAAAGCCAATAATGTGTCTGTTACACGCCCGTGTCTATTTGAAACCATTCACGGAATAATTATCAGGATGGCTAACAATGGATGATTTATTGTAAATATCAGCTTTGCTGCTTGTTAATTCAGAACCAAAATATTTGCCCATTTCCATCCCAAAGGGAGAAATCTAGTTAGTTTCTCCCCCATGTTATAACTATGAAATTAAATTAAATGAACTGAATGAATTGCATGGGGGTAAATAAACTATTTAATTTAATTCACACAACGAAGAATAATACTGAATACATCTATAGTTGGCTAAATAAACCAATTAACTATTTTCTCTTTAGACAACATGAGCCAATGGTGCAGCCACGACAAAAGAAAAAAAAAGAAGAGAACAAAAGTGTACTTCAGTGTAATCCAAATGGACCTGGAGCACCACACCCTGGCTTCTAGCTCTCTCACCCCCTTGAATGACTCTCATATTAGCTCCGGGGGTATCTCTCTCTTGCCTTCCAGGCTTTTATTACCGTTTGAAGGGAATAAGCCCATGGGGTCAAGGACAACGTGGCCTTATTGTTCCAGCAACACCTGGAAAATTACAACGTATGGGCAGTGTGCACACAACCTGATGTATTACTGCTGAGAAGCAGTAGCACAGGGGTTTTGGAATCCAGGCTGTGGGGTTAAGCAGATATAGGTTTAAATTTTTGCTCCAACATTCATGACTGGGTGAGTTGGCAAATTACAAAATCCCCTTCAACTGCAGCCTCCTCATCTCTAAAACAGGAAGAGTAATAGCACCTGGAGTCCCTGGGTGGTGCAAATGATGAGTGTGCTTGGCTGCTAACTGAAGGGTGGGATGTTCGATTCCACCCAGAGGCACCTTGGTAGAAAGGCCTGGAAGATGCCTTCTGGAGAATTAGCCATTGGAAACCCTGCGGATAGCAGCAGTTCCAGTCTGACACAGTTGGGGTCCCCATGAGTCGGAGATGACTCAGCAGTAACTGATTGTCTTGGTTTGAGAGCAGTTACTGTAAAACGTGTGAAAGCCAGAACCTGTGTAAGGTGGACACCTGTCAGAGAAGGAAAACTCAAACGTGTTCCACTAAAACAAGCGATAGAAAAATGGTAAGGCTGCACCCTGTCAGAGGCAGAAAACTGGCGAGACCTGGAAAAACAAGGCAGTGCTGTACTTCATGGGATGGTAGTGAGGATTAAAGGAGATAGAAACCGTAAAAGCATAGCCCAGCGGCAGAACATAAACACTGAATAATCATTTGTGCTTACCACCTACATGACGCTCTAATCTGCGGAGTTGACTGGGAGTGCCCGGTTCCAGCAGTCAGGAGAACTGAACTCTTCCTGAGTAAATTCTGAGTGCCTGGCTTCTTAATCTAGATGGAGAAAGGTGGTGATAGTTAGGTGGATGGAACTTCCAAGTTTGCCCTCCAGAATCCTGTAGTTTAATGAGTGAGTCAAGAAGATGGCCAAGAAGAGCAAGAGAGGAGAGGTCCAACGCTGAGGGCCTTCGGTGCTTCCCTCAACATGAGCAAATCCTTACTTCCTCCCTTCCCCTCTGCTCCCATCAGCCCCAGCGCTTCTGCAGAACCCTCATCCACGCAGCCACCAAGAGACCTTGGAGAGGCAGAGGAACTCGGGGTCTGTTTCCTTCACTCCGTGTAAATCTCCAGCTTCAAACGAGGGGAAAATCAATAGCAGGTGAGGACCCAGCATTTGATGGAAACCTGATAATCCCAAGTAAAAGACCGCGCGTAGATGTTGTTCTTTCCCCAAGCTCCCTTAATTCCTTGTGGATATTAATAACAGCTTCCCCAGAAGAGCTGATCCTCTGGGCACCGAAACAAAACTTGGTTCAGTGGAACCTGCTCGCAGCCCTGAGATACCCAGCCTGCTTCATCTGTCTGGGGTTCTTAGAGAGAAGAACAGGCATTTTATAAGGGATAATTTAAGGAAGGCAAAAAATGGCCTTTCAAATGTTGCTTCCCTCCCTCCCTGAAACATAATTGCTTGGAACTTAGTTTATGGTTTTTTGTTTATTTGCCTTTATTTGAAATCGGGGTATGGCGTCATTGTGATAGCTTCTGACTCAGAAATGACTGTGAATGGTGCCCTGATACAGGTCATGCATTACCTGTAACCTTGTTTTCAGGACCTCGTGGCTTGCACCTCACTGGGCCTTAGTTATTACCAGTCTTTTTTCTAACTTTTTTTATTTTGATGTAAGTATATGCAGCCAAAGGTACACCATCTCAACAATTTCTGCATGTACAATTCAGTGACATTGATTACATTCTTCAAGAAGTGCTACCATTCTAGATATCCTTTTCCACATTATTCTACCACCCCCATCTTAAAATCACTGTGCCCTAAGCTTCCCACCCAACTTTTCCAGTTGCTATGGTCAATTTGATCTCACATAGATAATTTTTTTAAGAGAGCACAGTGCTCCAAGCAGAAGTACTTTACTAATTAAGAAAAGCTACTTTTTGGTTCCAAGAAGACGTCAGAAGATAATTTTGGTTTCGGGTTTAAAGTTTATCTCAGGGCAATAGTTTCATGGATTCATCTAACCTCAATGGCTCCAGAAAGTCTGGATTCCATTGAGAATTTGAAATTTTGTTCTGCATTTTTTACCCTTTTAATCAAGATTTTTCTATCGAATATTTGATCAAAATGTTCAGTATTGATAGTTGGGCACCATCCAGTTTTTCTGGTCTCTTGGCAAAAGAGGCAGTTGTTCGTGGGGGCAACCAGACGTGCATTTTATTTCCTCCTCTGATTCTTGACCCTCCTTCTTTCTCTGCTGCTTCAAGTGAATGGAGACCAATTGTTGTACCTTGGATAATTGCCGCTTGCTACCTTTTAAGACCCCAGTTACTATGCAACGAAGTAGGAGGTAGAACAGAAGTACTGAGAAACAATATTAGGCCTATTGATTGGGACATCCCGTGAAACCATGATCCTAAACCTCTAAAGGAAGAAAACTAATCCTGTGTGGTGTTTGATTGTACATAAGTAACCTCAACAGCTGCTTTTTTTGTGTGTGTGTAAAAAAAAAATATATAACACAACGTTTAACAATACAACATTTATCAGGTGTACAGCTAGTGATATCAATTACATTAATTGGCTGTATAACCATTACCCTTAATTGCTGTAAATTTCCCATCACCATAGACAGAAATTCACTGTTTCCCAAACAATGGCTCCCCTTCTGCCCCTCCTTCCTGCTCCTGGTAACCACCAATAAACTTCGGTCTCTCTGTATTTTCCTATTCTTGTCATTTTACATGATACAATATTTGTCCTTTTGTGATTGACTTATTCCAGTCAGCATAATGTCTTCAAGCTTTATCCACGTTGTAGCATGTATCAAGATTTGGTTTCTCTTTCTGGCTGAGTAGTATTCCATCGTATGTATGCACCACTTTTTGATTATCCATTCATTTGTTGATGGACATTTAGGTTGCTTCCACCTTTCCCATGTCTTTCTCCCTTACTATGTGGGTGACTGGGAGCATGTTACTTCACCTCTTTAAACCCATGGTTCCTGTGATGGTTAATTTTTTGCATCAACTTGCCTACATTATTATCAGGTGCCATTGATTTGATTCTAATTCATGGAGATCCCATGTGTGTCAGAGTAGAACTGTGCTCCGGAAGGTTTTTGATGGCTAATTTTTCAGAAGTAGATCACCAGGCCTTTCTACCAAAGTGCCTCTGGGTGGATTCAAACCTCCAACCTTTCAGCTAGCAGCTGAGTGTGTTAACCATTTGCTCTGCCCACGCTATACTGCCCCTATTCCAACTCATGGAGACCCTATAGGACAGAGTAGAACTGCCCTATACAGTTTCCAGGGGGTGCCTGGTAGATTTGAACTACTGACCTTTTGGTTAGCAACCATGGTTCCTAACCACTACGCCACCAGGGTTTCTGCCTAGGCTATAGTACCTAGCTATTTTGTCAACCATTAATCTAGGTGTTGCTGTGAAGGTATTTTTTAGACGTGGTTAGTATCTGCAGTCAGTTGACTTTATGTAAAGATTACCCTCGATAATGTGAGTGACCCTCATAGCAAATCAGTTGAAGGCCTTAAGAGCAAACATTTAGGTTTCCTGGTGAAGAAGAAATTCTGCCTCAAGACTGCAGCATCAACTGCTGCCTGAGTTCCCGGCTTGCTGAAGTGGCCAACAGATTTCAGACTTCACAGCCCCCATAATCACATGTACTAATTCCTTAAAATATGTTATATATATGTATAGATAGACAGATTGAGAGAGAGAGAGAGTCAATCCTCATTATTCACAGATTCCTTATTTGTGAATTTGCCTACTCACTAAAATTTATTTGTAACCCCAAAACCAGTATTCATGGCACTTTCTCAGTCATTCATAGACATGCACATATGCAACAAAATGGAAAAAAAAAATTGAGTTGACTGATGTGTGTACATTCCCAGCTAAGATTCAACCAAAACCAAAAAAAATCTGTTGCCATTGAGTCGAGTCTGACTTATAGCAATCCTATAGGACAGGGTAGAACTGCCCCATAGGGTTTCCAAGGAGCAGCTGGTGGATTTGAACTACCAACTTTGGTAGCAGCCTGTTCAACCAAGCTTATTTAATATTTACTAATTTATTGTTTTCAGGGACTTTATAGAGCTTAACTACTGGGAATAATGAGAGTCAATTGCATACATCTGTGACCTGTTGGTCCTGTTGCTTGGGGGAGCCCTGGCTGACGGAGTTGCCTTCTCTGAAATGAGATTCTCCCTCCAGGATAGTTGGAGGATCAATGCTCATGTCCATGTGGCAGCTGGCCCAGGGTGGAGACAAAGGAAGCTTATCATCAGCGCTAGTTGTGACCCCAATTGTTCTCGCTTGCTAATAGGTCAACTTTAGAGTGGCAACACGCAGGCTTCCTTCCTTCATAGAGACCTTTCCTGTAGCATGTGTGTTTCTCCCTCCTGGGACCAGGGAAATCATAGAGGTCTTTGCCTCGTTGCTTTTCTAACTTTTGCTTTCAGCCTGACCATTTGGTCCACACAAGTTGTCCTCATTGCCTCTGAAAAGTGCCACTTTGAGTTCCCTACATCTCTACGGGTTCCTGTATGCCTTCCCCCTCAAGGGAACAAGGAGAGTGTGAACAGCTTGCAGTTGGCAATCTCCTGCCGGCCCAGATGGTGCAGAGATTGCTCTTTCCAGGGATGTGTGCCTATCTGTGGAGCCACAGATGTTCCTGGACAAGTGCAGGAGGAGGTCTGTGCAGAATGGGCAGGGCCCACCAGTGCAGGACTTGATACCCAGTGTCATGGACTGAATTGTGTGCACCCAAAATATGTGTCAACTTGGCTAGGCCATGATTCCCAGTATTGTGTGATTGTCCACCGTTCTGTCATCTGATGTGATTTTCCTATGCGTTATAAATCCTACCTCTATGATGCTAATGAGGCAGGATTAAAGGAAGTTATGTTAATGAGGCAGGACACATTCTACAAGATTAGGTTGTATCTTAAGCCAATCTCTTTTGAGATATAAAAGAGAGAAGCGAGCAGAGAAACAGTGGGACCTCATACCACCAAGAAAGTAGTGCCAGAAGAATAGCGTGTCCTTTGGACCCGGGGTCCCTGTGCTGAGAAGCTCCTAGCCCAGGGGAAGATTGATGACAAGGACCTTCCTCAAGAGCCAACAGAGAAAGCCTTCCCTTGGAGCCGATGTCTTGAATTCGGACTAGACTACGAGAAAATAAACTTCTGTTTGTTGAAGCCATCCACTTGTGGTATTTCTGTTATAGCAGCACTAGATGACTGACAAGCGGCCACATGGGGCTTAGTCCAGAGGTAAACAGCCACCACCTTGAGGCCTGGAGGTGGCAAGTAAGTAACCTTGATTGCCCACCCAATCCAACTATATACCTTTAGCTTGAGCCACCTGTCTCGTGGACTTGATCAGGGACTGTTCAGCCTTACCATGAATATTCCCAGAGAAGAGGGACTCACCAAGTCCAGAAAAAGCATACATTGAAACACAGCTGTTAGAAATATCTTCTTTACATTCTACCAACACCTGCATTCTTGTAACTTCCACAAACTCATCTTACATTGTGGGAAAATAACTGAGATTTGGACTCTGGAATTTGACAGCCCGTTTCTTCATAAGATATACATCTTAAAGAGAGACCAGCCTTGTCTGTCTCTTTATCACCAGCTGGTGGAAGAGTGCCTGATCTATGGTCAAGGTTGTTAAATGTTGAATGCCTGTTGAGGAAATTGAAAAGAAAAGTTGAATGCCAATTGAAAGAAAGAAAGAAAGAATGAATTGCTGGTGAATCTGTCTCTGCCTATTTCTTGCTCTGTGATCTTATGCAAGTCACTTAACCCTCTGAGTCTCAGTCTCCTTATCAGAAAAACAGGAATACAGCGGCACTCATAATTATGTTCATTCATTCATTTAATAAAGAACATATTTCTATGTGGTAGGGCCTATTCTAGACCTAGAAAATTTAATGGTAAAAAAAATAAAATGTAGTGTGACCTCTGAAGTGCCCATGTTGTGGGGAAGCTATTGATGAATGCCCACTGGGTTAGGAGAGTGACAGAAGGGTGAGGGATGTGGACAAAGCACCCAGCACAGTGCCCGTTGCTCATGAGCTCACCAGGCTTTTTAGTTTCCTTTCCTCATCCATGCCACAGGTCACTTCTTCAGTGATCAGAGTGATCAGTTCTGTCCTCCTAAATCTCTGTGTCCAGGATGGAAGCAGAGTGGCAAGAAGGCAATTACCTTTGATACCTTTGATAGTGTCATGGATTGAATTGTGTCCCTTAGAAATATGTGCATCAACTTGGCTTGGCCATGATTCCCAGTGTTGTGTGATTGTCCACCATTTTGTCATCTGATGTGATTTTCCTAGGAGTTGTGGATCCTATAACTGTGATATTGATGAGATGGATTGGCTGTAGTTGTGTTGATGTGATCTACGAGATTGGATTGTGTCTTGGGCCAATCTCTTTTGAGATATGGGAGAAGGAAGCAAGCAGAGAGACATGGGGACGTCATACGAGCAAGAAACATCTCCAGGAGCCGAGTGCATCCTTTGGACCTGGGGTCCCTACACCTGAGAATCTCCTAGACCAGGGGAAGACTGATGACCAGGATCTTCCTCCAGAGCAAGCAGAGAAAGCCTTCCCCTGGAGCTGATGCCCTGAGTGTGAACTTCTAGCCTACTAGACTGTGGGAGAATAGATTTCTGTTTGTTGACACCATCCTCTTGTGGTATTTCTGTTATAGCAGTTCTACATGACTAAGACAGATGGATTCTTGGAACTTGTCAGAAAAAAATGAATGAGGCTTTCCAAGGGAAATGGCCCACAGTTTCTCCAGGACAATGGCAGGCAGAGATGTGTCTCCGATGGTCCTATATAATGCCACCTCTACTCCTGCCACTTACCATTGGATCGTCCACCTTTAATGCTTCATTTCCTCTTTTTAATACAGGAAGCTTCCTTTTCTTAACTTCTTCTTTAGACATCCATCCATCCATCCATTAACCCACCTACCTACCTATCTACATATTATCATTTGATTCCTTCACTAGAAATAGTGGAGAGCAGGAAGTATGTCTCACTTGCTCCCACTGTATCTCCAGTGCTTTACACAGGGCCTGGCACCTAGAATACATCCAGTAAGTACTTATTTAATGTACAAAGAATCCATAGTTCTTACAGCCATGACTCTTATGCTATGGTACTTACACTCTTCACCCAGTAGTTCTCTTAAATCCACATATCACCTTCACCAGGAAGCACCGCTACCCACACCCGCTGGCCCAGGTTGAATTACATAGCCTGTGCCTGGCACCATCCTTGCACAATGTTCACCTCTCCATTCCAGCTCTTAAGACACACATGCTTATCTCTTCTATCTTGTCCCTAGAGCAAGGTCTGGACTTGGTCGTGTCTACTTATGCATCCTCCAGACTTAACAGAGATTATTAGCCCATGGTCAGTGAGTGAATAATCAGGGTTTGTTGAATGAATACATGAATGAGGAATCAGATTAGGATTTGGCTTTGGACAACGGCTGAAAAGAGCTGATAGTAGGTTGAAGTTCATGTACATTGGGGTTGAGATTCTCCTTGATGGGTGGCACTTTCCAGAGTGTATTAGTCATCTAGTGCTGCTATAACAGAAATACCACAAGAGGATGGTGTCAACAAACAGAAATCTATTCTCCCACAGTCTAGTAGGCTAGAAGTCCACACTCAGGGCATCAGCTCCAGGGGAAGGCTTTCTCTGCTAGCTCTGGAGGAAGGTCCTTGTCATCAGTTTTCCCTTATTCTGGGAGCATCTCAGCACAGGAACCTCCGGTCCAAAGGACGTGCTCTGCTCCTGGCACTGCTTTCTTGGTGATATGAGGTCCCCAATTCTCTGCTTGCTTCCCTTTCATCTCTTGTAAGATAAAAGATGAATGCAGGCCACACCCCAGGTAAACTCCCTTTACATTGGATCAAGGATGTGACCTTAGTAAGAGTGTTATACAATCCCACCTTAATCCTCTTTAACATAAAATTACAATCACACAATTCTGGGAATCGTGGCCCAGCTAAATTGATATACACATTTTGGGGGGACATAATTCAATCCATGACACAGAGCTAAGTCCACCTGGTATCCCACCTGGATAATATAAGAATATTTGCCATTGCTTGGTCTTCCAAAGGCACAAGGCACAACTACTCAACATGTTTCTTAAAAAGTTCTTGACAAACTTATCATCTGGCTCTTCGGCTGTTGGTATTCTGAGTCAATACCCTGCCCTATTTTCTTTCATCTCTCATCAAATATGGATTAATATTCATTAAACAAATCTTATATACCCGGAGTTGTAAAAAAGGTAATTTACAAAATTTAAAAAAAGTATATATATATATATATATATATTCACTCTATCACCCTGAATGATGGATATTTTATCACTGTATTCCAGGGAAGGGAAAAAAGGCTCAAAGAACATATATAATCTTCCCAAGCTCAAGTAGTTCATACTTAGTGAGTCTGACCTGTTGTTAATGTAACTCTAACGTCCTGCTGTCTTTATTTTCCTACTTAAGAGTCACAGAATCATAGGGAAGTGGAAAACCTTTGAGGCCACCTGTTTCTTCTGCTTTCCACCCAATACCAGGACCTCCTACTCAATGTTTTTGACCAAAGAAGTCTTTATTTACATTGTTATCATCATCTTGTCTTCCTCAGTACCATTTTTCTCATTACTACCATCATCAAACTGTCATCTTCATCATGTTTGTCATTAGGTTTGCTTTGCTATAAAGTCTCATAATTTGTAAGTCAGAGCCAAGAGATGAACCCATATCTGCTGTATCCTCTGCACTAGGCTGCCTTCCACTTCTTAGGTTGGAGAATTCTTTCCTTCCAAAGATGAAACTTTTGCTTTTTTTGCCAACTGTAACTGACAGAAAGGTCTTCAAATAGTGCATAAATGAACGGTCCACTTCAGTGGCCCTAGAGTCACTCTGTGGAGACAATTTAATTTTCATGTAGAAGACAGTCTTCTCTTTAGATATTTGATGACAACTCTTAGTTCGATCTGTCTTTCATTTTGTAGTTGTTTTAACTCCTCTTGTCTGAGTCACATCCATCTCCTACATGGGAAAACGTGTTGACACAAAGTGTCAACTCTCCTCTAACACAGGGTCTGGGTTTAGCAGCCCTTCTAGATATGAGCACTGTGAAAACTGGAGAGCAATGGGACATTGGAACAGTGTTGGCAAGGGTGAGCTGGTGGAGCTTATCATGGGCATAGCTTTTGGAGTAAAAGTATGGACAACCACACTTGGTAATGTGGGCCAATGACCAAAGACTGGGACAGACAGACAGAAGCATCAGACTCTGCCTTCATGTATAGGGACCTTTACAAAATGGGACTACTTCTAGTTAGCATTAAGTAGAGCATCGGAATGGAAGAATGTCCTAGTCTCTGAACACTTGGTCCTAGTTACAGAGCTGCCATGAATTGTGTGTGACCTTGATTACTCCATTTTTCCACTCTGGTCTTCAGATAGACCATCTAAAACACAAAGTGGTGTGAGTAAATGATCTTCATGTTGCTTTCCTTTTGAAACTTCTCTGAATCCTGTTAGGGATGAATGTACTGGCTTCAAGTGGACAAGCCAACAGATGACTCAAAAGATGGCTCTGAGAAAGAGATGGAGGTCAGCCACTCAGATGAGTCGTTGTTCCCACACACATGAAAAGTAAGAAGAAACCTCACAATGACTGTCTAAAGGTGCTTCAAACATACTTAAACCAAAACCAAACCCACGGCTGTTGAGTTGATTCCGACTCATAGTGACCCCATAGGACAGAGTAGAACTGCCCCATACAGCTTCCAAGGCTTTAGTCTTTGCAGAAGCAGACTGTCATATCTTTCTCCCAGGGAGCAGCTGGTGGGTTTGAACCATCGACCTTTTGGTTAACAGCTGAGTGCTTAACCACTGTGCCACGAGGGGTCCTTTCAAACATACTTAGAAACATAATAAAAAGAAAGGGGCATGGCCTCTGTAAAATGCACAGCAACATCTGAAATGAGTCTAGAGAATGTAATTGAAATTACTTATTACTTGGTGCAATGCAAATTTTATATCAGACTGAGTTTCAAGGGAATTACATTGAGATAGTTAGGAGACTGGCAATGAACCTGTTGTTTGGAAAAGGATGATGACCCTGAGGTAGCCTGTCTCTTCTATGTTGGGAAGAAGGTTGAGGTCAGCATGGACTCACGAGACCACTCCAGGCCTAACCTTCCACCAGACCCTGGCTTATATTTTAAAGCAAATTTTTTAACATATTTTAACAAATTTTTTAATCAATACCAAAGCAACCACAGATAATTTATCAGTTATTCTTTAAATAAATTACACATCACATTTTGTTATTTGCATAATGATCTGATCATGTTCAATTTCAAACTGAATGAAATATGAAGCCCTCTGGAACAGAGATGATATACTAGTCAAATAGATTTAGATTGTCCTTATACCACCACTGATACTTTGCAGAATAAATTGAGGCATGATTACAAGTATATGATAAATTAAACATTGTCTCTCTCTGTCATCACATAACACAAAAATGACTGAACAAATTCTTGCAGATTGGTTTTGGGGCGGTCAGATATAAAAGGTGGGCTGTATGGCATACAGAACATTTACTTTTAGGATGCTGATAGCCTTTCCAAGAGAGAAGCAGGAGGCTATAGAGAAGCTGACGAGGTTTGATGAGAGCTACCTGTGATGGTGTCTTAGTCTGGCTTCTTTAGAGGAGCAAAACCAGTGAAGCGTATATAGATATCCATAGAGAGAAATTTACTTCAAGGAAATGGCTCACCCGAGACCAGAAGAACTAGATGGTGCCCGGCTACCACCAATGACTGCCCTGACGGGAACACAACAGAGAGTCCTGGATGGCAGGAGAAAGGTGGGGTGCAGAAGTCAAATTCCAGTAAGAAGACCAGACTTAACGGTCTGACTGAGACTGGAGGAACCCCGGAAAGCATGCTCCCTGGATTCTCTACCAGCTCAGAACTAAAACAATTTCTGAGGCCAGCTCTTCAGGCAGGGATTGGACTGGACTGTGGGACATAAAGTGATACTTGTGAGGAGTGTGCCTCTTAGCTCAAGTAGATACAAGAGACTAAACTGGTAGCTTCTGTCTAGAGGTGAGATGGGAAGGCAGAGAGGGTTAGGAGCTGGTTGAATGGACATGGGGAATCGGGGTGGAAAGGAGGAGTGTGCTGTCACAGTATGGGGAGAGCAATTAGAGTCACATAACAATGTATGTACAAATTTTTGTATGGGAAAAAATTAAAAAAAAAATCAGTAAGATATGAAAGATTTGAGCAACTCACTTAGCATATTGACCTAAAACACATATAGAGATTAACAGATTCAACAACTGCAGGATGCACATTTTTTTCAAGCATAAACAGAGCATGTGCAAAAATTGATGATAGCCTACCTCAAAGAAATTTCAAAAATTCATAGGATTAACTCTTACAGCCTCCATACTGTCCTGGTGAGTATTGGATCTAACTTTAGTTCAGATCTCTCCTCTTAGAGAAGGATCTAGATACCTGACTGCCTACTGGATATTTACACTTGGAGACTATCCCACAGAATGCCCAGATTATGTCCCAAACTGCTCTCCTCCCATTTTCTTCCACTGGATTAGCAATAAGAAGTCTAAACTAAAGGGGAAAGGGGGAGTCATTGTTCAGGAAGCATGGAGTACTTGTTTATGGTGACGAAAAACTTGGCAACAGATACTGGTGATGGTTGCACAGCATGATTAATGTAATTGGTGTCACTGAATTGTACAAGTAAAAAATACTGAATTAGCAAATGTTGTGTTATATATATTGTTTATAATAACAATAAAAAAAAGTGTTACAAGGGGAAAAAAAAGGAAATGGCTCACACAATTGTGAGAAAATGGCTCATGCAATTGTGGGGGCTGGCGAGTCCCGGATCTGTGGGTCCAGATGATAGGTTGAAGACCTTTGCTGGCTCATGTGGTTACAGGGGCTGATGAATACAAAGTCTGCAGGTCCGGCAACAGGCTAGAGACCTCTGCTGGCTTACATCCCAAGAACTGGAGGTCAGGCAACGAGAACAGTGCAGGGTCGAAAGAGACAGAGAGAGAGCTTTGCCAGAACATCCATTTATATGCTGGAGGCAGGCCACATCCCCAGGGAAACTCCCGTTTCAACTGATTGGCTGCTCACAGCAGATCACAAAATGGAAGGTGATTACACGGTGTCTACCAAACCAGTGAGAATCAAAGCACCAGCCAAGGTGACATGTATCATTAACCATCACAGATGGTTTATCAGAAAGATAGAACATAGTATGAAGATGCTGGACAAGATGAACAGTGGGTCCCAGGATGAGCTCCAAATTGGAAGTCACAAGGGCAAACCATTGAACTTCCTGTCTTGTTTTGCAATCAAGATGCTTTTCATGTGGACAAATCTATGCCCCGGAGGGGTAGCATCAGGGATCAATTCGTTTAAAAATGTAGCATCAATAGTTGACAATTCTCCTAGGTAGTACAAGAAGGTGTGTGTGTGTGTGTGTACATACTCACACATATGCTACATATTTATATATATGTAACATGTCTATATATGTAACATGTCAGATACAATTATCAGGGCTCCATGTGAAAGTACAGACACACATATAGATCTGCTTATACCTGTTATTTGGTAATAACTATAATGTCAACTTCTCTCAAGATAACTTGGTTTTGCAGCTCTGTTATTATTTTTTTTCAGAAAAAAGACTAAATTAAAACAACTTTTAAGCATATTTGAACTACTCTTGATGGATACAATAGCACAAAACTTGGTTGTTGTGTGCCACTGAGTCAATTCTGACTCCTAGTGACCCCATGTGACAGAGTAGAACTGCCTCATAAGGTTTCCTAGGCTGTAATCTTTAAGGGAACAGATCGCCAGATCTTTTCTCCTGCAGAGCAGCTGGTGGGTTTGAACCACCGACCTTTCCATTAGCAGCCTAGTGCTTAACCATTGCGCCACGAGGGCTCCTTGCATAAAACTTAAGAAGCTAATAAGAACAGAAACCATGCACATGCCTGATTCTGTAACTAAAATGAATCTTTAAAGAAAATCAACTCTTAGAGGGTCTCACACATGTCCACCAGTTATGACTTGCCCTGGAGTCTGACCTCTGGTTCAAGGTCCAGCTGTGCCAGGCACTGGGTGGGAGACTTTGGGCAAATCATTGACCTTTCTGGTCCTTGATGACCTCACTTTGAAACAAGCTCTATACTCAAGCCCTAGCAGTACTGTGTTGAGGGTTACAGGAGGTAAGGAATGGGGACCAGTGTGACGTGGTGGCTAGGAACTCCAACTACCTGAGTTTCTACCATTTCTTGGCTGAATGACTGTGGTTTAGTAACACTGAGCTCTTGGGTCCTCAGTTTCTCCATCTGTAAAATTGATTCTAACTCACAGCAGCCCTACAGGACAGAGTAGAGCTTCCCTGTAGGGTTTCCAAGGGACAGCCAGTGGATTTGAATGGCCGACCTTTTGGTTAACAGCTGAGCTCTTAACCACAACTCTACCAAGTCTCCATCTGTAAAACAGGGATGATAATACCCACCTTAGGGTGCCGTTGGGAGGCTCTGTGAGTTAATTTAGATAGAGCACTCTGCAAGGTGGCCAGAGCACAGGAAAGGAGCTGCTCGCTGTTCTTATTAACAAGCCATGCTGAATTGAGCTGAACTCCTCATCAGCACCCCAGGATTGTGGCTGCCTTCACAATCCCCCCTTGGGGTGGGGGAAAGAGGGCAGCTGAAGGACAGGGGTTGGAAAATTGCCCCTTCCCTCCCAGCCCCTTAACAAAGCTTCCAGAGCGGCACAGGCTCGCGAAGGCTCTTGCTATCTTTCTTTGCAGGCTCTTGCCTTCATGCCTTGACAGGTGGACATCATTATCTCTATCAGGACAGTTAAATTACCGAAGAAAAAATTCCACCCCGAAGCCATCAATTTTACTTCTGATCCTTCTCCTCAGATTGAAGCTTCCTTCCAAAGTCACTCAAAAAAAAACTTTAAATGGAGGTTTTATGCAACAGACAATGTTCCCTATTTGAATTAGTTCTTTTGAGCCTGGATAGCATTTCTGTTGCCCACCATCCAATAAAACATTAATCACAGAAATATTGAGCTTTAGAGAGTGTCTTCAAATCTCCAACACGTTCAAGCACTTGGGGGAATGGATATATTATAAATCTGGAAAGAAGTGCAGCTACAAAGTTCACTGCTTCCAATATAGACGCTTCCAAGGCAAAGAGGCAAGGAGATGGTTCTTACTTCGAGTCATGTGCTCCTTGGAGTGGGAAGAAGGGCACACAAAGGAAGAAAGGAACTCGGGCCCTGGTTTTAATCACCACAGGAAGCTCAGGAGCCTCACACGCGCCTGTGCTGGATCGAGTCCTGCTTCTCTTTGATGCCTGCGGGACATTGGACAAATGATGTCACCTGTGTAAGATTCAGTTTCCTCACGGGCCGTTATGAGAATTCAATGTTCTATGGATATTATGGTGTGCAAAATTAGTTATCCATTTTGGAGAAGTACCTCTTTATTGCTTTATGCACATAATCTCAACCCTCCTTTCTTTCCTGTACTGGGCATTGTAACCATTCCTGTGGCAGACATTAGAAAGATGTAGTGATTTGTTCAAGATCCGAACCAAATCCATTGCTGTTGAGTCAATTCCGACTCATAGAGTCCCTGTAGGGCAGAGTAGAGCTGCCCTATAGGGTTTCCAAGGAGCAGCTGGTGGATTCGAACTGCTGATCTTTTGGTTAGCGGCCGAGCTCTTAACCACTGAGTCACTTACAAATGCAGGCTCCAGATACCTGTGCTCATTATCATAATTGCATATTGCCTCTCTGTATACATAATGTAGGTAAATAGATGCCCAGCCTGGAATACAGGAGGTGCCCAATAATGGTCAGCTCAGTGCCTGCCTTCACTGACTTGCAGCTAATATCTTCCTGAGGCCTTTGTTTTTCTCCTGCAGGAGGAGCACGCTGAGCCCACACTAGTGGGAAGCTGAAAAGACCTGGTACCTAATGCCGTTGGAAGCAACCCTCAACCAGTGATGGATGGTGAGTAGGTATATAAATACCCCGGCTCCCTCGCTCCTGGTTGAGGGAGTTGAGTAATTTCAAGGCATGTTATCTATTGTCTCCTCATGTTCCCCAGTGGGGTTTCCTTGCTTGGCGACTCACACCCCTTTGTGGCTGCTTTCTCTTCTCTGTCTCACATCTCACCTCTCTTTCCTGTGCTTCCTGGGGTCACTGCCCAAATAAGCTCCCTGCTTGCCAATTCTTGTGTCAAGGTCTGATTCTGCAGGACCCAAACCCAGCCTGCACTCTGGAGGGCTCTGGCAGTGTCCGGTTGATCTTGGATGCCCTGGCAGTTGGCACAATGCCTGGCACAGAGGAGACGCACAGCAAGCCCCTCTTGTGACAGGCAGCAGGATGGATGTGGAGAATGTGCAGGGCTCTGGGTTAAGTCTTGGCGTGGACACATGCTAGCTCCAATTCTGGGCAAGTTGCATATCTTCTTTGAGGCTCAATTAACTTACAGGGTTAAGAATCCTTGTAGGGTTATTTCTGGGCTTGGATAAACTCCACAGAGAGCACCCAACACCTAGTGGACACTCAATAAATGGTAGCTATAGTGGCACTGCATTCCCTGAATGGTGCAACAATTAATGCACTTGCCTGCTAATCGAAAGGTTGAAAGTTGGAGTCTACCCAGAGGTGCCTCAGAAGAAAGCCATGATGATCTACTTCTGAAAAATGTGCCACTGAAAACCGTGTGGAGCACAGTTCTAGTCTGACACACAAGGGGTCACCAGGAGTCAGAGTTGACTCAACAGCAACTGGTACTGTTTTTTGCTTTGTTTTCTTTTTTTATGGTGACACTGTGTGGAAGGTGCTCGGAGCTCAGACTTCTGACTAACTGCCAAATTGGCAAGTCAAGGGCCCATGATGCAATGGGGTTAATGGCAGTAGAATAAACTGTTGGTAACATCCCTCAAAAGGGCAGTCTGAGCTTTCGTGAGGCTTGAGTCAGATGCCTCTGTTGAATTAGGCCAGTCTTGTTAGCAACTGCCTCCATGGTCACCTCTGACAAAGGGGATGGAGTGGGTGAGGGAGGAATAAAAAAACAAAAACAAAACAAAAAGCTCTGAGTTCACACTTTAAGAAAAAGAAATGAGCTTCTTTCATCCCGAGTTTGACAATGATCTGGGGAGGTCAGCACATTTTTGCTCCCAAGTCAAAGGGTTGGACAAAAGGCATTTGATGAGGAGGCTTTGCAGATGTCAGTACCCAGCAACAGGCCTGGCTCACCTCCAAGGACAAAAAAGGGCCCTGAAAGTTGAGCTGGTTGTACAAATGCCCCACCTTCTTCCGTGCGCAGTATCCACTGCCTCTATCAAATGTCTTACATTTGCGAAGGCAATTTCTGAAACTAGTATATCGAGAAGGTTGGACTTTGGACTTTGTCAGCATCCACCCGTGAGGGGGCCTGGACCCTGCTTCCGTGAGTCAGAGCCTGCCTTGTCCAAAACGTTTATCCTGAGAGACAGCAGTAAGAAGAGATAGCCTGCATTACCTTAGCATTACGAAAATGACATCAGGAGAGCAACAGTGGGTATTTGAGTTTTTTAATTTTTTTTCATTGAGTAATGGTAGAAGGAATGTGATCTGTGTCCATAAAAATTAAACCACCAAGATATCTTGATCTGTCCTGATGGAAAAGTGTGGACATGGACATGAACTCAAATGGCCCATGTCATGACTGTGTATCGAGAACAGAGAGAGTGTTCACTGTGAGCTAAATATTGGGAATTAAATAGCATGCAAAGGGGAGAACTGTACTCTTGGTAAACAAACAAACAAAACACCCAAAAACTCATTGTCATGGAGTAGATTCAGGGTACAACTGTCCAGTAGGGTTTCCAAGGCTATAAATGTTTACAGAAGCAGACTGCCACATATTGCTCCAGCAGAGTGGTTGGTGGGTTCAAACCACTCACTTTTCTGTTAGCAGCAGAGTGCTTAACCACTGTGCTACCATGGCTCCACTGTACCTTGGTAGTTGTTGTGTTGTTAGGTGCCATTGGTTGTTTCCAAGCCACAGCGACACTATGAATAACAGAACAAAACACTGCCCAGTCCCGCACTGCCCTCACAATCACTGTTATGCTTGAGTCCCTTGATAAGTCTTTTATTACTTGATAATGTCTTGACTTCCTCTCCATCTGAAAGTTCTATACCTACACAGTTTAATCCTTCTTTTATTGTTCTGATGTTCTTGTTACAGATTGACATCTGCAATCTCTGTTGTAAATTTTTTAGTTTTGTTTTATCCTAAAGAGTTCATTGCCTAGGTTGGTATCTGGCTAATGCTGTCTTATGTGCTAGATTCAGGTTGTTGTCTGATGCTGTTGGTTCTCTAATTGAAGAACTCCCTGTCATAATTCTTGTAAGTTTGGTTTGGTTTTTATGTATTCCCTTAATTTCTGTTTATCCGGAAATGTCCTAATTTTGCCATCATATTTGAGTGAGAGTTTTGCAGGATATATTATTCTTGGTTGGCAGTTTTTTCCTTTCAAGATTTTATATATGTCATCCCATTGCCTTCTTGCCTGCATGATTTCTGCTGAGTAATCAGAGCTTAGTATCCCCTTTGTATGTGACTTTTTGTTTTTCTGAAGCTGCTCTCAGGATTTTTTCTTTGTTTTTGGTTTTAAGAACTGTGATTATGATACGTCTTAGTGTTTTTCTTTTGAGGTCTCTCCTACATGGGGTTTGTTGAGCTTCTTGGGTAGTCGGCTTTTCGTCTTTCTTGATATTAGGGGAGATTTCTGTCAGCAGTTCTTCAATGATCCTCTCTGTGTTTTTCGTTTTCCTCCCCTGTTCTGAAACTCCAATCACAAGCAAATTTTTGCTTTTGATTGTATCTCACATCATTCTCAGGGTTTCTTCATGTTTCTTCGTTCTTTTCTCTGATTCTTCCTCAAACAAAGTGGTATCTATCTTTGGATACAAAGACCATTTCATTGAGTGAGGGTCTTCCTCTTTCTCGCTGACCCTCTACTCTACCAAAGCAGGATGGCCTTCTCCAGGGACTGGTCCCTTCTGATAACATGTTCTAAGTATGTGAGATGAAGTCTTGCCATCCTTGTTTCTAATGAGCATTCTGGCTGTTCTTGCTCCAAGATAGACTTGTTTCTCATTCTGGCAGTCCATGGTATATTTGGTATTCTTCACCAGCACCATAATTCAAAGGCATCAATTCTTTTTTGGTCTTCCTTGTTCATTGTCCAGCTTTCACACGCACATGAGGAGACTGAAAACACCATGGCTTGGGGCAGGCGCACCTTAGTTCTTTAAGTGATATCTTCCCTTTTCAACACTTTAAAGAGATCTTTTGCAGCACATTCACCCAATGCAATGCATCCTTTGATTTCTTGACTGCTGCTTCCATGGGTGTTGACTGTGGGTCCAAGTAAAATGAAATCCTTTACAACTTCAATATTTTCTCTGTTTATCATGATGTTGCTTACTGGTCCAGTTGTGAGGATTTTTGTTTTCTTTATGTTGAGGTGTAATCCATACTGAAGGCTGTGGTCTTTGTTCTTCATCAGTAAGTACTTCAAGTCCTCTTCACTTTCAGTAAGCAAGGCTGTGTCATCTGCATAATGCAGGTTGTTAATGAGTCTTCCTATAACCCTGATGCCCCATTCTTCATAGAATCCAGCTTCTTGGGTTATTTGCTCAGCGTACAGATTGAATAGGTATGGTGAAAGGGTAAAACCCTGACACACAGCTTTCCTGACTTTAAACCATGCAGTATCCCCTTGTTCTGTTCAAACAACTGCCTCTTGATCTAAGTACAGGTTCTGCATGGGCACAATTAAGTGTTCTGGAATTCCCATTCTTCATAATGTTATCCATAATTTGCTATGATCCACCAGTTGAATGCCTTTGCATAATCAATAAAACACAGGTAAACATCTTTCTGGTAGTCTTTGCTTTCAGCCAGGATCCATCTGACATCAGCAATGATATCCTTGGTTCCACGTCCTCTTCTGAATTTGGCTTGAATTTCTGGCAGCTCCCTGTCTATGTACTGCTGCAGCCATTTTTGAATGATCTTCAGCAAAATTTTACTTGTGTGTGATATTAATGATGTTGTTCGATAATTTTTGCATTCTGTTGTGTCACCTTTCTGTGGAATGGTTACAAAAATGGATCTCTTGCTGTCCATTGGCCAGGTAGCAGTCTTCCAGATTTCTTGGCATAGACAAGTGAACACTTCCAGTGCTGCATCCCTTTGTTGAAACATCTCAATTGGTATTCCATCAATTCCTGGAGCCTTGTTTTTCACCAGTGCTTTCAGTGCCGCTTGGACCTTTTCCTTCAGTACCATGGATTCCTGATCATATGCTACCTCCTGAAATAGTTGAACAACAACCAATTCTTTCTGATACGGTGACTTTGTGTATTCCTTGCATCTTGTTTTGATGTTTCCTGCATCATATAGTATTTTCCTCATAGACTCCTCGGTATTCCAATTCAAGGCTTGAATTTTTTATTCCATTCTTTCGGCTTGAGAAATGCTGAGTGTTTTCTTCCATTTTGCTTTTCTATCTCCAGGTCTTTGTACATTTCATTATAATACTTTGTCTTCTTGAGCTGCCCTTTGAAATCTTGTGTTCAGCTTTTTTACTTCATCATCTCTTCCTTTCGCTTTAGCTACTCTAAAGAGCAACTTTTAGAGTCTCTTCTGATATCCATTTTGGTCTTTTCTTTCTTTCTTGTCTTTTTAAAGACCGCTTGCTTTCTTCATGTATTATGCCTTTGATGTCATTCCACAATTCATCTTGTCTTTGGTCATTAGTATTCAGTGAGTCAAATCTGTTCTTGAAGTGGTGTCTAAATTCAGTTGGTTCATACTCAAAGTCATATTTTGGCTCTCATGGACTTGCTCTAACTTTCTTCAATTTTGACTTGAACTTGCATATGAGCAATTGATAGTCTGTTTCACAGTCGGTCCCTGGCCTCGTTCTGACTGATGATATTGAGCTTTTCCATTGTCTCTTTCAACAGATGTAGTCTATTTGATTCCTGCATATTTCATCTGGTGAGGTCCATGTGTATTGTCACCATTTATGTTGTTGAAAAAAAGGGATTTGCAATGAAGAAGTTGTTGGACTTGCAAAATTCTATGTTGCGATCTCCAGTGTTGTTTCTATCACCAAGGCCATATTTTCCAGCTACCATCCTTCTTCTTTGTTTCCAGCTTTTGCATTCCAATCGCCGGTAATTATCAATGCATCTTGCTTGCATGTTTGATCAATTTCAGGCTGCGAAAGTTGGTAAAAATCTTCAACGTCTTCTTCTTTGGCCTTGGTGGTTGGTGTGTAAATTTGAATAATAATCATATTAATTGGTCTTCCATTCTTGGCATAGTAGACCATATGATTGTCCAATTCAAAATGGTTAATACCAGTCCATTTCAGCTCACTAATGCCTAGAATATCGATGTTAATGTGTTTCATTTCATTTTTGACAATTTCCAGTTTTCCTAGATTTATATTTCATACATTCCACATTCTGATTTTTAAAGGATGTTTGCAGTTGTTTCTTCTCATTTTTAGTTGTGCCACATCAGCAAATTAAGGTTCCAAATGCTTGACTCCATCCATGTCAACTCTACTTTGAGGAGGCAGCTCTTCCCCAGTCGTATTTTGAGTGACCTCCATCCTGAGGGGCTCATTTTCTGGCACTATATCAGACCATGTTCCGCTGTTATTTATAAGGTTTTCACTGCCTAATTCTTTTCAGAAGTAGACTGCCAGTTCCTTCTTTCTAGTTTGTCTTAGTCTGGAAGCTCAGCTGAAATCTGTCCACCATGGGTGACCCTGCTGGTATTTGAATACTGGTAGTATAACTTCCAGCATCACAGCAACATGCAAGCCCCCACAGTATGACACACTGACAGATGCCTGGGGAGCTGTTGGTAGTAGGGGGATTTTTCTCAAGCACTGTTGTTGTTGTTGTTAGCTGCCCTTGAGTTGGTTCAAGAATCTTGTCATCCCTGTACATAATGGTATCAGACTGTTGTGATTCATTGGGTTTTAATTAGTTGCTTTTTTAGAAGTAGATTACCAGGCCTTTTTTCCTAGTCTGTCTTAGTCTGGAAGCTCTGCTGAAACCTGTTCAGCAGCATAGCAACACACAAGCTTCCACTGACAGATAGGTTGGGGGCTGTACATGAGGTGCATTGACCTGGAACGGAACACGGTCTCCTGCAATGAAGGCGGGATTTCTACCACTGAACCGTCACTGTGTCCCATAGCACTGTTAGCTGTGTATATCCTGGGAGAAGTGAGTCCCTGGAGATGCACTTGGAAGGAGACTAGCATTTGTTGTACGCTGCGATGTTCCCTGCATGTTACTGGGGCATTCTGTCTGGTATCATATCCTCACAACAGCCCATACGGGCTTCTTTTTTGGTCACCGTGAAAGAGTGACATAGACGGATTTCAGACTCCCCTCTGCCTGATTTCTTACCCTTTTACACCTAAACAAAGTGCAATGCCTCTTTAAAAATAGAAACTGAATCATGCCATTCTTTATTTTTGACTCCCCTGCCTCAGAGTAGAAGCCAAGGAACTTCATCTTGGTGACTTATGAGGCCCTGAAGTTCAGGCCCCTCTGCTACTTCTCTGATGAAAATCCAAACTCCTTTCACCACCCCGTCACTATCCCCCTCCTGCTTGTGTCCCTGGCCCCTTGCTTTTGTGCTAGTATGTGAGTTTAGTCCCACCACAGGGCCTTTGCACCTGCCATGGCCCCTGCTGGCATGCCCTCCCCCAGGGGACCATACCACCTGCTCTTTCACTGCATATAGTTGCTGTTCAAAAGGTGTCTTACTTATCTAGTGCTGCTGTAACAGAAATACCATAAGTGGGTGGCTTTAACAAAGAGAAATGTATTCTTTCATGGTCTAGGAGGCTAGAAGTCCAAATTCAGGATGCTGTTTCTAGGGGTAGGCTCTCTCTTTCTATCCTCTCTAGGGGAAAGTCCTTGTCTCTTTCCAGCTTCTGTTCTTGGCTCCTTGGTGATCTTCAAGTGGCATGGTATCTATCTTCCCCTATCTTTGCTTGCTTAGTCTTCTCCTTTTATGTCTCAAAAGAGATTGACTCAGGACACACCTGTTTTAGTCAACTAGTACTGTTATAACAGAAATACCACAAGTGGCTAGCTTTAACAAAGAGAAATTTATTCCCTAGCACTTCAGGAGGCTAGATGTCTAAATTCAGGGTGCCGGCTCCAGGGGAAGGCTTTCTCTCTCTGTCAGCTCTGGAGGAAGGTCCTAGTTATCAGTCTTCCCCCGATTTAGGAGCTTAGCGCAGGGACCCTGGGTCCAAAAGACATACTCTTCTCCTAGTATGACTTTCTTGATGGTGTGGAGTCCCCCTGTCTCTCTGCTCTCTTCTCTCTTTTTTATCTCAAAAGAGATTGAAACACAACTTAATCTTGTAGATTGAGTCTTACCTCATTAGCATAACTGCCTCTAATCCTGCTTCATTAACATCATAGAAGTAAGATTTACTACATTTAGGAACATCACATTAGATGACAAAATGGTGGAAAATCACACAATACTGGGAATCATGGCCTTGCCAAATTGACACACATTTTTGGAGGACACAATTCAATCCATGAGAACACCCAACAATAACACTTCCTCATTAACATAACAAAGAAAATCCATTCCAAAATGAGATTATCACCATACGTATGGGGGTTAGGATTTACAACACCTATTTTTTGGGAACTACAAAGACTACAGCCTCCAGTATGGTTTACACCTCAACATAAAGAAAAATCCTCATAAATGGACCAAGAAGCAACATCATGATAAATGGAGAAAATATTGAATTTGTCAAGGATTTCATTTTACTTGGGTCCACAGTCAACACCCATGGAAGCAGTAGTCAAGAAATCAAAAGACACATTGCATTGGGCAAATCTGCTGCAAAAGACCTCTTTAAAAGGTTAAAAGGCAAAGATGTCACTTTGAGGACTAAGGTGCCCTCACACAAACCATGGCCTTTTCAGTCATCTCCTATGCATGTGAAAGCTGGACAGTGAATAAGGAAGACCAAAGAAGAATTGATGCGTTTGAAATATGGTGTTGGCAAAAAATATTGAACATAGCATGGACTGCCTGAAAAATGAACAAGTCTGTCTTGGAAGAAGAACAGCCAGAGTGCTCCTTGGAAGCGAAGATGGCGAGACTTCATCTCACATACTTTGGCCAAGTTATCAGGAGGGACGAGTCTCTGGAAAAGGACATCATACTTGGTAAGGTAGAGGATCAATGAAAAAGAGGAAGTCCCTCAATGAGATGGAGTGACACAGTGACTGCAACAATTGGCTCAAACATAGCAATGATCGTGAGGATAGTGCAGGACTGGGCAGTGTTTCATTCTGTTGTACATAGGTTTGCTATGAGTTGGAACCAACTCTATGGCATCTAACAACAACAATATTTTTGAGGGACATGGTTCAATCCATAACAAATGTTACGTCTTCAGAGAGCCCCAAAGAGCTTGGCCTGCCTTACACAGACACCTATACTATCTATGCCCCAAAGCTACCATATTTATCTTCATTGTATTCATTACCACCTGGCTTTATTACACAACAGTTTGGTGTTTCTTATTGCCTGTCCTCTCTCCATCTCCGTGTAATCAAGTACTTTGTCTGTCTTGCTTTCCAAAGGGCCTGGCACTTAGAGCAGTGCCTGTACGTAATAGGTCTTCCGGCAACGTTGTTGAATGAATGAACAGACAACCCTAGAAAGCAGCTTTTGGAACAACTGCAATGTGGCAAGTCTTTCTTCTTTACATGAAGTGGGTTCATTGGACTTACAATCACCAAAACAGGTTGCGGTGAATTTCATTCCGACTCATAGCAACCCTATAGGACAGAGTAGAATTGCCCCATAGGGTTTCCAAGGAGCATCTGGTGGATTTGAACTGTTGACCTTTCCATTAGCAGCCGAGCACTTAACCATTGTACCACCAGGGCTCCTCTAAGATCACCAACATATTGCAAATATCTTCTTTCCCCCTATTAAGCAATTGTGTTCCAAAAGCAGTAGTTTCTCAGGGACTCAGTCATGGTGAGTTTTCCACGCATGCGTTTGAATCCTGTTGCAACCACTTAAGAGCTAAGCGTGCCAATGCAAAAGCTCTCAGCCTTTGAGATCACGATGACCTTGGTATGTGTGATGACAGATGCTGGCATGCCAAAATGTAGCAGCAGTAGGCGAGGGTGTAAACTGTGGAGAGCTGTGGCAATGAGGACAGTGACTTGGGTGAGCAGCCACGGCAGGAGGCAGGAGATGGGGACATGGATGGGGACACCATGGACCACGGAGACTGCAGGGTGAGCCCAGGTGGGGGTGGAGCATTATCTGACAGCTGCCTGTGGAAACCACTCTGGGTGGCGTGGTGAGTGCAGGGGGAGGGGACACACGGGATGGGTGCATGGAAGAGGGGCCAGCGCTTCTCCCTAAAGACACTCAGGAGGTGCCACAGCTGCTGCTAGAGAAGACGATTCCATTTCAGACAGAGACTTGGATAACTTCAGTGTGTGACTTCATCAGCAGAGGTTATTAAGCCAGGTGGACTGCACAGAAGAAGGGTACTAGCTCCCCACTGAGGGAGAGCAAGCAAGGATGGCTTCCCTGAGGAGGTGAGCTTGAGCTGAGACTTGCCTGATGACTTGAGGTTGAGTCTCCTGGAGGAGATGGGAAGGAGGGATGGTCAGGCAGAAGGGACAGCTTGAGCAAAGACAGCTCAAAAGGATGGAATGTGACGGTTGCACAACATGATTAATGTAATTGATATTACTAAATGGTACACATGAAAAATAATGAATTGGCAAATATTGCATTATATGTATTTTTACAACAATTTTAAAAAAGGAAAAAAAAGAATGGAATGAATAGGGTTAAGTATGACTGGAACCCGGGGGGCAGGGATTGCCGCTGGAAAGACAGGCCCAGCAGGGGTGCCGTGCCTCCCCATCCTGCATCTGTCGCTAAGTGGCCATGTGCATCCAGCGAGCTATGGAACACCCGAGCCTCAGCCCTCCCCTCTGAACAAGGAAGGGTTATGTTAGTTGGTCTCTTGGGCCTCTCCTTGCAGGATTCTAGGACCACGATGCATGAACAGCTGGGTGCCAGGTGGCCCGGACGGCAGGCCCCGCGTTCCTGGGTAAATTCAGAACAGCTGAGCGTCCCCGGCCCTTTGCTCCAGCCACGTTGTCCACACAGGCCTCCCTTTGGCAGGAAAATCAACTTCAATTCTCTGGTGCTCTGGGGACTGGGGGCAGTGGACAAAGCCTGCCTCTTCCTCCACCTCTGTTCATTAATTACTGTCCCCAGAAACTTGCATTTATCAGCTCTGAGCACAGGTTTTGGGGAGAGATAGACCTATTTTGAATGCTAGGGATCTGATAGGATTGGACGTATGAAGAGCCACCAGACCACGGATGCTAGTTAATTAGGAATTGGGGGCCTGCCACTCAAAGATGGTTGATAAATAGCTCAAAGCGTTACTATCTCTTCTGCCAACTGAGCAGCTGGCCGCCCCCTGCCAAGGCACCCCACCCCTGGGAGAGATGGAGGTTTCGCCCCACTGCCAGCAGCACATGGCATTCTGTGGCAAAGCTTTGCAGGTGAGCCCAGGTCAGCCGTGGATGAAGGCCTCAAAACCTGCTTTCCAGTCTGCTCTCATCCATCCCCAGCCTCAATGTCCTCATCTGTCAAATGGGCTAATAACAGGCGGATTTCCACCTCAAGTGGGAGTGCTTCACTGCGGTCATGGACGAAACAGAAGGGAGAATCATAACATCATATGCAGACGGGGGAGATATCAGAGGCATTGGAGGGTGACGTCTGCATGTCATTCCCTCCTTTATTTTTCCTTGGGGTTGGTATGCTATTACCTTGCTGGGGACTCCCTTACAGGTCACAGAGAAATCCCATCTCTTTTTCCTCGTTAGAGACTCTTTCTGCAGAGGCAGCAGTAGTGGGACTCACCAGCTTGACTTTGAGCAGCTCCAAATCCAATATTCTCTGGATTAACAGACCCTGCATCCCACCGCCCAGGGGGCTGCAGGAGAGAACCAGGCTGTGTTCCCCACCTATTTACATAGAGGTCTAGGATGCGTCACATTGTGGAGACAATGACAGGCATTTTGGGACCCCATGACACTTGTGACAGCAGAGATGAAGGAGAAAAGGAGAGCCTATACACCTCTGGTTGAGTAAAAAGTGAGAATCTTTTCCTCTCAATCTTTCCAGAAACATTCCAGCTTGAATGGTAGCAGCTCCAAGGAAAATTAACAAAAACACTTAGGAATGGAAGTTTTGAGGTTTTCGTGTGAGTTTTTCATTTTTAATTAATTTTTTGTTTTGCTTTATTTCTACAGACCATGGAGGAGCATCACAGGCTTCTCAACCAAATGGGAGCAACATCATGAGTTCCAAAACCCAAAAACCTAACCCACTGCTGTCAAGTCGATTCCGACTCATAGTGACCCTATAGGACAGAGTAGAACTGCCCCAAAGAGTTTCCAAGGAGCAGCTGATGGATTCAAACTGCTGACCTTTTGGTTAGCGGCTGAGCTCTTAACCACTACGCTACCAGGGCTCAATTGTGAGGTCAGAAGTGTCCTTTTGTCGTTGGCCAAGATGCTATCATCAGAAGCAGGAGCTTGCAGAAAAAAGGCTGGCTGCCTCTGGGGTGGGCTTCCCTCCTGCGGAGCAAGCCTGGGAGCTGCTTAATGGAATGTCCCTTTCTGTGGGCTGAACCCCGGCCTTCTTCACTGCGCCTGGGAGACTTCTCTGAGATCAACCCCAGGACAGGCTCCATGCAGGGGCTGTGCTGGGAAAGCCTCTGACCCCTTGTTCCAGCCCCAGGAAGTAGGTATCACCACGGCCGTTGTACCGGTGAGGAAACTGAGGCCCAGAGACGGGCAGCTACTTGCTCAGGGTCCTTGCGTGCTGGAGTCCTAGTGAGTGGTGGAGCTGACTCAGAGCCAGCTGTGTTGGCCACCCACATGGTTATTTTTCCTGAGTGTCTCAGTTATCTTGTGCTGCTATAACAGAAATACCACAAGTAGATGGCTTTAACAAACAGAAACGTATTCTCTCACAGTCTAGGAGGCTAGATATCTGAATTCAGGGTGCCAGCTCCAGAGAAAGGTTTTCTCTCTCTGTCAGTTCTAGGGGAAAGGTCATTGTCATCAATCTTCCTCTGGTCTAAGAGTTTTTCAGTGCAGGGACCCCAGGTCCAAAGGATGCACTCTGCTCCTGGCTCTTCTTTCTTGGTGGAGAAGGTCCCTCTCCTCCCTGTTCGCTTCTGTCTTTTATATTTGTAAAGAGATTGACTCAAGATACAACTTAATCCTGTAGACCATGTCCTTCCTTGTTAACATAACTGTCTCTAATCCTGTTTCTTTAAAATCATAGAGGTTAGGATTTACAACACATAGGAAAGTCATATTAGATCATAAAATGGTGGACTGCCGCACAATACTGGGGAACATGGCCTAGTCAAATTGACACACATTTTTTGGGGACACAGTTCAATCCGTAAATCTGGGTCTGGGGCCTGTGCTCAAGACTAGCATGCTCTTTGGGGCCACCGTCCTGAGCAGAGCGTTCTCCTTCAGCGGGTTCCTCTCATCTGTGGAATGAAGTCCTCCCTTCTTGCCATGTCGCACAGACCCATCCTGCGCATGGACTTCACTTATTACAACCCTGACTGCTCAGCTTGATGCTGCCTGGTGTTGCCCGACTCCCTCCAGACCCTGAGCATGTGCCTAGGCTTTTCTCATCCTCCTACATGGCTGTTCCTGACCTCTCTACCTTCTAGAATACTCTAGCATGCCAAAGTCCAGATCTAGATCCCCATCCACCCAATCTCCAAGCAATCTCTCCACCCTCATGATCCCTTCCCCATAAACTCTGTATACCACTTCCTCATGTGGTCCAGGGCAAAGTTTTTCTTACTTTTATTTTAGAAATGTAATTTTCCAAGTATGTTCCTTTATTGCACTTCCCACCCCGTTTAGATTGTAAGTTCCTTGAAGTGAGAGGATATAATTTCCCCAGAACCCCGTGACTCTACCCTGACTCTGTACAGAACAGATAAATGTCCTCTTAATTTTTTTATTGTGGTAAATATGTATGTATGATAATATGTGTTGTTTCAGCATTCTTCACACGTATACTTCAATCGCGTTAATTATATTCATTACTCTTTGCAGCCATCACCATTATCCATTTCATCACCCTAATAGGAGCTCAGCAGGACCTGCTGTATGTTCTCAGATCTCCACTCCTTTGCACTTGGGCCCTCCCAGCCTGGAATGCCACCTCGTCCACCCAGAGATTCTTCCTGGCCCTTCAAGTCACACTCCAAGCTCCTGCTTGGGTGACGCTTTCCCCAAAGAGCTTTGCCCACTACCAAGAAGTTGCCCATGACTGAGGGGCCCCATTACCCTTTCAACATGTTCTTATCAGAAAACACACTACAAGGCAGCACAGTTGTTTCTGTTCCCGCTAGACTGTCAGCTCCTTCATCACAGTGGTTCTGACACCCATTTGCTTTATGGGAATGTTAGACTCTCGGCATGCCTTTGCTGACTGAATAAACAAACAACGGAAAGGATGCTCAAAGCAGGCTTGCTGAATTACTGAATATGGAACGTACTTCTGATGCAGTGGTTAAGAGGTTTGCTGCTAACTGAAAAGTCGGCAGTTCGAATCCACCAGCTGCTCCTGGGGAGAAAGATGTGACAGTCTGCTCCCATAAAGATTATAGCCTTGGGAACACTATGGGCTAGTTCTACTCTGTCCTATAGGATCATTATGAGTTGGAATTGACTTGATGGCAGTGGGTTTGAGTACACTTTTCATGTCGATTATCCTCATCACCCATTGCCTCGGAGTAGACTCTGACTCATAACAACCCTATAGGACAGAGTAGAACTGCCCCATAGGGTCTTCGAGGCTATAAATCTTTAGGGAAGTAGACTGCAACATCTTTCTCCTGAGGCATGGCTGGTGGGTTTGAACCACTGACCTTTTGTTTAGCAGCCAAGTATTTAACCACTGCTCCACCAAGGCTACCTTATCCTCATCAGACTCTTGTATTTACCCTGGTGAAGCAGGGACGATGAAGAGAACTTACCATTTCCATTTAACAAAGGAAAAAAGCAAGGTTCAGAGAAGTTTAGCAACTTACTCAAAGACAAAGAGCTAGTGAGTGTTGGAGATGAGTCTGATACCCACTGAAGTATCAAGACAGGTCCATCCTTTCTGCAAAGATGCTGCAAGGGATCTTCGTCAACACCACAATTCCAATGCTCAAGGTTTCTATGCTCGAGGTGACCTCAAACTCTACCACTAACCTCACCTCACCTTGCCTTTCTTCTCTGAAGTGGCTATGGTGGGGCCATGCATTGCTGTTGTTGCTAGATGCCTTGGAGTTGGCTCCAACTCATTGCGACCCTATAATAGAACAAAATGTTGCCTGACCCTGGCCATCCTCAAAATCATGGCTATGTTTCAGCCCATTGTTGCAGCCACTGTGTCAATCTATTTTGTTTAGGGTCTTCCTCTATTTGTTGACCTTCTACCAAGCATGATGTCCTTCTCCAGGGACTGATCCCTCCTGATAACATGTCTAGAGTAAGAGGGGTGAAGTTTCACCATTCTCACTTCTAAAGAACATTCTGGCCGTAATTCCTCCAAGATAGATTTCTTCATTCTTCTGGCAGCCCATGATATATTCAGTATTCTTTGCCAACACCATAATTCAAAGGCATCAATTCTTCTTCGGTCTCTCTTTTTCATTGTCCAACTTTCAAATGCATACGAGGCAATGGAAAATATCTTGGCTTGGGTCTGCTGCACCTTAGTCCTTAAAGTGACATCTTTGCTTTTTAGCACTTTAAAGATATCCTTTGTAGCAGATTTGCCCAATGCAATACGTCGTATGATTTTCTGACTGCTGCTTCCATGGGCATTGATTGGCCATATACAACATGTGGCTAAGTCAATCCCTGGTCTCTCCGGACTTGCCTGCTCCTGTCCAGTTTCCTCCTCCACCAAGCTTTGCATGGAATGCACATCTGGGACTGCATCAGCTAGAAGGAAGGATACCATACCCCCTGCTGTTTTTAGGGAACACTTGACACTCAGGACAGATATGAGAGCCTTTCTATAGACAGGCACTACTCTTGAGGCCATGCAGGGTGTTTCTGGGCAGATGTTGGCCCCTGGCCACACGGGTCCACCCCACTGGGCTCCTGCTCATCTGCCCCAGCTGTGCATGGCTTTAGAACTAATCCACAAGAATGTCTCTCTCAGCTCTGATTGGCTGTTGGTGACATCATAGGAATTTGGGGGAAGTGATTTTGTTGCATATTCTGTTATATATGTCTTTGATTAATAGACATTGGGCAATCAAATTAATTATGTCATTATAAATGCAGATGGTTTGGCAAAATATTTTGAAAATGTGAAGTTCAGTCATCTAAGACCTGGTTAGAGTAAACCACTCATTGTGCAAACAAGGAAACCGAGAGCCAGAATGAAAGTTTTTGGTCTAAATTCATATCAAAACTCAAGTTTTCTGACACAACCCAGGGCCTTTCTCTTTACTGTCCACTACCTGGGAAGATTTCCCAAGGAGATGGTGAGATGTTTCTTAATGTCATATATAAGGCAGCACTTCTCCTTGGTGTGTCTGTGAAATGTTTTTGTTTCTTTTTACAGAAGACAAAAATAGATACGCAGCAAAAAAGTTTCCAGTTATAATACGAAGACTTCTTTAAAAGGAGACTGCATGACATGTTGGAGACAATATGGTCTAGGATACGTTCTAGATAATTCACCCAGGACAAGTCAATTTCCCTCACTGGACATGAACTTCCTCACCTTTAAAATGGATTCATTGATAGTTATGGGAGGGAGATATATATGTTTTGGTTGGTCAAGGAAAATGATAAATTGAGGACCAGAGAAGAGCTATGCTTGACCAAGTTCACAAAGAGAGTAACTGGCAAAGCTTGGGTGGGCTCAAGTTCCCTGATGCCTACCTGGCTGTTTCTACTTAATCAGGTAGCACACCTCTGTATTATATTTTGTCCACATTGAAGTATTTCCTTCCTTTACATATAAACAAAGATAGAATACAGAAAAAGTCCCCTGAATGAAATGAGAGAGAGCTGGATTCTATAGTCAAATCTGCCTCTACCTACCTGTGTGGATTTGGGCATTGGCATAACTTCATTACCAAAAAAGATATTACGCATTTGAATTATGATGTTAGAGAAGAATATTGACTATACCATGGACTGCCAGAAGAATGAACAAATCTGTCTTGGAAGAGGTACAGCCAGAATGTTCTTTAGAACTTTGAACATGTTATCGGAGGGATCAGTCCCAGGAGAAAGACGTCATGCTTGGTAAAGTAGAGAGTCAGCAAAAAAGAGGAAGACCCTCAATGAGATGGATTCACACAGTGGCTGCAACAATGGGTTGAGACATAGCAATGATTGTGAGGATGACAGAAAACCACAACATGATGAACGTAATCAATGTCACTGACATATACGTGTGAAAAAGGTTGAACTGGCAAATGTTTTATATATATTTTTATTACAACAGAACAATAAAAAATCATAAAAGAGGAAACTAATAGATAGTGAATTCATTTTCACTATGGATCAGAGAAATGCAAATGAAAATTCATTCTGTCATACACAGGGTCACTATGAGTAGGAACTGACTTGAATGCAAGTAACAACAACGTGACTTTCATTAAACATATATGACTTAGAGCTTGTTGTTTGCCAAGAACTTTATTTGGCTTATTAACTGGAAAGTGGTAAACAAGAAGGGCAGAGTCCACCCAAACAAAATTCAGCTATGTACTATTTACGAGAGATACACCAAAAAATACAATGATGCAGAATGTTCTAATGTAAAAGAATGGGAAAAGATCCACCAGATGGATGCTAATAAAAAAATAGTATTCCAATTTAATAGCATAAAAATAAAAAAAGGCAAGTCTTAATAAGTTGTGGAACAGATAAGACAACATAATGTACATAAAAAATTATTTAAAACTAAATAATAACAAAATAATTGCTTATAAAAATCTGTCAGTGCAATTAAATTGCTATTTAAAAGGGGATTTGTAACTTTAAAAGCATATATTAAAAGATATTCAAGTTTAAAAATTAATGAGGTAAGCATTTAATAAATTAGATAAAGAATAATCATGTAAACCCAAAGAAAGTAGAAGCAAAAATATAAATGTTAGAGCACAAACTAAAAAAAAAGCAGAAAGAATTAATAAAACTGAAGTCATTTAAGTAAAGACTAATGAAGCAAACAACCTCTGGTAAGGTTCATTGAGTAAAAAAAAAAAAAAAAAGAAAAGTCACAAATAAAAACATTAGGAACAAAAAAGTTCATAATAGATAAAATGTTATGAAAAATTTTATTACTTTCAATCTAAATGAAAACTTATATGAAATTTATAATTATATAGAAAATATGAATGAGTAGAATTGAGATGAGAAGAAATAAAATGTATGATAAATCAATTAATATTAAAAAATAAACTTTCAGTTCTGGGCAACATGGCGCTATAGTCAGAAGCACCATGCCATCCTTCTGCAGCAAAGATCAGAAAAACGAAGTCAAACAGAGTCACACGTCAATCCTGAAACCCTAAGAATCAAATGAAGGGATAAAGAACTCAGCCAAGCACCGATTGGAATAAGAAACTGACCGAGAACAGAGGGCAAGGAGAGATAAATGCAAAGGTCCCTTATCAGCTACCACAGCATGGATCCGCCATCTTGGATGCCTATCAGAGATCCGTGAACAGGAGGTATGAGAAAGCAGCTTCACGGAGCTTCCAGCAGGAGACAGAACAACTGGTAATCCATGATATAGGCTTTCCGGTCCCCCCACCATTCTTCACCCTGACTTAGCCTCATCTGCTTCCTGCAGGACAGTCTATTGGCCGGGAAGCACGAGCTTCCCCCTAGTGCCGCTTAGATTCCACGTACCCGCACTAGCCAGCTTCCTGCATGGCGTTTGTTGCCTGCTGATGTTGCTTTTTTTTGCTTCTTCAGATTTATTTCTTACCTCTCATCGCCTCCCCCTCCCTTCTCTCAAATACCTGGCTCCGTGTGCCATCTTTGCTTCTTCCTGAAAGGCTGCAAAACACTGCTTGGGTGTGAAACTGCTTCCCAGCCCGTGCAGCCACACTGGTGGGACCCATGGGGCTTTTTTGTTTGTTTGTATGCTCTGATTTGTTCTGTTTTGATTTGTTTGTTTTTCTTTTTCTTTTCTCAGCTTGGGAGCCCCTTCTAGCCAGGCAGTATCACACGGCTTGGAAGCTAGTCCCTTACTCTGTGCAGACACACAGTGACATCCCTGGGAGCATTTCTTTTCTCTCTCTCTCTCTCTTTTTTTTTTCTGGTTTGTTAGTTTTTTTTTTTTCCATTTCTTTGTTTAGTTTTCTTCTCTCATTCACTTATTGTCTTTCTTCATTTCCAGTTTCTCGATTTATTAATTTGTTTCTTTTACCCTTTTTCTTTTTTTTAAATTTTTGTTTTTCCCCATTTCTCAGTCTGTCATCTTTCCACTCCAATAGCAAGCTTGCTTAGCACTGTTTTTTGTTTGTGTGTATGTTTTTGGCTCCTGTTCCTCTCTCCTCTCTCTTATCTTTCCCATACCCATCTTAGCTCCACACATCACAGTCTACCCCCTCCTTCCTGCCTACCTGCACTGCTTGCTGAACATCACACTCCCAAGCAGCATAGGCACGGACTACTAGAACCTGCCCTGCACTGATTCCCAGTCTACACTGTCAGCCCTGTTACGTGCCACAAACAACCCATCCCAGCAACTCCCCTTCAGCTGTACCATACCTGTACCATACCTGACTGACCTGACTGACCCTGCCCATTGGAGAAGGAGGTGAAAAGTATAA